>NC_135337.1:20359062-20676331 GCF_023851605.1 Tamandua tetradactyla | reverse complement strand
CCATGGGAATGGGAGTGTTTAGTCTGTGACTATCCCTCCATGGTATATTGGAAACAGATAGCTTGTTCCATAGGTTTTGCTGGTCCAGACAGAGGGGGTTGTATCCAAGACAGAACACATCTATAACCAATTTTTATGAGACTTGGTATTTAACATCATTGTTGAAATGACAGAAGGCTTTTGGGATAATGTGTTGGAATCAGTGTAATTTGTATATGGAAAGAACATGTATTTTTGGAGCCCAGAGGCTAGAGTGTGATGGTTTGAAACTGTATGTACCCCAGAAAAGTATGTTCTTAAAGTTAATCCATTCCTGTGTGTGTGGATCCACTGTACATAGGGTATTTTGATAAAGGCCACTTCAGCTAAGGTGTGACCCACCTCATGTAGGGTGGTTCTTAGTCCTCTTATTGGAGTCCTTCATAAGAGAATGAAATTTAAACAAAGTGAGAAAAAGTCATGGATGCAAGAAGCTGAAAGCAATGAAACATGGAAGAGAAGGGAGAGACCATAATATGGCACTCTATGCCTTGGCATGTGGCAAAGGTGTCAAGGATTGCTGGTAGCCAGTCAGGAAGAAAGCCTTGCTTTGGAGATGTCTTGATTTGTACATTCTCACAGCCTCAACACTGTAAAAACTTGTAAAATGTTAAACTTCCATTTTTAAAACCCAACCCATTTTATGGTATCTTCATTCAGCAGCCTAGCAAACTAAAGCACCATATAACAATCTAACATTACTTGTAATGACTGAATAGTATTCCATTGTGTGGATATTATTCTGAATAATGCTGCTGTTAATATTTGCATATATTTTAAGTGAGCATGCTTTCTGTTCTCTTGTAGTATATCAAAGAGTAGAATTATTGAATCACATCAAGTCTGCTTTACTTTTTAAGTAATAGCCAAACTTTCCAAAGTGGTGGCACCATTTTTCATTCCCGCAAGCAAAGTTTGAGAGTTCATATGTATTCCCGTCTGTGCTACAGTTGCGATAATCTGTCCTTTTTATCATCTTAGTGAGTATGAATTTGCATCTCATTGTGGTTTTGATTTCCATTTCTCTAATAACTAAGGATACTCAACATATTGTCATATGGTTATTGGCCATTGGTATAACTTTGGAGAAATATCTCAAATCCTTTGCCCACTTTTTTTAGTTGAGGCATTTGTCATTTTTTATTGTTGATTAATTGTTAGAGTTCCTTTGCCATTTTTATTGTTGATTTATTAGAGTTCCTTTGTCATTTTTTATTGTTGATTTGCTAGAGTTCCTTTGTCATTTTTTATTGTTGATTTGTTAGGCTTCCTTACACATACTAGTTCTTTATCAGATATATGATTTTCAAATGTTCCCTCCCATTCTTTGGATGTCTTTCTGATGATGTCTTTTGAAAAACAAGTTTTTAATTTTATGAAGTCCAATTTACCTATTTCTTTTTTTATCTTATCACTGGTGCATTTGATAATATATGTAAGAAATCATTCCATAATACATGCTAAAAGTTTCTAAATCTGTGTTTTTCTACTAAAAGTTTCATAGTTTAAGCTCACACATGTTGGTATTTGAACCATGTTGCATAATTTTTTTTTTAACGTTATGAGCTAAGGATCCAACCTCATTCTTTTTTGTGTACATAACCATTAGTTCCCAAGACTATCTGTGGCAAAGACTTCCCTCTTCATGGAATTGTGTTGCCACTTTTGTAGCTATTCAGTTGGTAGGTGAGAGAATATTTCTGAATTCTCAATTCTATTCCATTGTTATACTATTTCTATCCTTAAGCCAGTACTATACTGCCTTGAATAATGTAGCTTTGTATTAAATTTTAGAAATCAGGAAGTATGAGTTTTCCAACTTTGCTTTACTTTTTCAATATTGTTTTGTTTATTCTGAATCTTATTCATTTCCACAAGAATTTTAGTACAACTTGTAAATTTCTGCAAAAAAGCTAATTGGGATTTTAATAGTGTTTGCATTGCATATGTAGATCAAATATATGCGTATTGAGATGTTAATATAAGTCTCCTAACCCATGAACATAGAATATCTTTCCTTTGGTGTAGGCATGTTCTCTTAAAATGATCAGGTGGTTTTTGTTCTTTATTATATTACTATGGTACATGATATTGATTTGTTTTCATTTCTCAAGCAACATTACCCTCCTGGGATAAATCCTATTTGGTCCTGGTGTATAATCCTTTTTATATGTTGCTGGATTCTCTTTCCTTCTAATTTTTTTGAGATACTTGTGCATTTATTTTTAAAGGACAGTATTATGTATCTCATTTTGACCTCACAAAAAATTACTTGCTAAATATTCCCTACTTTTCTAATTTTTGGAAGAATCTGTGAAGAATTGGTATTAATTTTTTAAATCTTTGGTAGAACTCACCCATCTACACATGTAGGCCTGGGCAATTTTATTGGAAATTTTAATGTTACTAATTCTATCTCTTTGCTTTTCATAAGACTATTCAGATTATTTCTTCTTGAGTTGTTTCTGTCATTTATGTCTTTCTCACAATTTATCCATTTTACCTAAGTTATCTAATTTGTTGGCACTTACCACCCTTTTTACTTCAGCAAGCTTGGTAGTAATTTGTCCTTTTTAATTGCTGAGTTAAGTAATTTGAGTCTTCCCTCTTTTTTTCTTGGTCAGTCTAGCTAAAAATTTATTAATTTTGTTGATCTTTTCAAGGAACCAACTTTTGGTTTTAGTGATTTTCTTTTTATTTCTTTATCTACTATATTTACTTCTGCCCTATATTAGTCAGAGCTCTCTAGAGAAGCAGAACCCAAAGTAGATATCTGTAAATATAAGATTATAGAAGCACCTCAACTGTGGTAATGCAAGAGCCCCAAATCCATAGGGCAGGCTAGCAACTCCAGTGAGGAATCTTGACAAACTCCACAGGAGAGGCTCACACTGGCTGAAGAAGTAGTGACCATTTTCTCTTCTCCATTAAAAGTCTTCAACTGATTGCTTCAAATCCAATTGATTGGGTTATCTCCAATAATCCCTTTATTGACATTACTAAGTATGCCCTTAGTCAACTGCAGATATAATCAGCCACAGCTGCAATCGGCTGACTGACGATTTAATAAACCAGATCCCGTGATTACCTACCAGCCACAAAATATTCATGTAGTAATGGTTAGGCCAGTGCTGTTGACCAGACAACTGGACACCACCACCTGGCCAAGTTGACACCAAAACCTAACCATCACAAGTACCAATATTTATTATTCTCTTCCTTCTTTTTTCTTTGGGTTTAGTTTGCTCTTCTATGTTTTTAATATGGAATGTTAGATTACTGATTTGAGATCTTCTTTTCTACTATAGAAATTTATAGCTATTAATCCTCACTAAGCTTTTCTTTAGTAGTATCCCGTATGTTCCTGTGTGTTGTGTTTTCATTTTCATTTATCTCAAAATATTTTCCAGTTATCCTGGTAACATTTTTGGACCCATTGCTTATTTGTGAGTATGTTGCTTAATTTCCACATATATGTGAATTTCCAAAATTTTATTCTGTTATTGATTTCTAATTTCATTCCATTGTGTTGAATAGCATACTCCTTTTGATTTCAGTCTGTTTCAACTTAATGAGACTTGTTTTGTGGCTTAACATATAGTTTAAGTGGGGGATGTTCCATATTCACATGAGAAACTTGTGTACTCTGCTGCTGTTGGTTGGAATGTTCTAGAGATGTCTTTAGGTCTAATTTATAGTGTTGTCCAGGAGTTCTATTTCTTTCTTTTTTTTTTTAACTTACAGAGTTTCTTATGTGATGGTTTAAAGAAATCCATGTTCATTATAAACAATTCACACAATACAGAAGAGTATGTAACAAAATAAATTAAAATTATCTCCAAAGTCTTTCTTCTAGAGATACCACCATTATCATATTGGAAAGCATCATTCCTGAAATAATTTTCTATACCTATATCTATATTTAAATCATTATCAGTAAGGTACGATCTCGATTGGGAGAAAGATCAAATGAGAAGGTGGAGTTATAGCAGAGAAGATAAGATTTGACAAATGAGTATGCTGCTGAATCATTATATTGATATTTCTTTTAGTCTCTAGTGTCTTGGAGCAGATAGAAGGAAAAACCTAAAATTGTGGAACTGTAACCCATACCAAACTCTGAAACCTGTTCTATATCTAATTTTTGCAGCGTGCTTTGAAACCTATTGATTTTTTATATATGTTATTTTTTGCAATAGAAACATAAAAATGTATATATACAATCTCATATAAGTGAAATTGTATTCTATATGCTATTTTGTAACTTTTTCATGCAGCATTTTTGTGAATATCTTTCTATAGCAACCAATAGAGATCTACAATACCTTTTTTTAATTAAAAAAAAATTTTAAATACCAAAAAACACAAAGCAAATGCAAGCATTCCTATTTGGATCATTCCGTTCCACATATATAATCAGTAATTCACAATATCATCAAAGAGTTGCATATTCATCACCATAATCATTTCTTGGAACATTTGCATGTATTCAGAAAAATAAATAAAATGAAAACAGAAAAAAAAAATTATGTGTTTTTGCATAAGGAAGAACAAAGGAACGTCATTACTTCAGGGTGCTGAAAATAGATGGTAATTAATATTTTAAAGTTCCAAATTATGTGTGCGACTAAAGTAAAAAATGTTTATTTGGTACAAAATTTATATTTTGACTAGTGCATTTCCTAATATAACTTATGTAGATCGCTTGATTGAACACCATTAGTACTTGGAACCTTGGGTAGGACATGAGATTTTGTTGGTTTGTCCAGAGTGATGCCCCAATGAATCCCAGAGTGATTTGATCAGTGAATGGAAAAATATTTGCAAAGTCCCCTTTGGGGAATGGTGAGAATGGGGAGAAATTCAACTTCCCTAAGTTGAACTCTTGATATTCTCACAAGCAGTGTGGACAACCAAAGCTATAGGCTGAGCCCCAAGTCTTGGGGTTGGTTCATACAAAACTTAACCCCACAAAAGATAAGTCAAGCCTACTTAAAAGTAGGCCAAAAAGTCACCCCCAAGAGAGCCTCTATTTCCTTTTTGATCTTATTTTGATCGTCGTACTCTTTACTGAAAATGGGAAAATGAACTCTCCAACTATTATTAATCAATTGCTATTTCTCACTTCAATTCTGTCAGCTTTGCTTCATGTATTTCGGTCTTTGATGTTAGATGTTGTTATGTTTATAAGTATTATATCTTAATGGATTGGCCCCTTACACTGTTATCATTATAAAATGCCTTTTTTTTTTAAACCTCTGGTAACATTTTTTTCCCTTAATGCCCATTTTGTCTGATACTGTTATAACACATGAGAGGTCTATTTTGGCAAGCATTTGTATAGTATATATTTTTCTATCCTTTTACTTTCAAATTCTATCTTTTTGACTATAATGTATGTCTCTGATAGTCAGCATATGCTTGGATCATTTTTTTTTTTCATCCACTCATTCAATGGTTGTTTCTCTGTTAATTCCCCCATTACATTTTTGTGTTAGACATTTTCTAATGTACAATTTTAATTCCTTTTCATTTATATTTATATATATACTTATATATGTGTATAAATTATATATATATATTATTTAGCAATTTCCCTGTGAGTTACAATTAACTTCTTATAAAAATCTGGCTTGTATTAATACTAACTTAATTTCGATATTTATCAAAACTTTGCTCCTTTATAGCTCATCCCCTTCTCACTCTTTAGAATATTATTATATAAATTACATTTTCATGTGTTGCATACCCACCAATAAAGATTTATAATTATCATTTTATGCAGTTATCTTTTAAATCAGATAAAAGGCAAAAAGTGTTACAAACTTTTACACTGTCTTTATATTTACCCGTTAGCTACCTTTATCCTCGCTTTTTATTTCTTCATGTGAACGTGAGATACCGTTTAGTGTCTGTGGTGGTTTGGACCTATGCACCCTTGTAAAACATGTGCTTAAACTGAACCCATTCCTGTGGCGCGAACCCTTATAAATATGACCTTTGATCAGGTTTCTTCAGGTAAGGTGTGGGACAACTGAATAACGACAGGCCTTAATGCTATCATTGAAGCCCTTGTAGGGAAGGTCAGAAGGTTACACAGAGAGAGAAGACTAGGGGAAGCAGCCAGAAGCCAATGTCAATGGAACCTGGAAGAGAAGTGAGTAGCCAGGAACTCACCATGTGCGTTGCCATATGTCAGAAAAGCCAAGGACCAAAAAATTGCTGACAGCCAGCCCCAGATAACACAGGCCTCTGGGAGAAGCCTCATCTTGATGACAACTTGAGCTTGGAATTCTCCTAGCCTCAAAACTGTGAAGCAGTAAATTCCTGCCTTTTGAGCCAACCTATTGAATGGTGTTTGCTTGGGAACAAAGAAATCAAAATAATGATCATTCATTTCAGCTGAAGGAACATAAGTATTTCTAGTAGGGATGGTCAGTTTTTGTATATCTGGGAATTTCTTTAATTTCTTTTCAATTTTTGAAGGAATTTTTTTTTTATTATAGCATTCTTTTTTTTTATTAATTAAAAAAAGAATTGACAAAACAATTAGAAATCATTCCAATCTACATGTACAATCAGTAATTCTTAATAACATCACATAGTTGCATATTCATCATTTCTTAGTACATTTGCATCGATTTAGAAAAAGAAATAAAAAGACAACAGAATAAGAATTAAAACAATAATAGAAAGAAAAAAACAAAAACAAAAACAAAAGCAAAAAACCTATACCTCACATGCAGCTTCATTCAGTGTTTTAACATAATTGCATTACAATTGGGTAGTATTGTGCTGTCCATTTCTGAGTTTTTATATCCAGTCCCGTTGTACAGTCTGTATCCCTTCAGCTCCAATTATCCCTTCTCTTTTTTTTTTTTAATTAACGGAAAAAAAGAAATTAACCCAACATTTAGAGATCATACCATTCTACATATGCAATCATTAATTCTTAACATCATCACATAGATGCATGATCATCATTTCTTAGTACATATGCATTGGTTTAGAAGAACTAGCAACATAACCGAAAAAGATATAGAATGTTAATATAGAGAAAAAAATAAAAGTAATAATAGTAAAATCAAAACAAAACAAAACAAAACGAAACAAAAACCTATAGCTCAGATGCAGCTTCATTCAGTGTTTTAACATGATTACTTTACAATTAGGTATTATTGTGCTGTCCATTTTTGAGTTTTTGTATCTAGTCCTGTTACACCGTCTGTATCCCTTCAACTCCAATTGGCCATTATCTTACCCTGTTTCTACCTCCTGCTGGACTCTGTTATCAAGGACATATTCCAAATTTATTCTCGAATGTCTGTTCACATCATTGGGACCATACAGTATTTGTCCTTTAGTTTTTGGCTAGACTCACTCAGCATAATGTTCTCTAGGTCCATCCATGTTATTACATGCTTCATAAGTTTATCCTGTCTTTAAGCTGCATAGTATTCCATCGTATGTATATACCACAGTTTGTTTAGCCACTCTTCTGTTGATGGAGATTTTGGCTGTTTCCATCTCTTTGCAATTGTAAATAATGCTGCTATAAACATTGGTGTGCAAATGTCCGTTTGTGTCTTTGCCCTTAAGTCCTTTGAGTAGATACCTAGCAATGGTATTGCTGGGTCGTATGGCAATTCTATATTCAGCTTTTTGAGGAACCGCCAAACTGCCTTCCACAGTGGTTGCACCCTTTGACATTCCCACCAACAGTGGATAAGTGTGCCTCTTTCTCCGCATCCTCTCCAGCACTTGTCATTTTCTGTTTTGTTGATGATGGCCATTCTGGTGGGTGTGAGATGATATCTCATTGTGGTTTTGATTTGCATTTCTCTAATGGCCAGGGACATTGAGCATCTCTTCATGTGCCTCTTGGCCATCCGTATTTCTTCTTCTGGTAGGTGTCTGTTTAAGTCTTTTTCCCATTTTGTAATTGGGTTGGCTGTCTTTTTGTTGTTGAGTTGAATAATCTCTTTATAAATTCTGGATACTAGACCTTTATCTGATATGTCGTTTCCAAATATTGTCTCCCATTGTGTAGGCTGTCTTTCTACTTTCTTGATGAAGTTCTCTGATGCACAAAAGTGTTTAATTTTGAGGAGCTCCCATTTATTTATTTCCTTCTTCAGTGTTCTTGCTTTAGGTTTAAGGTCCATAAAACCACCTCCAGTTGTAAGATCCATAAGATATCTCCCAACATTTTCCTCTATCTGTTTTATGGTCTTAGACCTAATGTTTAGATCTTTGATCCATTTTGAGTTAACTTTTGTATAGGGTGTGAGAGATGGGTCTTTTTTCATTCTTTTGCATATGGATATCCAGTTCTCTAGGCACCATTTATTGAAGAGACTGCTCTGTCCCAGGTGAGTTGGCTTGACTGCCTTATCAAAGATCAAATGTCCATAGATGAGAGGGTCTATATCTGAGCACTCTATTCGATTCCATTGGTCGATATATCTATCTTTATGCCAATACCATGCTGTTTTGACCACTGTGGCTTCATAGTATGCCTTAAAGTCAGGCAGCGCGAGACCTCCAGCTTCGTTTTTTTTTCCTCAAGATGTTTTTAGCAATTCGGGGCACCCTGCCCTTCCAGATAAATTTGCTTATTGGTTTTTCTATTTCTGAAAAATAAGTTTTTGGGATTTTGATTGGTATTGCATTGAATCTGTAAATCAATTTAGGTAGGATTGACATCTTAACTATATTTAGTCTTCCAATCCATGAACACGGTATACCCTTCCATCTATTTAGGTCTTCTGTGATTTCTTTTAACAGTTTTTTGTAGTTTTCTTTATATAGGTTTTTTGTCTCTTTGGTTAAATGTATTCCTAGGTATTTTATTCTTTTAGTTGTGATTGTAAATGGGATTCGTTTCTTGATTTCCGCCTCAGCTTGCTCATTACTAGTGTATAGAAAAGCTACAGATTTTTGAATGTTGATCTTGTAGCCTGCTACTTTGCTGTACTCATTTATTAGCTCTAGTAATTTTGTTGTGGATTTTTCTGGGTTTTCTACATATAGTATCATATCGTCTGCAAACAGTGATAGATTTACTTCTTCCTTTCCTATTTTGATGCCTTGTATTTCTTTTTCTTGCCTAATTGCTCTGGCTAGAACTTCCAACACAATGTTGAATAATAGTGGTGATAGTGGACATCCTTGTCTTGTTCCTGATCTTAGGGGGAAAGTTTTCAATTTTTCCCCATTGAGGATGATATTAGCTGTGGGTTTTTCATATATTCCCTCTATCATTTTAAGGAAGTTCCCTTGTATTCCTATCTTTTGAAGTGTTTTCAGCAGGAAAGGATGTTGAATCTTGTCAAATGCCTTCTCTGCATCAATTGAGATGATCATGTGATTTTTCTGCTTTGATTTGTTGATATGGTGTATTACATTAATTGATTTTCTTATGTTGAACCATCCTTGCATACCTGGGATGAATCCTACTTGGTCATGATGTATAATTCTTTTAATGTGTTGTTGGATACGATTTGCTAGAATTTTATTGAGGATTTTTGCATCTGTATTCATTAGAGAGATTGGTCTGTAGTTTTCTTTTTTTGTAATATCTTTGCCTGGTTTTGGTATGAGGGTGATGTTGGCTTCATAGAATGAATTAGGTAGTTTTCCCTCCACTTCGATTATGTTGAAGAGTTTGAGGAGAGTAGGTACTAATTCTTTCTGGAATGTTTGATAGAATTCACATGTAAAACTGTCTGGTCCTGGACTTTTCTTTTTAGGGAGCTTTTGAATAACTAATTCAATCTCTTTACTTGTGATTGGTTTGTTGAGGTCGTCTATTTCTTCTTGAGTCAAAGCTGGTTGTTCATGTCTTTCCAGGAACCTGTCCATTTCTTCTAAATTGTTGTATTTATTAGCGTAAAGTTGTTCATAGTATCCTGTTATTACCTCCTTTATTTCTGTGAGGTCAGTAGTTATGTCTCCTCTTTCATTTCTAATCTTATTTATTTGCATCCTCTCTCTTCTTCTTTTTGTCAATCTTGCTAAGGGCCCATCAATCTTGTTGATTTTCTCATAGAACCAACTTCTGGTCTTATTGATTTTCTCTATTGTTTTCATGTTTTCAATTTCATTTATTTCTGCTCTAACCTTTGTTATTTCTTTCCTTTTGCTTGCTTTGGGATTAGTTTGCTGTTCTTTCTCCAGTTCTTCCAAGTGGACAGTTAATTCCTGCATTTTTGCCTTTTCTTCTTTTCTGATAAAGGCATTTAGGGCAATAAATTTGCCTCTTAGCACTGCCTTTACTGCGTCCCATAAGTTTTGATATGTTGTATCTTCATTTTCATTTGCCTCTAGGTATTTACTAATTTCTCTTGCAATTTCTTCTTTGACCCACTTGTTGTTTAAGAGTGTGTTGTTGAGCCTCCATGTATTTATGAATTTTCTGGCCCTCCGCCTATCATTGATTTCCAACTTCATTCCTTTATGATCCGAGAAAGTGTTGTGTATGATTTCAATATTTTTAAATTTGTTAAGACTTGCTTTGTGACCCAGCATATGGTCTATCTTTGAGAATGATCCATGAGCACTTGAAAAAAAGGTGTATCCTGCTGTTGTGGGATGTAATGTCCTATAAATGTCTGTTAAGTCAAGTTCATTTATAGTAATATTCAGGTTCTCTATTTCTTTATTGATCCTCTGTGTAGATGTTCTGTCCATTGATGAGAGTGGTGAATTGAAGTCTCCAACTATTATGGTATATGTGTCTATTTCCCTCTTCAGTGTTTGCAGTGTATTCCTCACGTATTTTGGGGCATTCTGATTCGGTGCGTAAATATTTATGATTGTTATGTCTTCTTGCTTAATTGTTCCTTTTAATAGTATATAGTGTCCTTCTTTGTCTCTTTTAACTGTTTTACATTTGAAGTCTAATTTGTTGGATATTAGTATAGCCACTCCTGCTCTTTTCTGGTTGTTGTTTGCATGAAATATCTTTTCCCAACCTTTCACTTTCAACCTATATTTATCTTTGGGTCTAAGATGTGTTTCCTGTAGACAGCATATAGAAGGATCCTGTTTTTTAATCCATTCTGCCAGTCTATGTCTTTTAATTGGGGAATTCAGTCCATTGACATTTAGAGTTATTACTGTTTGGATAATATTTTCCTCTACCATTTTGCCTTTTGTATTATATATATCATATCTGACTTTCCTTCTTTCTACACTTTTCTCCATGTCTCTCTCTTCTGTCTTTTTGTATCTGACTCTAGTGCTTCCTTTAGTATTTCTTGCAGAGCTGGTCTCTTGGTCACAAATTCTCTTAGTGACTTTTTGTCTGAGAATGTTTTAATTTCTCCCTCATTTTTGAAGGACAATTTTGCTGGATATAGGAGTCTTGGCTGGCAGTTTTTCTCTTTTAGTATTTTAAATATATCATCCCACTGTCTTCTAGCTTCCATGGTTTCTGCTGAGAAATCTACACATAGTCTTATTGGGTTTCCCTTGTATGTGACGGATTGTTTTTCTCTCGCTGCCTTCAAGATCCTCTCTTTCTCTTTGACCTCTGACATTCTAACTATAAGTGTCTTGGGGAACGCCTATTTGTTTCTAATCTCTTTGGGGTGTGCTGCACTTCTTGGATCTGTAATTTTAGGTCTTTCATAAGAGTTGGGAAATTTTCAGTGATAATTTCTTCCATTAGTTTTTCTCCTCCTTTTCCCTTCTCTTCTCCTTCTGGGATACCCACTACATGTATATTTGTACGGTTCACATTGTCCTTGAGTTCCCTGATACCTTGTTCAAATTTTTCCATTCTTTTCCGGATAGTTTCTGTTTCTTTTTGGAATTCAGATGTTTCATCCTCCAAATCACTAATTCTATCTTCTGTTTCTTTAAATCTGTCATTGTAGGTATCCATTGTTTTTTCCATCTTTTCTACTTTATCTTTCAGTTCCATAAGTTCTGTGATTTGTTTTTTCAGTTTTTCTATTTCTTCTTTATGTTCAGCCCATGTCTTCTTCATGTCCTCCCTCAATTTATCGATTTCATTTTTGAAGAGGTTTTCCATTTCTGTTCGTATATTCAGCATTAGTTGTTTCAGCTCCTGTATCTCATTTGAACTATTGGTTTCTTCGTTTGACTGGGCCATATGTTCAATTTTCTGAGCGTGATCCGTTATCTTCTGCTGGCGTCTGGGCATTTAGTCAGATTTCCCCGGGTGTTCGACCCCACAGCTTGAAAGATTTTTCTGCGCAATCTCTGGCTTCTGTTCTTCCTATCCTGCCCAGTAGGTGGCGCTCATGGCACACGCCTGTCTGTGGGTTCCACCAGCGAAAGTTGCTGTGGGTCCCTCAACTCTGGAAAACTCTCGCCGTAGGGGAGGTTCGGCAACCTAAGCGTCTTGGAAGAATGCCAGCCGGCCCGGGGTTCCAAACGTGGGGAGGGTCGCCGGCCGTCGCAGCACAGGAGAGCGTCCGGCCAAATTAGCCAGTCGGCGCGGGGCACCAAGCGTGGCGGGAGGGCGCCAGCTGTCGCAGCCCGGGAGAGTACACTGTTCCCAGCCGACGGGGGAGTCACGTGTTTGGAAGGGATCCCCCGGTCACTGTTCTCCGCAGTCTGGGGGCTTCCGACCCAACTATCCCAGTTGTTCCGGGGGGCCTCGTGTGGTGGGGGCACCAGCCACCGCGGCCTAAGGGGACCTCCTGTCCAATTCTACCAGCCGGCCCAGGAAGGTGGAAGGGAGGGACTCCGGTCGCCTTTCGTCCCACCCAGGAAAGCCCGTGCCCCTCGGCGATCTCACCGGAGCTGGCTCTCCCAGATAGTCAGCCGTTCCAGGATGGGGTCCGCTGTCCCTTTGATCTCCGTCGTGGCTCCGGGAGCTGCTCTGTATTATCTCCACTCCCCCAGTAGCTGTTCTGGAGGAGGAAAGGTGAGGGCGGCAAGGCTGTCGAGGCTGGTGGCGGAGGAGCACGGCGAAGGCGGGGGAAGAGGGCACCGTGGTGGTTGGAGAGCAGCCGGAGCAGGAGGGGGAAGAGAGGGGAGAAGGAGGTCGGGCGGCTCGGCTGCTGCGGGGCTTGGGCGCCGCGCGGCGGGCCGGCGGAGAAAGAGAGGGGAGAAGGAGGTCGGGCGGCTCGGCTGCTGCGGGGCTTGGGCGCCGCGCGGCGGGCCGGCGGAGAAAGAGAGGGGAGAAGGAGGTCGGGCGGCTCGGCTGCTGCGGGGCTTGGGCGCCGCGCGGCGGGCCGGCGGAGAAAGAGAGGGGAGAAGGAGGTCGGGCGGCTCGGCTGCTGCGGGGTTTGGGCGCCGTGCGGCGGGCCGGCGGAGAAAGAGAGGGGAGAAGGAGGTCGGGCGGCTCGGCTGCTGCGGGGCGTGGGCGCCGCGCGGCGGGCCGGCGGAGAAAGAGAGGGGAGAAGGAGCATCTCATTGTGGTTTTGATTTGCATTTCTCTAATGGCCAGGGACATTGAGCATCTCTTCATGTGCCTTTTGGCCATTTGTATTTCCTCTTCTGATAGGTGTCTGTTCAAGTCTTTTTCCCATTTTGTAATTGGTATTATAGCATTCTTACTTGACGGTCTTCTTCTTTGAGCTCTTTTAATATATCATCCCACTGTTTTCTTGCCTCCATGATTTCTGATGAGAAATCAACTTTTAAATTTATTGCAGTTTTTTTTTCTGGTAAGTCACCTCTCTTGCTGCTTTCAGGATGATTTCTTTGTCTTCTCGAAGTTTGATTTTGATTTGTCTAAGTGCTGACCTCTTTTAGTTTATTTTTGCTTGGAAATGTAGATTAATGCCCATCAAATTTAGGAAATTTTCAGCCATTATCATTTGAAATATTCTTATATTCTTTTTCCCCTTTTTATCTCTCTCCTCTCCTCTGGAACTTCCATTGCATGTATGTTGGTATGTTTGTTTATCTCTTATAAGTCTCTGTGAACCTGTTCATTTTTCTTCATTATTTTTTCCTACTTTTTCTCATACTGGGCAATCTCAATTGACATATCTTCAAGTTTTATGATTCCTTCTTCTGCTATCCCAAATCTCTAGGGTTATTTTTTAAGTATTGTTAGTGCCAGTCGAAAGTTGTCTCTGCCAAGGAGAGGTTGAACTTATTGCTAAGGTGTGTCCTTTCTTTCTACCTGGTTAGAAGTCAACTGTCTTCCAGCCAATATAATCTCTTAAAATTATTTGGCATACAGATCCCAAGAATTCTTTTCCACAGCTTTTTGGGTTTTGTCCTGTGATTATACAGCTTAGTATTTACAAAAGAATCAAGAGAATCTCTATGGAGATTTCTGTGACTCGTCTATCTAATTCCCTCATTTTTAGCATTATATCCCATAAATTTGAGCTACCTTATTCTTCCTGAAATCTAATTTGTCTCCTAAATCATCATAGCTTGTCTGTAATATCTTTCCCTGCCTATGGTCCAGAAATTGTTTCTCAGAAGAAAGTTATGGAGATGACAGGGCTCTCATGTTTGTTTTGCTTCTCTAGGTTGACATAGTCCTATGTTATTTCTGTCCAATGTCTTAAAATACTGGTTCCATGTACATAGTATTTTTCTATTTCCTTATAGTCAGAGAACAAGTATCATGATAGAAGTGGAAATCCTTAATTTTTACTTATTTAATAATTAAATTACTGATTTCACTTATTTAATCAGTCTTGCATCGATGGAGAATTAGGAAATTTAAGCACGATTCAATGTTTTTTTCTGTATAACAAAACCAAGATTATATAAATAAAGGTGGTATTTGAAAAACTGCTGAATTATAAGGTGCACTACAAATCATGTTATGTGAGATTCTAGCTAAGTGTCTGGGAATAGAGCCATTTCAAATTATTAATTCATTCAACAAATTTGTTTTGAATCCAGACATTATGATAGGCACTGTATATACAAAGATAAGCAGAAAGAGACATTATATGTACTTTTCCTTTTGGAGTGAACAGCGCATTTGAGAGATAAGTATTAATTTAAAAAGAACCAAATATACTATTATTAATTGTGATCAATTCTGTAGAGGAATTTACAAGTAAACTGTGAAAACTTAAATAAGAAATTCTAATCTAGGTATGTGTGGGAGTGGGCACTGTGCAGAAAGTCTTCCCTGTGGGAATGGCTTTGAGGTGAGATCTATAATACATGTCAGAGTTAACTAGTTAGTAGGAAATGAAGACAACTGCACTGAAGGACCAGCATGTACAAGGATTTGAAGCAAGATGCATGGCTGAATAAAGGAACTAAAAGTTAGCAGATGTGATTGGAAGTAAGAAGAGCAGAGAATGTCATGGAGGAAATTCAAGGATTTGGCAAGTTCAAGATCATGAGGGCTTCCATTCTGTGAACAACTGAAAGCAATTTAAAGTTTAAAATACAGGCATGACACGATCAAATTCTACTTGTTCTCATTCTAGTTGTTCTCAGGTTTTCATTTTGTAGGTTATTATTCTCTTTAATTTCTCTTTTAATCACTTGCTATATATATTTCACCTTTCATTAGTAAGATGCATATCATAAGTAGCAAAATGTATCTTTTTTTCACATCCTTCTCCTTACCCTAGATTTTTTCTTTGAAAACTTAATCATTCTTTCACAATTCTCCCAAGTAAACTTCTATCACAATCTGTAGTACTTTATTTGTTTACATATTTCTCCCATTCAAGAGTAAACACTTGGAATTCAGGGCCCAAACTTTTTAGTTCTTTATAGAGATCCATTATAGTGCATAAAAATACTGGACACTTAGGATCTTTTGTATTTGCTGAATAAATGAATGAATTATCTTGTAATATTTACAGCCACAACTGATGACTTAGAAAATTTCAGTAGGGAAGTATTTATATATGGTTTATGTATTTGTCTTATGCAAAAATAAACATGATTAAAAGAAGCCTTTTAAAATTGTGACCAGAAAGAAAGAAAGACAGACAATCAATGCATAACAATCAGGAGGCCTCTGCTGTGAGAAGTCCCTAGCTGTGGTAGTTAGTAATAATGTATTTTTAAATGACTTCAATATAAAATGAGAAAAAAGAGTTCTTAAAAATGAAACACAATGACTTTTGTGTTTTGACATTCTATATCTCCTATGTAAACTATTTATGAGAGTATTTAAGGGGATTGGGATAATATAAAATTGCAACTATGATCTAGTAAAATAACCTGCAGAACTGTCAGTGAAATTGGGATGACCAATTTGACGCCATTAATTGTGATTAGTCAGGAATAATTATGTAGGTTTCCGTATAAAATCAATATGATATTTTAAGATATTAAAATTCATTTTAATATCTTAAATGTAAGATATTAAATGTAAGATTTTATTTAATTTAAAATTAAGATTTAATCTTAAATGTAAGATTTTAATGTAACTACTGCTTTAAGGTCAAAACTTAAGTGAGGTGTTAATTGGAAATATTGGAACATGAACCTGGATACATTTGATGCAATATTGATCTTAAGTTCCTTAATTAGACATTTTTATTGCATAGCCTAATTACATACCAAATGTCTTCCTAGCTTCCTCACATCACCTAATTCTACTTTTCATTTCTCATTCTAAATTGAATTTTCTTACTGGTCTCTAGTTATCACATATTGAGATATTAAAATATTTTATAGAAGACACTAGAAGTTAATTGCTATTTGATATAAGCTATGTGATCATACAGTCTTTCTATCCATATGAACTTTGGTAATAAATAAAGTTTTAAAGTAAGTTCCCTGACATCCTAAAATTAAAATATTTCATGTTTCTGATTTTGCCACCTACTTCATGCCCACATTTTTCAGTTATTTTACTCCTGAAAAAGAACTTTGCTTCCTGGTACTGCTTTGATAGTAGAAGCCTTCCAAGTTTTTGAGGTCCAGGAAATTTACTGGAATGTCAGTCTAGTTACAATTCCCCATCACCATATGCAAACCTCTCTTCCAGAGGTAATGAATGGGGTGGGTTCTAAATAACTGATTGTTTGGTTATGTGTTACTGACCACTTGGACTCCAACTCTCAGAACTCACCTTCACTTACCAGGTATTTTGCCTGGTTTCCTGAGCATCTCTTACCCATCTTTTCCCATAGTGATTTTTTTCCCCTAGTTTTCTAGCTGTGATCATAGTTTCCAGACATCTGTACAGACTTGCAATACTTACTTCTTATCTCTTTAACTCATGCTAAGAACATGGCTCTGCCAAGATTTTCTATGTTGAAACTTCCAGATATGCCCAACTGTATTAGCGTTCTCCCTCAGTTCTGGTCTCCTTTATACAGACTCTTTGCAGGTTTTCATCAAGCTTTTGGTTCCTATGACCCTTTATCTTCTTTCCATCTTCTCCTTGCACTGAAATACAACCATAGGAATAAATTTCCATTACTGGAGCCACACATTTGAGTTTTCTCCCCGTATCTCTTAATCTCAAATCTCTTCCTTAACCTCTATACTGAATGTTTGTAGATGATGGTTTGTTTCTTGGTTCTTAGATTTCTTACTTCTATTTGTAATCTTTCCACAAACACATATGGCATGAAGAGCTGATTGTTATTTTATACACCATAATTTAGCTATAACTGCAACAGAACTGGGGAATTTGGAGAAAAAGTTTGAGGTATAAATCTTGACAAATGACTACGCAAATGTTGACTGAGGGACAGGGAGGGTAATGGCATCTCCTTTACAATCTTTTTCCTTCCAGCTTAGATATTACCAACTGAATACAAAAGAATTCCACAGAGGTATTTTAAGGTAGTAAAGATTTGCACATAAATTAAAAGCTAGGAAACACTATTAAAAGTTTACTATTTAAAATACGATATCTCTCCAAGTTTGTAAATAAAGCTTTTACCATTAAGATTCAAGTTTTCTCATCATATAATAAGATTTTATTAGGTATAATGAAGTAGGCATTTAAAATATTGAATTTATTCCTTAAAGATACATCAGCTAGAAGAATATAAAGCCTGTACATTAGTCATATTCTAATTAATGTGGTATTTCAACAGATAAATAGGTATGCGTATTTTAAGGACTTGGAATCTATTGTATGTGTGTGTGTATTTTCTATTTAACAAAGACATTAAAAGTGTGCAATATGGTTCAGGCACAATTCTACATGATTAAAATATTAACTATTTAATCATAACCCAAATTTTATTAAGGAGTTTTAAATATTATTCATATTTTCTTGATGAGAAACAAAAACACAAGGAAGGTAAATAACGTTTCCATGAAATTTATTCAATTATGAATAAATGTCGATTTTTAACTATGCTGGTTGTTAGAAAATAAAACTTTTTAAAATTAAATATTTTCTTTGACAAGACTGGTAGCTTCATCTGTTTTATAACCCAAATAAAATCAATAACCAAAAGAAGGTTGAACAATATGTTTAATTTAAGGATCTGATCTTAAACTCTATTGTTTTGATAGTAGAGAAGGCATTTCTCTATAAACTATGAAAAAGAGAATAGATTTTCTTTTTCCATTTGGCTTAAGGCTTAACATGACTTAGTAAGCTCAAAACCTTTATGCCTCTCATCACATAATATGCTATTTTTTGATGTTTACATGTGTATTATAATTTACATAATTTGTTGATAATACCTAATGTTAATCTAACTTAAGCCAATTTCTAAAATGTTTAAAATGTACATAAAATGTATTGAATTTAGACAGAATATAGACATGCAACTATAAGTAGTATTTGGATATGACCTTTCTAAATTTCTCCTTGAAAAGAAATTCTAGCTTCAACATTTTATGTTCCACAACTTATACCCACCATTTCTGTCTCATTTCAAATTTTTGCTTTGGAATTATCATTTAACATTTGACTTGAAAATATATCCTCATATTCAAACATTCATTTGATTTCTATAAATTTTGTTTGAACCAATCTACGAGTATTATTGGTTTCATTAGGTTCCAATTTTTAAAAATTATGCTCTATCTAAATATAGAAGCCTATTTCCTGAAAAATATTTTAACAATGACCTTCAGGATTGCTTAGCATTGTGTTATTCTAATAGAAATACTGTTCTTTGTCCAGAATGTTCTGTTACATACATTTCCTTGACCTCATCTCACATGTCCTCTGATATGTATAGTTCCATTCTATAATGGTGTGATTTATGACAATAATACTTTTCTTCTGGCAAGAACGTCTCTATTTTAATATTCCCTTCTTATGTGACCCACATAAATTATTTTTCTTATAATGTTTAATGAATTCTCTTGTATCCTGGCAAATATATACCAAGATTCTTTTCAATGAGGTAAAGCATTTTACTCTACAAAGTAATAAAACCATCACTGATTGTTTCACAAGGTGGGCAAATCTCATATATAAGTATGATTTCTAAGAGGATTTTCTATTTTATCATCTCATTGAATACTTTTTGGATGTTATATATTTGTATCACATATTTGCATACCATGGCTCTAGTTAACAGAAAATTATTAACAATAGAAACTACATTGCTTTCATTCATATGTATTTGCCATGCTGCATTCTACAAAATAACTGCACTCACCTTTATATGACATATAGCATGTTATTTTGCCCTTGGGGAACTTTGTAAGCATGTTTTTTTTTAAATCTTCTTTATATTCATATTGTTTTCTTCTTAATATTTACAATGGACTTTTCTGTGTGAGTATTTAATTTGCACATTCTAAAAGCTCTCAGACAATGCTCTTTAAACAGTTTTGTAATATAAGACAGCACTAATAACCTAAAAAAAGAAAATTGTAGAATGCCCCAAAGGACAATGAAAGTAGATATTGTGTTATACATGTTCCTTTTATCCTTATAAATGTTCCATAACAATGTCAAACACTTCAGAGAAAATGTGTTCCACAAATTAAATGAAAATAAAGAATGTAATGAAAAAGAAACGTGTTTTTTGAGTCATTTAAACTAATATAAATTCATAGAGTGGTCTGTGGCCTAAACCACAATTTGTGCAAGGGAAATTACATTTTAGTTCTTACAGTCAGTAAGAAATAATATAGGGAATTTCTCATTAATATGTTGAAGTAAATGTTCTTTACTCTCCAATTTTCCTCTCTGAAACCAACAAAATTGTGGCACAAAGGATGAAAAGCAGAAATTAGGAGACAGCCATGACCCCCAGACAATAGGGTTATAAAAAAGATAGTATCAAATAAATTGAAACTGGATCTGATTGAGAGAATATGAAAGATTCAAATCTACCTCTCGAGATTTTGAATACAAAGAGTATTTGCAGAAAATATGCAGCATAACCTCAAAAGACTCAGGGATATTTATCTATCTATCTATATCTATCTATCTATCTATCTATCTATCTATCTGTCTATCTATCTCTATCTATCTATCTATCTATCTATCTATCTATCTATCTATCTATCTATCTATCTATCTACCTATCCGTCGTCTATCCATCTGTCATCTCTCTAATCTATCTACTAATGAGCAGCGAGGTTGGGGTGCGGTTGGCTGTACGAATGTCCGGCAGCCCTGTGGATGTTAGAGGACGGTAAAGCAGAGAGTGGTGAAATGGAAATAGTGAAGAAGAAATACAGTTGCTCGTTATATTGAAGTAAACTTGGCCCACAATACTGTAAAGAAAAAGAATGAGAACAATAGGGTTATAAGAGCCAAGAAGATTGAGACTTGTGATGCTGGGATGGTCTCATCTGGTAAGTGGATGTTTGCCAAAATCCTCCATGAGAGAACACATAAAAGTAGGGGACACCATGGCACATTCTGAAGGAAACTGTGTCTGATGGCAGAGGATATAACTTATTCATTATTAAATTTTGGAGTTATTTTTTTCTGTTATAATATAAATGTTAAATTTTCGTGTAATGCAATGTTGTGGCTAAAAAGCGATAGTCTTACTAAATTGTGAAACATACTCAGCAGAAATAAATTTGAAATGGAAAGTAATGCGTACATAATCTATATTGAATCAAAGCAAACTGTGATATCTACCAATTGAAACAGAAATTGCACTTGTCAAAATTGGCAACAAAGAGTACACAATTCATTATCCTGTTGCAGTAATTGAACTACAGCCTTTTTGGATGAAGTAGTATTGAATATAAATTCAAAAATAACCAGCATGTTAGTATGCCCCTTTTTTATTGTTTCCTGTCGTTTAACAGATATTATATATTTGGGCTTTTAAGGAATCACTTTAAATAGCACTCAATAATAAAATTTGACAGTATATCTTCTAAATCTATTTTTGCGTTTTATAAGGAATTGGATGTTGTTAAAGTATTCAAGGGGCAGAGTACTGAAACATATAGGAAATGGTAGTTTTTGAAAAGCTGTTCGAAAATAGGAGCACATTTAAATTCAAAAGGAAATTAAGACCTGAAGAAATTACATAATGAGATTCCACACAAGTTTGATATTTAAATTCTGTAATTTTAGTTTGGGAATCCCATTTTAAGGGAATAATATTTTGTTTGTAATCATATAGGATGAACTTTTTTTGGTCTAGTTTCTTTTTGCTCAGTTTAAGATTTTCTTATACTTATGATTTTATTACATCAGCAATGTATACATTTTTATTCCTGAGTATTATACTATGTGGATATACCACATTCATCTTTTTGAAGACATCTGTGCTGTTTTTCCAGTTTGGGGTTAATATGATAAACGCTTTTATAAATATTCATTTACAAATATGTTTATGGGCATGTTTTGAGTAAATATCTAGGGTTGGTTAAGTATATATTTAGTGAATATTTAATTTTTTAAGGGACTGTCAAAGTGTCTTCCAAAGTGGTGGTGTTATTTATATTCCTACCAGTAATGTTTGTAGGTCCAGTTACTCCACACACTCACCGGTACGTGCTATGGCTAATGCATTTTTTACTTTGACATTAAAGAGGGGTGCAATGTAGTGAATCTTTGGATTTAAAAAGACTACAAAATTATTATACAAAAACAGACATATGCACATCTAAGGAAACGTATTTTCAAAAACATATGACAAATGTCTAACTTTTTAAGTGTAAAAGAAAGTTTGCATGTCAGAAAAGAGAACAACAACCCCCAAAACACTGGACGAAGTAGAGAAATGTAGGAAATAGAGGTGAAAAAAAATTGTTTTTTTAAATGTTAATTTCATTAAGATTAATTCTTTAAAATATTCATAGTAGATTAGAGTTTGGAAAAATATATTTGCTATAATCTTTTGTAAGGCAATTAGGGTGTTTTTTTTCAATATTTAATCTCTCAATATTTGAGGCTGAAGTTGCACTAAAACATATTTACTTTCTATGTATGAGTATATGTATAAAAAGGTATATGTATAAGTATTTTCATTGCAGCGTGTTTATAGTACCAAAAAAACTGAAAACTACCTAATTATCCATCAGTGAGAAACTAACTAAACTTTGGTGAAGACAGTAACAGTGGAAAACAACTTAATCATTAAATATATATGTATTATTTGAAAATGGCAGCATTATTTTTTCACATTTTATCATATTCTATCCAAGATAGGTAATAAGTATCACAAAATAAATCATGAATTCGTTCCCTTGCTAATTAAACTCAACATCAAGTCATCTTTTAGTTTCCTTGAATGATGGTGATTGATTCAAGAAGAATTCCAGGACAATGCAAAATTTTATTTGCATTTTTACCATCTTATAAGTGAACAAGACTTTTTTGTAGAAAATGTGTAATTTATCCTTTGCAAAATAAATACCTCCTAGGAATGAACAAAAAAATTAAATGCTTTATGTTCCTAAAGAAATATGGAAAGATGTTTCTCAAGCTTCAATACCATGCTCAAGTTCAGTAAATTTTTTTTCTATACATTGCATTTGAGTTAGAGGAATAGGACAAGCCGTTTCTTCGCATTTTAAAAGTATTTCAACATTTATTTGGTGAATTAATTTCTTCATAATTACCATATATATATTTCACAACTTATTTAACCTGTTTTATTATTTCTTAAGCAGAAAAGATTTACATTAGTAGGGGTTACATACAAAGGAACAGTTCTATAAAATACAGATATGAAATAGAGTTAAAATGTTGTACAATAATAATACCACAATAAGCCATATAGAATGTATGTGGCAGCAAGATATCTTAATGAATCATGCACTGTAAATATTGGTTTATTTAATATCAAAAACATATTTGAAATTGTCTAAAAAATGTCAATTAAAAGCTAAGCGAGGGCAGGCATGGTGGCTTAGGGTGGGCCACGTGGCTCAGCTGGTAAAGTTCTCGCCTGCCATGCTGGAGACCTGGGTTAGATTCTCGTGACTGCCCATGCAAAAAAAGGAAAAGAAAAAAAAGTGAAGGGAAGTTCTCTGTAAAGCTTTTAAATCTAGAAGACGTCTCATATTAAAAGATTTTTTTTTCTGAATGGTAAGCAAAATGACCTGAATTAATTATATTTGCCTGTTTTTGAGTTATGAATTCATTATGTATACCAGTCTGTCATTTTAATAAACCTGTTATTAAAAATTAGATATGAATAACATTTATCTCTGCTTTTAAGCAAGACATTTACAATATTGATTTTACATGGATCCAAAATTGAATAAAATAAAATAAATGTAGTCAATATAGACAATATAATGAAGCAGGCTGCATAAAATGCTTAAAATAATTCTGTTATGTTAGCAAATATACCATGTTACTATTTAATTTTTAACAATGTAAAGAACCAAGTTTCACAACCATTCATTATAATCATTTAAAAGAGGTAGAGAATGAAATTTGGTTTCCTATTTCACCATCTAATTCTGGTCTCAAAGTTCTCCCAAATATGTCCATACTGAATTTACAGTCTAAATTCAGTTTCTCTAGTTCTAATGTTTCCTTCTTATATCAGGCTAAAAATTCCTAAAAGTGGGTGGTGCGACAATGGCTCAGTGGCAGAATTCTCACTTGCCAAGCTGGAGACCTTGGTTGGACTCCAGTGCCTGCCCATGCAAACCAAACAAAACACAAAGACCAAACAAATAAACATACACACACACAAAATTCCTAAAAAGACTTCTGAACTGAATTGTGTTCTTATGTGTGCTTAATGTTATACATTGTGTTCTTTTGAAATGTTCTTTGATTTTTAGACTTCTAAAATAAAATCTTCATGGTATAACTATAGTAACTAAGTCACATCATGATGCTCACCAATATTTTTGGTGTCTATAAAATAATGAGTTGATATTGAAACTTGCGCTTGTGTTTTCTCAGATTTTTATTACTAATTTATTTAAAAGAAATTGTTAATGCAATGAAAGAATGAAAATTTCAAAATGACTTATCTTTGGCAAAGGACTAAGTGCCTCTAATAATGATTTTGGTCAAAAAACTTTAATCAAGCCAAAATGAAGAAGAAAATACACATCTTATGTTAATGGAGAATTACATTACAGGCACCTGTTATAATCTAAATACAATTTTAAAAGTACGACTTAGTTGAAAACATTTAAATTAATATCTGGTAGTAAGATATCCAAGCCTTTATTCAATTAGCAAACATAGAATACTCAGCAGCTATCTTACCAACCTATATGTGACTTCCTGAAATAAAAAAAAAATGTTATAAGTTTTGGTGGCGAATATTTCTGTCATTGGACATATTGAGTTTAAAACGTAACATTTTAGTTGAGAGTATATCCAGGAGTAGGATGGAAGAAAGTAAGAGCTTCTATTATGTGTCAGTTTCTTTAAAAGATATATTTACTTTACTATTTAAACTAATAATGTGGGTGGTGTGTATACTAGCTATATAATATGGTAAATATCTTCAGTGATCACTTAAGAAGAATAGCCATTCTTTGTATTTTGTAAAGTTCGATTCATTTGTCTCATTCATGTCTAATTCCTCTTTGCCTAGTGGAATATCTCTTACAAAGAAGGCAATAAATAAGTAACTGTTGTATGAGTGAAGTAGGTTTCCAGTAATACTGGTGTTTAAGCTTAGAACATATATGACTATATTTCAAAAATATGTAACTAAGGATATAACTTCAAATCATAGATAAAACAAAATCTTGTCACACAAAATGTGGAAAATAAAGGTATACTGATAATTCTGAAGAACACATACAGTAATGAACATTACCTCTTCTCTCTGTTGCCCCTGGTGATATGAAGTCTACTTATCAGGAAACTTAAAATACTGTGGAGTTAAAAATTTAAGTTGACGTACTAATTGACTACTTGAGGAATAGTTTTTGAATGCTCATCCTGCAGTGATGCACTGTAATTAATTAATTTGCATGGCACAGCACTTATTTCCAAGTCTTGAAGGTTACCTATTAGTAAATCTAAAATATTAATATAAACGTCTTTGCTAGTTTTGCCTCGTGGCATTGTTCTATGTGATTACTAATTTTCAGACCCATTTGTATTTAAACAAGGTTTCTCTTCTATGACAAGGGCTCTTCTCCTATTTGTTTATGAGGTCAATTCAATTTTAATAACTTTTTTAATGTGACAGAATATATCAGTGCTGACAGAGTTAATAACTGAGGTCTTTGTATATGGGAAATGAGGTTTCACTACTGGTAATAGAGGTTTCTAATTTCCAGTGAAGTTTGTGACATTAAATTATTTGCCATAGCAACTGCCTGTGCTTTCATAAACATGGGGTAATGACTCCGATATAGGCCCAATAAAACAAAACAGAAGAATAAATTAAAATTAGAAAACACATTGTTATGATAAAGATGCCATTCATGCTTTCATTTTGCATAAATAAGTTAAAACTACGCAACTCTTTGAATATGAAATATAAATGTAAATAAACATATATATGTATGTATAATATAAAGTGATCTTTTAAAATGAATGATTTCATACACCTGGAAAACATGTTTTTAAAAGGAAATATTACATATAAATCCCCTGTATATCCTTTATTAGTGAGCCACATTGCTTAAAGTTCATTTGACTTATAAAGGCAATATAAAATTGCTGATAAAATATTTAAAGTGTAGGAAATTACAGGTTCTTTATGCATTCTATAAGCTCAGCATTCCCTAATAGCTTCAACCCCACGAATAATGATTTGAGAAAACAGTGGGAAGAAGTTTCTAGAGCCCAGTGCTCTCAGGGAACAGGCAAAGAGATTATTGTGTTAAGAAATGATTGCGATTTAAGTTCATCTTGTCTGGTGACACATTTAATATTAAGACTAGGATGGTAATTCTTACTTTTCAGGAAAGTAAGTCTAGATTGGTTCATGTAGAAGGATAGAGGAAATGAATATCAGTTCCAACATGTAAAAGTTTGGAAGTCATCCCTACCATAAGTATAACAAGGGAAAAAAAGTGAATGAACTGAAAATAAATTACTTTTCTTGGACCCATAAAAGAATTGTGGTCACAGGGCAAACCACTGCACCTAAATCTGGAGCAAATCTACATTTGCTCAGAGGCAATTAAAAAGAATTAAAGTCAAGATCAGTTTATACCTAGAGCTGAAGACACTGGAGTCCTAAAATAAGAGGAACACTTAAATGGCAATGTTGATGAGTTGCTAGAGATTTTGTGTAAATTAACTTGAGAGAGAAAATTCCTGGGGGCCACAGTGTTAGAATGGGGCCCAAACATTTGTGGGGTTTACTTCTAGGGAGCTTACAAAGTTCCCGTCGAAAGGGTCAAGAAAAAAATCCTTTGTGCCTATGGTAAGGGAAGGAAAAAAGTAATTACTTTCAGATACCTTAAGGTAATTTTGCATAATACTTCAAATATAATTTTCCAGTGAAAAATGACTTTCCTAAGGACCTATAACATATGGGAGAAAGGCAGTTCTCCAATTCCAGCCGTTTTCTAAGCTTCCTCTCTCATCTAAGTTGAGGGATGAAGAAACATTTGTGACGGTTACAGCCCAGATACACAGGCCTTCTAAAAGACTGAGATTTAATGACAAGATTATAGAACACTTCCCTACCCCACTCCCTGCCATCACATCGAAACAAGGCTCCCGTGTAAAAACAGTGGATTGCAATTGCAAGGCTGAGAGTATATTTAAGGAGTTCTTAGGAAAACCCAAAGAAATTAAGGGAGACTAAATAAGGACACTAGAAGAATGTGCAGCCCCCAGCACCTAAAGCTAGAGCAAACATTACATACAAGGTCCAACTCTTAGCTGGATTCATACAAAACCTCACACTAAAAGACTAGTTCTCCTAGTTCCTATAACCTAATACAAGATTTCTGGCTTTTGACTAAGAATTAAATGGCATGTTAAGAGGCAAGAAAAAAATAGTCTAAAGCAGCAAAATAGGTACCAGAACAATATTCAGACATGAAAAAACTTTGAATTATAATATAGGACATGTATAACCAATTTGATTAACAGATTAAAGTATATAATGGAAGAAGTAGACAATATGCAAGAACAACTAGATGATGTAAGCAGAGACATAAAAACTCTTAAAAAAATTCAAATGAAATGCTAGAAATGAAAAAAAAAAAACTGAAACAGAATGAAGAATACCTATGATGGGATCCTGTGTAGACTGGACATTGTTGAGAAAAAATCAGTGACCTCAAAGGAAGGTCAATAAAAATATTGCCAAATTGAAATGCAAATAGAAATAAAGAGAATAATAAAAAAGGAACAGTATATCCAAGAATTGTGGAACACTGCAAAAGGGTAACATTTACACAGCTAGACTACCAGAAGGAGAAGAAAGAAAAAAATGGAACAGATAAATATTTAAAGTAATAATGGCTGTGAACATTGCAAAATTACAGACACTAATCTACAGACCCTTGGAACCAAACCAAGAGCAAAAAAATTGACCATTAAATCTATGGTCAATTAATTCTCTTAAACAAAATATGGTAGATATACATGATGAAATATCATGCAGCAGTAAGACAAAACGAAGCCCTGAAGCATATGACTACACAGATGAACCTAGAGGATATAATGCTTAGTGAAGTAAGCCAGACACAAAAGGATAAATATAATATGATTTCACTGTTATGATTCAGGTAAGGAGGGCAAACTCCAAATCATATGGCCCAGGAGGAAAATTTGTACTCATATAAAGCAATGAACTAGATATTGCATCTCTGCTGCTAGATAGGCAAATTACTTCACAAACAATGGCTTCCATATGTTTCACATTTTTAACATTGACCATTCATAATAATTATTCTGAAGAAAAAAAAAGCCAGCAGTGGGAGAAGAGAGAAAAATCCCTTTGTTACAGAAGCAAAAGGGGTAAGAATATAGCAGAAATGTCTCTATTCCTAAGTATGTAAGAAAGAAGACAATAGAATGAACTATTTGAAGTATTGAAAGAAAAAAAAAAGAAAACACCAACATAAGATTCAATGTAAATGTGGGAAAACTATTATTTATGATACTATAATTGTGGAAAATTATATTATGCACTTGTCAAAACACATAGAACTGCACGAAGACTGAGCCTTAACGTAAGCAAATTTTTAAATGAAAAAGATAAATGGACCATGAAGGAATGCACTTTGTGACAAGGGAATCTAAGTGTACTACAAATGCACGAAATGACCTCGTTGAAGTAGTGAGAAGGAAAGGTGTTCACCTAAGTAACTTTAGAAATGAGTGAAATCTAAAAGATTAAAGGCAAAGGGAACTAAATATAAACAAGGCACTTTAATTTATAAAGATTTCCCCCCTTAACTCTATGGTTTAACAATACTGAAACCTCTGTATTCTACACTGGAATTGCATGGCAACCAGTGGGAGCTGGGTAGAGTGGGAAATTACTGATAAGCAAGGGGGAATACTAGACTATTTCATGTGGTCACAGATTAGAGTTGAAAGCATCAGTATGAATGCTTATTTAGTTTGATATAGATACAGATGACTATAGAAATACTTGTGATATGTTTATATACATGGGTTAGTATATGTATAAATATATTTTTGTCTCAGTCACCTGAAATGGTCTAGAAGCAATGCCACCCTAATCACAATGAGTAGACCCACCACCTAGATATTGGATTATAATACCCTTATCCAATAAAAGGAACTGGGACTCCTTGGAGAAATATTTGATTCTAAAAAGGGGATAAAAATTATATACAGTCAGCCTGGAGCATTTCATAATTTTAGTAAGTAAGACATTTATTTTAAAAAGTCCCTACATTGATGGGGGTATGACTAGGGCACAGGGGAACCAACAGAAAGAACTCTAGTGGCTTCATCTGAAACTGTTTGGGGAAAAATTAATAAAATAGTGTCATGGTTAGGGACAGGTGTCAACTTGGCCAAGTTGTGGTACCTGTTCATCTGATTGGGCAAGCGCTGGCCTGTCTGTTGCAATGAGGACATTTCATAGGATTAGGTCATGATCACGTCAGCTACATGACAGCTGATTCCATTTGTAATCAGCCAAAGGGGAGCGTCTTCTGCAATTAGTGATGCTAAATCCAATCATGGGAAGCCTTTTAAGGAGGACTCAGAGGAGACAGGTTGCATTCCTGCTTTGGCTGGTGAGCCTCTCCTGTGGAGTTCATCCAGGCCATCCATTGGAGTCATCAGCTTCGCAGCCTGCGCTGTGGATTTTGGACTCTGCATTCCTACGGTCACGTGAGACACTTTCATAAATTTTATATTTGCAAGTGTTCCCTGTTGATTCTGTTTCTCTAGAGAACCCAAACTAATACAAATAGTAATGCATGATAACCCAACGACTAAAATAAACATCCATGAGTTCATACTGATATAAATAAATTATTAAATACATAAGTAAAGGGAGACAAGAAACAAATCTCCTTTGCAGAATAATTACAGATAATGTATATACATATTCTGCCCTCAAAGAGGGGGCTAAATCCCCACTTCTAAAATGTGGGCTACACATAGTGACTTTCTTCCAAAGAGTACAATTTAGAAAGAGGAAAAAAGGAAGGTAACTACCATAGAGAAACAGGCAAACATGACCTCAGTATGGTGGCCAATGTCAGTAACAACAGTGATAAATCATGAAGCTACTCTCTAACATTGATATGATGCAATAAAAATGAAAGTTTATTTCTCGCATCTTCTTGCCCCACATCCATAACACCAGAAAAATCCTGAGGAAAACATAAGACAAATTCCAATAGAGGGACATCCCGAAGTATACTTGATAAGAAATCCTCAAAACATTTAAGATCATCATCAAAAAAAAAGGAAAGTCTGAGGAACTTTTGCAGCCAAGAACAGCCTAAGGAGACATGAAAACTAGATGTAATATGATATTATGAACGGAATCTTGCAAGAGAAAAAGACATTAGGTAAAAAGTAAAGAAACCTGAATAAAATATGGAGTTTACTTAATAATAATGTACCGATACCAATGCACTAATTGTGCCAAATGTACCAGACTAATGTAAGATGTTAATGATAGGGGAAGCTGGGTGCAGGATATATGGGAACTCTCTGTATTATTTTCTCATTTTTTCTTTAAATCTAAAAGTATTCTAAGAAAAGAGTATATTTTAAAACAACATAAAATGTTAGAGAAGTGGAGGATAAATATATATTGAGACGATTGCTCTGGTCAATGATTGCCAGAAAGGGAGCTGGGAAGAGTATGGATGTCAAGAAGCACAAAAGATAAGGGTAGAATGAATGCCAGTGAAGGCCTTAGTATTACTGAATAGGGGCACTCAACATTTATGCCAGCCTTTGTATGGCCCCTGTTCATGTTTGTGTTGGTCTTGACAATATAGACATATCCTACTCCTCTATACCCCATCAGTTACAGAGAAGAATTGGGTTTTCCAAAGCTTGTTTTCATTACACCAATTGTAGTCAGTATACTTGTCAATTAATGTGATATTGGAGCTCCCTGTAGTACAGCCACAGAATTTAAAACTTATTATCCAATGTGCCTAAGTTTCCCAGTCACATATCTTTAAGTAAAAGGGAGAAAGAATGTTCTTAATAAGTTGAAACAGCATAGATTTGTGCTCATCAGAATAAATATAAAACATCAGAGAAACTGGAAAAAAAGAGGATGTCCTCTTGGGACATTTTATATGGAGACTCTTTTCTTTCTTGCATGGATAGTGATTGTGAATTTTTATATGACCTAAACACATCCCACTTTCTTGATTCCTTGTGATACTATTTTTTTCAGAGTGATCTTTTCATTGCTCTTTATAACGTTAGTGGTGCACCTGAGGGTCTTCTAAAGCAATGATCTTCTCACATTGGCTGTGGCTACAGTGATTATGCTACAAGTGGGAAGAGAATGGAGGAAGTTAGAAGCTGTAATTAACCTGGAGCAGGACAGTTATCCAGGGTAGAGGGGCATGGAAGGTCGTTACCATAAATGGCATAGTATTTAGCAATTGAAGTAGTTTTCTAATGTCCAGCTGATAAATTTCATATTTTATTAAGTTACCTACTGGAATTATTTCCTCTCCCTCTCAACATGCAACTAACATGACAGTAAATGGAAAAATAATTTTATTAAAAAGCAAGATCATTCTTATATCTCTCCTATAGAGAGATTTTTTCCAGGTAAATTAGGTTTTTTTTTCTTTCCATTTTTTTCCAGTAAATTAGTTTCAGTCTTCAACATCATAAATGTCACTTTCGAATCAATTTACCCTAAAGCAAGCAGGCCAGATGAAATGTCCCATCCAAATGCCTTGGGCCTTTAAATAGTTTCGAATGTATAAAGGAAGAAAAATGGACTACTATTTTGAAATATCTGAGGAAAGCCTTGATTATGAAAGAGAGTCCAAGACATAATGAGAGAGAAAAAAATGATTCTGGAGGAAATAGGCATATGAAATGCCTAAGTAGAAATTAAACTAAAACTTCAATAAAAAAAACCCTTATGTCCCAGAGAGATTGAAAAACAATTTTGGAACTATAAAATACTGCACACTGCAAAAACAAAAAGAGAAAAATCAGTGAATAAGAAAAAGATCCTGTAAACTAAATCTGTAATTGCCAAGTATAAAAATAGAATATGTTGATTAAATCTCACATAAAGGAAAATTAAAAGCAAAATAATGAAGAAATTGGAGAAAAAAGTGTAGAAAAACAAAGTCTTAAATCCATGTGATTTGAGAGACCCAACAACTGACTGGAATTAAAAATGCATAGAAAAGAAAATTATCACAATATATACCTGAAAATGTGTACATGTTTATATAGACATAAGTATCTTCACATGAAGACATTATGATTCGAAACATTTTCCCCATTGCATTGTTTATCAAAAATAAACAAAGAAAAGAAAGGTATGAAATGTAAGAACAGGGTCTCCAATGCAAGAAAACAATAAAGGGAATCCCAAGGATGATACTGTGCAAAATTTAAGAAGCTATTATCTAAGTGTGACTCAGCACTCACTTTTGTTTGTGTGACTCATCCTGCTATTGGGTCAACAGGTGCTTCCTCCTTCTTACCCCAGCCAGAGGGTGTCTGCTGACAGAAGTCTATAACTTACCTCAAGCCCAAGGATGTCTAATGCTGTTCAGATAATATCCCCTGAAAACTTTTGTAAACAGCAACCACTGCAAATGCTGACTTCCTGAGCCCAGGTAATCTTTAATCCTCCACAGAAAATAACACATTATCCATTAAAAAGTAGAATAGCTGGGAAAAATGGGGGGTGAGGGATGGGGAGGAGAATGCCTCTCCAGGGGATAAACATATGTTTGAAACATAAAATGTTAAAATCAGTTCACTTTTGGTTGTAGACTGAAATACGAAAAGGATGTATAGAGCAGCAATTTAATTGTAAGCATTTGCGTATGTGCTTATAAGTGTATATTCAATGTGTATGAACTGGATTAATACTCTATTTGCATATGATAAAAATACCAAACGTGCTTGCTTTCATCATGGGTTTAAATGGCATGCCATTGCAAGGCCAGATGCATGGGATAAAAATTCTGGGGAGTTTAAATGGCTAAATATTTTCATTTTTTTCCCCAATTCACCTCTTTTTCATCATCATTACAAATAACCTATAACAATAAATATTTAGGCTAATTTTCTGGAGAGACAGAAGGGAAGAGCTTTTGAAGTTTCTTGTTGGACCAAGTCCCATCTGGTGCTCTTATCATTTGTGTGAACTCTGAACATTTTATGAGCTACAGCACCTGCCAGTTAGCACCGTAAAATTCACAGACGGATTCTGGGGTTTCATGCATGTTGCTGCCAAGGATATGCTTTAAATTTATATATGTCCTCTTCAACAGCCAGCATGTATCCATCAAAATAAGAAAAGAACCATTAACTGAATTGCATATATAAAAAAAGTTGAAGGATCTCAGCTCTAACTCTCTGATAGAAGACTATACAGTGAGCTATGCAAAAGGTGAAAGCCAGTGAATGGCAAAGAGAAACTTAAAGAAGGTATTATTGACTAAAGACAAAAAACAAGTGATCATACAACTGATCATCCAACTTGAGATATTTTTGAGTAGGAGCAGGAATGCCATTAATTATTGTGCTAGGATAAAAGGTATAAACTGGGACCATGATGGCACCCTACTTTTAAAGGCTCTTCGAGGAGGCATTTACAGAGTATTAAGAGACTGAGGTCAGTGAAAAGAAGAACAGTGCATATCAAATACTTCAGATATCTACCTATCCATTGTCTTCACAACATTCAGGTTATTAAGACTCATTAAAAATGCTTGCCGTACACATTTATTGTTTGCTTTCCCAGTGTCCATGTGCCCTGTTTGCATCATAGCCCTGTTTCTCCCCTATGAAAATTCACATGACCTAGTGGAACTTCACCTTAAAATTTTATAGGCTAAACTCATTGACATAACAGAAAAATAATTCACAGTATTATTCTTATTTCAATGTTTTTGTGTGCTTGTTTTTTAATATCTTGCTGGAGAAACTAAATGTGAAATGGTTTGCTTATTAATATATGAAAGAAAAAGGAGTCCAGTGATTTGTGAAGGCACCTAATTCAACCTTCTATACTTAACAAATGCCCCTCTATTTTCTACCAATTGACCATTTAGCTAATCGCACCTCAAAATTCTGATCATATAGACAGTATCAGTAGAATAAGTACCCAAATCGAAGGGTTCAGAACTTGCCTTTTGTTATTTATTCCTGACTCATAGTAGTCAAAGAAAAAAGCAACAAGCTTATATCTAGGGCTAGTTTGTGCTAACTTTCTTTTGTAATGTTTTTTTCTTATCCCTGATATTCAAAGTAATATCCTTGTTGCTATAATGTCTAATAACATGGATCATTTAAAAATGTATAGGATTTTATAGTTAAAAATAAATGAATTACACATTAGCTACTAGATAGGAAATTCAAGATCACATTATCAAATGGTGACGTGAAATTCAATTCAGAAATCCTTGTTCTGTCCTTCTAACTCCACCACTTAACACAGCTTGTAATTCTATTTTCTAACAGTTTTAATGCAATTATTTTAGTTAATTGTGAATGCCATTTTCTAATGTATGCACTTGACATTATTTATCATCATCAAAATGCAAGCTACTATTTATATATGTGAAATTTATACTTGTAAGATCTGTGATAGAAATGATTCTTAAAAAGAGCTGCCATAAAGAATTATGGACTAAATCAGGCATGCTAAAAATATCATTTTTATTTTTAGGTTATGTATACACATGTCAAAACAACTGGCTGAAAATGTGAAGTGCTCAATCAATCAACCAGTTATGCTGTCTACATAATGCCAAACAGCCAGGTTGATTGATATCTGTTCCCAATTGAATGAATTGATTCTATGGAACCATTGATGTTATCTTCATGAGAACCAATGTGATCATGTTACCTAGCCATTTAAAAATCTTTGCCTAATTTACAGGATAAAAATCCAAAATGCTTAGCTTCACATATAAAACTTTTCATGTTGCAACCACAATTTGCTTTCCTGACCCATTTCTAACATCATCCTACCTTGCCTTAAGCGTTGTCCTATTGATGATGTTACTGTTTCTCTGACATGCCAGATACTCCCAAATTCCTTTCTGCATGCTTTTTCTATGTCAGCGTATTCCTATCAAAGCTGCTGTGCCCACTGGCTTGGTCTTGACCTGGCAAATCCTTTATCACACTTTAATTCATAGCCCAAAGTTCACCTTGTCTGTTATCCCTTACCTTGCACCCCTTCCCCTGCTCAGTCCTACTTTGCTCCCATAAAATATTATCTTGAGACATAGTGAATAAATGATTAATGTTATTTGAATGAATAAGTAAATGAATAAATTAGTAACGGTCACTTATTTACTTTTGATTGTTTTATTGTCTGAGTCGACATTCCTAAGGTTAATTATGTAGCCCTTATCCTCCTTCCACTTTTATTCACTTGGAAATGCTATTTATTTAACTTAGGATTTGTGGGGGAAATGTGATTGAAATGACAGCTTCTGGAAAAATAGCAATCTATAATAATGAGGTTTATGCCATATTTATTATTTTTTATAATGGGAATTCTTTTTATGTCTTCATAAGCTTTAACATATTTTAATGCTTTTCTTCCTGATGCTTGTTCCATCATTGTTAATGTTTTATCACAGTGATTCTTGTATGTAAGTGCTTTTCAGAATTCCAGATGTAGATCAGTGGACATTGCGAAATATTAGGAGATAAGGAACAAGTACTCTTCCACCATTTATTTTTGGAATTAATTTTTCACTGTTTCTGAAACATCACATTCTCTTTATTTATTCCTGCCTCACTGATCACTTTTCTCAGTCACTTCTGAGGCTTCCTCCTCTTTTCCAAACCTCTTAATACCCACATGTCCTAGTGCTCATTCCTCGGATGTCTATACTCCACAGGGATCATATCCAATCTCATGACATGATTAGTAGAATATTATAAGCCTACAAATCCAAAATTACATTTGCAACCCATATTTCTCCCTGAACTCTGATATCCACTGCCTATATTGAAGTACTACTTGGGTGCAAAATAGATATTTTAAACTCAACTGGCTCAAAAATGAACTTCTGATTATCTCTCCCACTAAAACTGTTACCTCTCAACCTTAATGAATGGCAGCTACATCCTTGTAGTTGCTCAGAAAACATACATAAATATGTGTATAGAAAAAGAAATATAGATATATATCTATATAGATGATAGACACATAGACACATAGACATAGGTAAGTATATAAGTAGACAGACAGATTTGGATAGACACATAGATAGATAGATAGATAGATAGATAGATAGATAGATGGATAGATAGATAGATAGATAGACAGATAGATAGATAGATAGATAGATAGATGTAATTAGTGCCTCTTTGACCCTTCTCTCTTATACCACATGTGCAGTTCATTGACATATATCGAAAATGTGACCACTTCCAGCACTACCATCTGCATCTTACCCTGGAGATGAAGACACCATCATCTCTAACCTATACTATTTTAATAAACTTTAATTGTTTTTCTGGCTTTCACCTTAGTACTACTACTATCTATCTTCAGTTTAAAACAAAGCAAGCCATTTCAAGAGCAGTGAGATCAAATCACTCTTTGATTCCATCCTTCCAATGGCTCCATAGTTCTACTTAGCATGAAAGTAACTGCTCTTAAAATCATCTTCCTGGAACCACATTATATGGTCCCCTCTCCATGCTTCTCAGACCTCTTCTTCTATCTCCCTTTCCCACTTCTCTCCAAAGAGCCACATTGACCACTGTGCTGGTTTGAATCTGTGGTGGACCCAGAGAAGCCATGGCCTTTAATCCTCATTCAATATTGCTGGCTGGGAGCTTTTTATTGTTCCCATGGAGATGTGGCTCAACTAATTGTGGGTATTAACTTTTGATTACAGGGATATGTGACTCCACCCATTCTAGGTGGGCCTTGATTACTTTACTGGAATCCTTTAAAAGAGGAAGCATTTTGGAGAAAGCTTCAGAATGATGAGAACCACGAGAGCCCACATAACAAGAGACCTTTGTAGATGAAGAAGGAAAATGTTCCTGGGGGGAGCTTCATGAAGGAAGAAGCCAGGAGAGATAGCTAACAGAGGCTGCCATATTCACCATGTGCCTTTCCAGTTGAGAGAAACCCTGAACTTCATCAGCCTTTGTGAACCAAAGTATCTGTCCCTGGATGCCTGAGATTGGACATTTCTATAGACTTGCTTTAGTTGGGACATTTTCAAGGCTTTAGAACTGTAAACTTGCAACTTAATAAATTCCTCCTTTAAAAAGCCTTTCTGTTTTTGGTATATCACATTCCAGCAGCTAATAAACTAGAACGACTACCTTGTTGTTAATACAAAATTCCCACCAGAATCCTGATTTACAGCTTTACTATTTGCTGTCTTTTATACCTGAAAAGCTTTTCCTTAAGTTCCATGCTACCTTCTAGTTTTTGCTCAAATGCTACATTCTTAATAAGGCCTTTCTTGAACATGTTATCCATAAATGCAATTTACTTGCCTTGATGTATTATGCATCCATATCATATTTTCCATATTTTCACAGATCTAAACACCTTGTACTAGCTTATATAATTTGCTTACCACACTGTCTGTAACTCTCCAGGAAAATGTAAGTTCCACAAATGAGGTTAATATATTATCTATTTTGCTAGGCATTCACCCATATTTGTCAAATGAATATCAGGGGTTTCTTTATACAAAAGCTGGACTGGAGAATGTGGCTTTGATGTATAACTAAGAAAACTCATACTACTAGCCCCAATATTTGAAGTTAAATAAAAAATTTAGGCCTCTCCTAAAAGGTAATAATACATTTACATTTAAAACACAACAGCACTCATCCTTTTAACAGATAAATCTGAAGATGTAAGAAAAAGAAGGAGCATGCTCAATCCCTCCTACAAATATGTCTAACACATCACTTCTCTTCCCCTGATGGAAGGGAGAAGTTAACCTATAAGTGTTTCTGCCATATTTTAAAGTTCATCTCTCTAAAAACCACAATAAATAAGAAATCAGTGCTCCTTTCTAATAGATATTATCAAAGATAACCCAGAGGAGAAAAGCGTATGGGCAATTTACCAACTACCATTTATTTTAAGTATGAAAATACAATGTCACTTTGTATTTTCAGAGGAATGTCATCACGATCATGGAAACCTGATGAAACATTGGCATATTAACTACTCATACCTTGTTCTCAAAGTGGACATTCTTGGCTTCTTAGAAGGTAAAATTCTCTGTGCAGAAATTTCCCAGAGTTAGCAAAATATATTGCCTCTCAAATCTCCTCACATATATTTAAGACCTCTTAGATGGGTGGTTGAAACCCATTTTCTAAATAAATCCTTTAAGAATATTATTTCCAAATGATATCATTAGAATATTAAATAAATTAAACAGACTACTAGTATGCCTCAAAAGTAGGCATCAACAGAACATAATTGGCTATTTTACTGTTGAAAAGTTGATCTGAGCCAATCATCCTAACATTTCCTGATTGAAGTTAATGTTCATGACTGTACACATCCATCTCAGTGTTTCATAAAATCTAATATGTTCCATAGACTAGGTAATAAGAATTTTACTAATTATAATACAAAGTTCTTTAAAATTTTATTTTTGGGGCACTCTTTAGCAGAAAAAAATGTCTTGAGATTCTTTAATGTTTAATTGTCAAAATCTTCAGTCAATGTAATAGGCTAAGTTATTTTCAATGATAGCATATACACAGAATATTCCCTTATATATAAACAAATATAATTATCTGTTTCCCAGCTTTTTACAGCTGTGACAGAAGTTAGAGAGACAATTAAAGATAAGTAATTAAAAAGAGCTGTAGTTAGTCTTTTAGAGAAAATTACCAATGGAGCATTCTGGGGAAGTATCAGAATTTAAGTGTTCATATGCAATGAGTCCAGAAAATGATGGAGAAAAGAAATTAATTATAGTATTACTTTCTAGATATAAGGGCCACTTAACAGAAGTTCAGGAATTATGAGAGTTACTTTAAATTATTTGGAAACACCAAAAACTACCAGGAGAAAATATTAATAATATTATTAATAGTAATGCACAAGACATGTTTAGTTTAAACTAAGAAAAAATTGAACATTTTGTATCAATTTAAACAATTTTATAGAGTGAAATAACTAACAGAACAGTCAGATTTTAAAAAGCAGGAATCAAATTTCAATTGAACAAAACTCAAAAGTCAAGGTACTGTGAAATAATGCATCATTGTCTGTTATCTTGGATATAAGGATTAATCCAAGTGGTAAAACATTTGGCATAGAATAAAGTACACAAGTACAAATAAGACTTGAGAAAGCATTCTGTAGAGCAGGCCACTGAATTAATTTTGGTTACCCAGAGACATGAAAATACACATGAAAACTTTCCTTTTCACACACACACACACAAAAAAAAGAGTAGGGATCTGAATTATGTAGAAGTAAGATACCCAGACAAATTGTTGAAAAAGAATGAGCTAACTCCTGCTTTTAGCTAATATGTAGTCACAGGGACATGATTTACCCTTCTTCCTGAAAGAAAATAAACCGCAGGACAGAATATATCAAGGATTGGCAAAATGTCTTCCGTAAAGGACCAGACAGAATATATTTTCTGCTTTGCAAACCGTGTGGTTTCTGTTGCAACTGCTCTGTCATTCTAGCTCAAAAATAGCCATACGGTATACGTAAATGAATGAGCATTGACAAATTTAACCTTCAGGCTACACTTTGCTTACCTACATATAGTATGAGAACCTGAGAACAAGACAATATCATTCAGTTTCTTGCCTTCTGGACTTTGTGCTCTTTTTGTCGCATATTTTGGTTCTTTTGTATATGTTGTAAGCTCCCCACTACATCTTACCATTTTGATTAAAGAATTAACTATATTTAAGGACCTTTAAATAATAAGAAATATATCTTATGTAATGATCTACTTTGTTCTAATTTGTGGTGCTCTTTATTGTCTACAGTTTTGTGTTTTTGTTTTTGTTTCCTACCTGAAAGTCTTCCTTTAATATTTCTTACAGTGTGGGTCTACTTTTGTTGAATATTTTTAGCTAATTTATGCCTGATTTGTTTTTATTTTACTTTGTTTTGAAAGATTCTGCTGGGCATAGAATTCTAAATTAATGTACACATTTTTTCTTTTAGTACTTTAAAGATGCTGCTTTGTGTCCTCTCACTTGCACTGCTTCAAATAAGAAATCTGTTCTAACCATTCATTGGCTCCATATTTGTAATGCATTTTCTTTTAATTTGAATTTATCATTTGAAAGTTGTTAGGAACCACTAGTCTAAGAAGACAGTATGATAGTTAAAAATCAGCAATATATTTTAAATAGATCACAAAATCCTCAATCAATAGAAAGAAGGGAGAAAAAGATGAAATGAGGGATAAACAAAAAGAAAAATAGAAAATAAATAGCAACATGTAGACTTAAATTTGAATATATCAAAAATCCAATTAATTTAAATGGTATAAACGTTGCAATTAAAAGGTAAAGATTATCAGATTAGATGAGAAAGAAAAAGACAAACATGCTACTTACAAGAAGTTTAAGTATTAAGACAGTACAAGGTAGCATGATGTGATATAAAGAGATATATCCTGCAAATGCTATTCAAAAGAAAGCTAGAGTATTTATAGTAATATGAGAAAAGTAGATATCAAACGAGTTTGACTAATATAACTTTATTTCATGACTTAAAAGCAAAAATAAGTTTTCTTTCTAATAAAGATTAAAAGCTCTCAAGCTCCTTAAAGAAGCATTTCATTTTGTATACACATACATATGTGTATATGCGTATGTATATTTGTAATTTAAATCAGATCACTTCCGGTTTTAGTTTTCTAGACTGCTCACAGCAAATGGGTAGGGTTAAGCAATGGTAATTTACAGTTGTGAGGCCAAGAAGAGGTCATCAAGACCTTGCATTCTTTCCAAAACTGGTTGCCTGCAATCTTTTGCAACTATGCCAAATGACAAGGCACATGGTGATATCTGCTGGTCTCTCCCTTCTCTTCAGGGTTTCACTGCTTTCAGCTTCTTGCTTCTGTGGCTTTCTCTCTGTCCCTCTCTCTGAATTTTAATCTCTTATAGGACTCTAGGAATAGAATTAAGAAACATCCTGATTGTTGTAGGGCAGATCTTAACTAAACTAACCTCAACAATGTGTTTATACACACATGGGTACATGGGTTCATACCCTCAGGAATTAATTAGATTTAAGAACAAGTTTTACTGGAGTCCATACAGCTTCAAATTACTACATTACTTCAGAATAAATATTTTCATTTATGGAAGATTACAGCAAGTCCTGGAATTCTATGCTTGGTTGATTGAATGCCAATTTAGCAACAAAAATTTCACAGTATTGCTCTTAAAAGAAAAAGTTCAAGATAGAGGCAAAGATGTATAGATGATTATTTGATTTTAAGAAAGATCCTATAAGAATGTTTATTATTTAGAAATGACTTCAGCAATTAAAATAATATTTGAATTAAAATAAAATATTATGTTAAAATTTAAAACGAGTAAAGACTAGCAGCATAATTTTAATATAAGAAAATGCTAATTTTAATGGCTAGCATTTTCGCTTCTATTTTTGTCACCAACTGAATGATGTCACATTTATATGCCCTGGTGTTTCCTAAACTGAGGGAATTTAGTGATAAGACAATCTCATTTTTTTATTTTGCTTAACTGAATTATAACATATATTATGGACAGAGATGTTAGAAAGATAATTTAGTTTTCTTCAATTGACATTTGTAATTTTTGATATTGTTTCTGTTTACAAAAGACAATGGGACCAAAAGAATAGCTAAACTCATAGGAATATAAAGGAATTAAGAACAATTGCAGTAGTTGTTTTCAGAAGCAATGACTGAATAGATGATAAGAGACTCATAAAGAAGTAGTAGATAAAGTAATCCTTTAATTTATATGTTGACTTAAGACTCTTTTTCAAAAGATCTATAGTAATTTAGATTGAGGATTAGCTAATTTTAGCCTGCAGGCCAAATCTGGCCCAAGGTATATTTTGTTTTTTTTTTTTAAACAAAGTTCACATTTTATTTATATTGAAATAAACTGTACAGAACTGATTTTCTTCAAAAATAACAGGAAAATTTTCTGTATTATTCCTAGATAAACCATAAAACATCTATTTTTGTAGGCTTTCCTGATTTTGTTGATAAATCAAGGTAAGGCAGTAGATATAGTCATGGAAATAGAGGAAAACAGACAAATCAGCTGTCAGTATTCATGGCTTCTGATTCTGTCTTGACCACAAAACAGAAGTGTTCAACATATATCTGCTAAAAAGCTTATAAAGGTGCACGCTCAACAAAAGAAAGAAAAGAGCAAAAACCAGATGTGGAAAAGGCATTCAAACTTTGACTGCAACTTGTTCCTTTAGTTTCATTTGATAAAGACAAAGTCAATATTGAAATTCTTGCTTGGCAAACTCAGTTTCTGCCATTCTCCAGTAATTCCCTTAACCATTCAATACAAATTCTTAACAACATACTTCAAAGTCCTACTAGTTAAAAGTCAGTTGTGAGCCTCATTTTAACATTTTATAAAATGCACTCCTTCTTTCCACACCTCCCCCAAATTTATTTCTTTGAAGTACTGATAACTGGACTGACAATTGGATCCATAGTGATGATTAATGTTATATCTAAAATTACTTAATTAAATTAATTCCAGAACACCACTAACAAAAATTATGCAAAAATGAAACACACTTTCAGTGCTATCTTCTGGAAGAATAGATGGGTCTTCAAAGCATGAGAGTTCAGCAATGGTCCTTTAAATAGGCACATGATTATTAATGACTAATGCATTCAGTGGGAGACCTAGAGGCAAAGATAGCAATTAAGCAGCTTACATATACCTTGCAGCGTCTCCTCCAAATGTAAGATGAAAACATATTTTAAAAGTCTCTTAGGTATTTTCAATGGTTTCAGAATTACCTGTAGGAAGTTCTGACTTAGTTGCATAGAGTTGATATGTGTCCACCTTTAAATCCAAACCATGTTTTATATCAAAATTTATGTAGGCAAAGCCAAGTTAACTTGACATTTGGTCTGTCAAAGTGTTCCTCAGGTATGCTTTGAGATGCTTTTATCCATTTTCATAGCGTTCATTCTCGACCTTCATCACAGAAAGAATACATGAGACCTTCAACAAAGCATAAACATTAGGAAAAAACTTGATGTCAGGTAGTTAGAGGGCTTCATAAATGGTGGACAGAAACTCTATATCTTTCCTTCTGTGTTTGCATTTGATTCTCCAACAGTGAAGCTCAGCTGAGAGCAAGTGGGTACGTCACTTCTGTACGTGTCAGCTTGGTGTTCCTCCAATGTATTGAATTTGAGCTGTCCCATGACAGAGGGTACCAGAGATAAGCATTTAACAGCTTTGACGTGCTGTTCTGAAAATATATCTTTAAGTTCCTGAATAATCTGCTCCACTGTTGGAAAATTTAGGGTTTCTTTAAAGTAACTCTCAGAGGTTAATTGAGATTCCAAGTTACCTTGCTGAGCTCTGCAGAATTTTCCAGGGAGTTTCATGTAAATATCAAGTTTGGTTGTCAAATTTGTGGCATCCTCAAGCCAAAATCCATGAGAAACTTCAATATTTTCCATTACTTCATTTAGTGACTGTAGCACTGTAGTCAAGCTGCTAGCTGCAAAGAAGACATCAGAGGTTTGCCCCTGGAGATTTTTTCCCAAAGGCTTTCGTTAAAGACAGGACATTCTGAAGAACAACAGTGATAACAATGAAATAAAAATCTGTTCCTGCACTACAGAGCACAAATGCTCAGCCTGCTATATAGGCTATTGAGAGAAGGTAGAACATCTGGGGTCATAGACTTCATAAGAATTTATACCTAATCACAGGCTCTTCTCCACAGATCTCCTCACATGTTCACAAAAAATATTGGAGAAGGCAAGAATGCTGAGACAACACACCCACAAAGGCAGGTGCTGTTCCCCTGCTATGTCCATCACCTCATCAGTGATAATGGACAAGAAGTGTGAGTCTCTCACTTCCCTGAGCATTTCTTCCCCAAGCATCTCTTGCATATCTGTAGCATCTGTTTCTGGTATATATTTCAACAAAACAAGGTGTTGACTGCTGTTGTCTCAAAGCCCTTTTTCAGAACCCCTTCACCAGGATTTATTCTGCATTCCAACAGGGCTTGAAAGTTATCAGGAGAAAAGAGCTATTCGGGGAATTCACCGGCCTCATGTCCATCCAGAGGTGTGTTGTATTTTCCCATAAGAATCAAAATTTCAAGTAAATTAAGATATCTGTCTTTCAAAACAGATGGTTGAAATAAGAGACAAATCACAGACTGTAAGGAAAATATTTGTCAATTATCTACTGAAAAAAGAGTTGTGTCTAGAATACACAGCAAATTCCTAGAACTCAACAACAAAAACACAAATCTAATTTTAAATGGATAAAAGATTTAAAGAGGCACTTCATAAAGAACATACAAAATATTTTAGGTATTCTTTGTTTTTCTTCTCTTCAATGGTTAAAGGTAAAACGTCTTCATCCTTTTCTTCACACGCTTCATCTGCATTTGGGTTCTGAGCATTACTGTTGTTTGTTTCTTTATGTTTTTATTCCTGTTCAGAAGTTTCATCAGTTTTTCTTCTGTTTCAGTGTCCTGATTTCATCGTCACTCAATTCTTTTATTCATTTTCTGGGTCTACTACATGGATTGTTCAAATGACTGGTAAGATCAAATATTATTGTTATAACATTATCTCAGAACGTCCCTTATGGACTAGCTTTGCACATCATAGAGGTCTCAAAGTGTCTGTCAGTCAACCGATGTTTATTTAGCTGATCAGGTGTTTTATCTTCCAAGTCTGCTCTACTACAATTCTCCACCCACTTCTGGCATCTGGGCGGGTCCAGCGGGAACCTCAAGAGAGCCAGGTGGGACTCCGTGCTCTTCCATGGCGTTGGGGGCAGTACAGAAGTGTGACATCATAGCCTGGCTTGCCCAGTCCTCCTCTCCCTGCCTCCTCAGGACAGCCCGCCAGCCTGTCTGGTCCTGGGAGGGGAGCCAGTCCCACCAGTCGGCTCTGCATGGCCAGCGCCCCAATATATGTTTTTGTGAAGAAAATTAACACAGTTATGCACATTTGTTTATGTATTTTCTATGGCTGCTTTCATGCTACAAGGGCATTTAAGTAGTCTGACAGAGACTCTTTGGACTGACAAGCCTAAAATATTTATCAGACCCTTTACATAAAGTGTTTGCTGATCCCCTAGCTTACAACCTACATTTTTATTTTCTTCTGGTTTCAAAACCTACACAAAGACCATTGCAAAATGCCAAAGATTGCATATATATGCATATGTATATTGCATATATATATATAAGATCAAATCTCATACCCTTGAAGTTTTTTGGATTTTTATATTTCTTGGTTATTTTCAGGAAGATTGCGTATGGAAATGGTATTGCTCTAAGCATTTGGGTCTTAACCTTGACTACATATTTAGAAGACTTGGACAACTCTTAATAATTCCAATATCCAAGTCATACCACAGACGAAATCAGAATATCTATGGAGGACATCCCAGCATCAGTATTACTTTTAATGATTCCTGGGTGATTTGACTGGACAGCCAAGTTTAGGAAGCATGTCTTTTTTAGAAGCAGAATCTGGTCTCTTTATTCTTCCTATAATGTTTGGGTCAAGTAATGACACCAATGAAAAGTGACAAATATAGCACAGTAGCCTTAATGTGCTTTCAGCCACTTCAACATTTAGGCAATATTCTTGTTTAAATCACAATAAAAACAAAGCCTATGTAAAAGAAGTCAGGAAAATCTAATGAAAAGTAGCCCTTCAAATTATAGTGCTTGAGTCTGGTAAAGAGACTTTGAATGTTGGTGAATAAATATAGCAGGGAAAGACATGGATAACTTGCCTAAATCTTAATGTCAAGAACACTTATTCAGGTAAAAATTCTCAACTAAATTATTACTCTCACAAGTTATTTTTTTAACATGTAATATGGGCAAGTAATCCCTAACAACTATTTGTAATATGAATTGACACAGAGAAAAAAAAATTTGTCCTCATAAAAAATGATTCTTTCAAATAAGGATATGTCTAAAAGAAAGGAAAAAAGAAAGATGTAAAAGCAGTACACTCTAGATTTTAAAGAAAAAAAGAGAAACTTTCCCTCACCTCTACTAAATGATGAGGGTTCAGACAAAGAATTGTCTAAGCCATGAAATCAGTGAAGGCAGCAAGCATTAATTATAAAATTATATTCTGACAGCTAGATAAAAATCAAGCAATAAATCTTGAATAGGAAATTGCTTAGGGATTCAATTATAGAGAAAAGATGTTGGAATATGAAATAAAAAAAATCACATTATGTATCCTTAATGAAGAAAACATATGGTTTATTGCCTCAGTATTGTTCTTAGAAAAAGAAGTCAGACGCTGCAGGAAATAATACGAGGTTACAGCTAGAATACTACTCTTGTTCATTATGAATGGTATAATTACTATTAAAACTTTTAAAAAATGAGTCATTGCCAAATTGAATTGGTTCCAGGGGATACTATAAAGAGAGGAGAATAAGAATGGACATTCAAAAATTTAAAATAATAATAATAATAAAAAGAAATCAAGAATAGAAAGAGGACGCTGTAAGTATAATTTCACAAAAATGACGTCCTTGGAATTGAATTAAATGGTAAAGCAAAATTAATACTGAAAAGCTTATGCTATCCATACTGAATTGTTTTGGAATACTCAATTTATATTAGAATTAAAATTTGTATGTGAAAAATATTCCTCATTTTTCTATATCTGTAATCAACTTATTCATGAAACCAGTGACTGGGTAAAGGAAAGGTAAATTTGTTCCATAAGATTCAGGATAATTTTCCAGTTTATTCAGTTTCTCTTAGATAAATGGTCTTTTAAGGTTTGTCCCTACTTTTCCTATATTTTATTTTCCCAGGGTTCAAACATTTTTATATAAACTTATGACCATAAACTCTCTTTCCAGACTAACTGGATTAAGTGAAATGTTGTTTTCACTTGTTCTTTTTGTAGCTGAGGTATCCCTTACCACATCTTCAGATGAAGTGCTTGTGGACAGGTAACCCACGGTCTCTTTTCAAAGGATCATTTTTGTTTTACCCATAGACACCTCTCTGACTCAGCTCTACCCCAGTTCTCACAGCTAATGCTGATGATCTGAAGCAAGTCACCTCCTCCATGTGACCATAATTATCAAGATTTGAGTAATAAACAGGAGTATTAGGCCACAATAAAATTAAAATGATCTGATACCAGTGAATTGTATTTAATATATATCAAGGAATAAAAGAAAAAGTTAAAAACATGAACAAGGTACAAGATGCTATGAGAACAATCAGGCGATATTGAAAATAACATCAATCAATGGACTCTTTAGCTTCTGTTTAGTATATAGAGAGCAAGAACTAGCATTGTTTTCATTCTTACCAAAAGAAAAAATATGAACATGCAAATCCAAAACTTTTCTTAATCCACAGAAAAGTGGTCAAAATGCCTCCACCTGTCATGAACTTTAAGGAAGGATAGGCGCCTCCGAAAGAGACAGGATGGGAGCACTTTCTTACTAGGGACAGTTGCTGTGGACCCAAAGAATTCAGCCAAAATTCTGAATGATTTGCTAAAGGCTGAATATAGACTATTGAGAGAATGCAGAACATCTGGGGACATAGACCCCATAAAAATTATGCCTAATCACAGGCTCTTTTCCACAGATCTCATCACATATTCACAAAAAAGATTGGAGAAGTCAAGAATCTTGAGACAACATTGTGAGTGCCTATCTCTGTGGGTATCTGTTTTGAGAGAGATGGTGGTGATATAGGGCAAACCCTGAGCGTGGGTGTGCGGCATCTCATACTATGGCAGCAAGGAAGAAGCAGTCCTTCTTCCCACAGACCACAACCCAGAGACATTCTACCATCTCTCTCATGTCATATCACACGTGGAACACTTTTTGTGCAATGCGTTAGGAGGAAATAAATGATTAAGATCCAAGGACAAAGGAAATGAGAGGCGCTACACAGCTGTAGGGAACCAGTTGTGAAGCTCTGTATTAGAGAAAAAGGGAGGCAGGATGGATTCCCTGTCGGTGTGGAAGAAGAAGAGGGGGGCTTTTTGCAATATAACATGTTCTTGCTGTATCTTTGATACTAAACAACAAGCTGTTTGTTTTACTTCCTCTGAGGAATTTAGCTGTCTATCATCTCACTCTGGCATTGGAGACAGGTTAGGTGAATTGCAGAAACAATGTCACACAGATAACTGGTGTATGTAATATAACTGGACAGTATAGGGACTTTATATGGATAGAATATGCAGGAGGGGGAAATGCAGTGTCCCTTGTATGTCAGTTAGGTTGAATTTGTTAAATATATCGTTTAACCCTATGTCTGTCGATCTATCTGTGTATCTATCTACACACACATTGATATTTTTGTATGCTTGTTCTATCGATTGCTGGGATACACACATGTACATTTTTCTCAGTGATTATCGATTCATTAACTTGTCATTTTTGTTTTGCCAACATTTACTTTATATGTTTTGAAGCTATGTTAAGAGATATGCACATTTAAAGCTATTTGCATTCTCTAATAAATTGAATCTTTTGCTGTATTAAAATATACCCTTTCTATCTGGTAGTATTTTTTGCCTTAAAGTATATTTGCTAACGCTTTACAGCTATACTAGCTTTTTTGCTTGTGGTTTTTATGGCACAATTTCTCCATGCTTTTACTTTGAACCTTTTTGTATCTTTATTAGTTGTGTTTCTCGAAAGCAGCGATCATTTCTTTTTAACTCAGTGTGATAAAGATCTTTCTTTGAACAGAGTACACAGTCAGTTTACTTTTTTTAATAGTTAATTTACTTTTAATATCATTACTGATGCATTTATTTTGTCTGCAATGTCAATATCTGTTTTTTATTTGCCCCACATTTATTTGCATTTTCCTTCTTTATTATTTGTGAATAAATTCACATTTATTCATTGACTCACTATTATTCATTATTTCATTTTCTCCTCTACTGTATTGTTTATGCAAAATTAAAAAAAACTATTTTGAAGTAATATTTTTATTCCTTTTTGGAAAATGAAAATTCCTTAGAAAATTTTACCCAGATGAGGCTGCAATAATAAAATTTCATAAGATATTTGTCACACAAAAAAGAAAGCTATAATACTAAGTTTTATTCTAGAACTCTAGTCTCTAAAGAATTTTTGTTGTTGTCATTTATATGTCTCAGCGATGAGGAACAAAGATAAGCTTTGTATATCCATGGCCCATAGAGTTGTGATTTATTTTATTACCTAATCCCCCAAATGATTCAAGTACTGTATTGGAGTTCTTGATTATTAGTAAATGAGAACTGTATTTTTTTTTATTATGTTAAGGAGCATCTTAAATTCTCTTTGTAAATTTGTGTCATTTTTCTTGTTTATATATAATCACTATAAAATGATACACATTTTTCTAAGCTTTGCAAATAATTATGCTTTCTATAATAGGCTTGGAATGATGCATACACTTAGTAATCATAGCCAAATTTTTATGATTATAAATGACAGATGTCTGCAGCTTGCAATCATTTTAGCTTGACATTTTCAATTATTATAGCTAAATGGATAAAAGAAGATTAAGGAGCTCTCAGATGCCAACTCCCATTATTTCAAGTTTAAGCATAGCTGTCAGCGCCTAATAATTCCAAAGTGATACAACTGTTCTTGAGTAAAAATGCATAGGAAATGTCCTCTTGGTAATTTGAAATGTAAATAGCCTTTCAAAATAAAATTGGTAAAGAAAGAATGCATGTTTATTTATTAACTTTCAAATTTCCTTTAAAAATGATACTATGAGCTCAAATGATGCAATAATCAACAAGTAAGAACATATCACTTGGTAAATTTTAACAATCTAATTATTTGCCCTAATGTCCTTGATCAAGGCACAACTTTGAGTGTATAATCAAGGTTTTGTGAGTTGATGATAATTACTGTGATATAGAGTACATTTTTACTTTCCCTTAATATTTCTGTCAGCCCAGTCTTTTTTGATTTATTGTTGAGGGGAGACGATTCATAAAGAACATCACGTTTGGAGTTCATGACCCTTGCACAGAAAACCCCTTGTACTATAGCACATTTCTCACCTATTCAGGATTATCTTGAATTATTACTCTAAAAAATAATTCCAAGTATATTTCAGTTCTTTTTTCTCTCTATTTATAACAATTCTTTTCATTTGAATAAGAAGATAAACCTTAAAATGAAAATGAGTTTCCTCTCTTTTGTAGTGAACAGAATAAAAAATTCACATTTATAAACATTCTATGAGATTGAGAATATAATGGAAGAGTTGGAGAGTTAGTTAGTTATTTGTTTTTTTAAAAAAATATTGTCATCATCTGCCAGTCTCTCTTTGACATTTGCCGTCTTATTTCCATCCAAATGTTTTTTCCGAAACCATGATATCTCACAGTTGAGTGGTCAACTGAGCTGAATAACTCCTACTCTACTCTTGACCTTCCTACTACATTTTTAAAAATAGGTTTATTGTGATGCAATGACACATATTAAACTACACATGGTGAAAGAATGAACTTTGATAAGTTTTGACATATGCATACATTAGTGAAATCATCACCATAATCAAGAAAATGAACATGTCAATCATCCTCAAAGTCTTCCTTGTAACCCTCTGTAATCCCGGCACTCCCAATCCTCCATGCTTTCTTGCTCTCCAAGCAATTGCTGACCTATTTTATGCTACTATACTTTACTTTTTTGCATATTCTAGAATTTTCTATAAATGAAATCAAACAAAATTTACTCTCTTGTCTTATTTCTTTAACTCAGCATAATTTTTTTTATGTAACTATGCTTTAACAGCATAATCCATTCACTTACTGGTATAAAATTTACAGAAATAAAATATACTATTTTGGGGTATTCAGTTACATGACTTTTGACCATCAAATACATCTATGCTACAAATACAAATTAAGAGAACATGTCTGTCATCCCAGAAATTTTGCCTTCTAGTCAAATCCCTCACTGCATGGGCCACAATTTTCTGACTCTTGTGACCATGAACTACTTATTCTGTACAGCAGTTTAATATAAATGGAATCATACTCTATGTTCTATTTTATGATTAGCTGCTTTCTCTCATAATAATGACTGTAAGACTCATCCATGCTTTTCATGGTAGAAATTTGACTGTTGGCCAAAATATTCCATTGCATGAATATGCCACAATTTGATTAATATTCTCTTGTTAATGGTTTTTAGAGGGATTAAAAGAGTGAGGCTATGATGAATTAAGCTTTTCTGAACTGTCAATACAATCTTTTGCTGCAGTTGCAGGCTTTGCTTCTTTCTTTCAAATCATTATGCATTTTATTTAATTTCCTTCCCTTATTGTTATTGGCTAAGATTTCCAATACACTGGTAAATAGAATCATAAGAGTGTGTGTTCTTACGTTATATCTGTTCTTTGTGAAAAAGTGTGCAATGTCTCACTATTAAGTATAATATTCTCTGTAGGATCTATCATAATCAGAATGAAGAAATTTTGCTCATTCCTACCTTGATGAGAATTTTTTGTTAAAACAATTTTATCAAATGTTATATTTGGATTTATTCAGACATTCAGAATTTTCTCATTTGTGTTATTTTGTTAAATTAAAGGATTTATTTGTTAATGTCAAATCAAGCTTGTATTCCTGGAAAAAATCCAACTTGTTCATGGTGTATTATCTTTACTATGTATTTCCGGATTCTATTTGATGAGTTTACAGTATGGAATTAGCCATCTGTGTTCATGGGAAATATTGATCTATAATTTTCTCTCCTGGAAATGTCTATGTATGTTTTTGGTATCTGTGTTTGAAGTCTTCATAAAATGGATTGAGAGCTGTTGCTGCCTTTGCTATTTTCTGAAATAACTTGGATATGTATTATTTTATTTCTTAATGTTTCATGGTTTTCACTGGGTCAACTATCTTAGATCGGAATTTTCTTAGTTGGAAGTTTTAATTATGAATTCAATTTCATTAAGAGATATGAAACTACGTAGATTTTCTGTTTCTTCTTTGTTTTCAGGAAACTTTTCAATTTTGTTATGAAATATATTGGCATAAAGTTGTTAATAATATTTCCTCATTATCCTTTTGATTTTGGCACAATCGGAGGTTAAGTTCTCTTTTTCACATCTGATATTGGCAATTTCTGTTTTCTCATTTATCTTGATTAGTCTTATTAAGCTTTTATTCACTTTTAGAATTTTTGAATGAAACATTGGATAGCTTTATTGACATTTATTGACATATTTTTAACTTATAATTTCAAAAATTGTAATTGTATAAGATTTTTTGACATTCAAGTTACATTGAAGATTTTCAACAACACCGTGACCCTAGAAAATTTCTGTACACCCTTGAAGTGTCCCTCCTGCCCAAGGAACCACTAATCTGCTTTCTGTTCCATAGCTTTAATTCTTATAATGCATACAAATGTAATCGTACAATATATTAATATTTAGGATCTTATTTTGTTCAGTTAGTATTTTTTAGAATGGCTCCCAGTGGTTTGTTTTCTTTTATTTCAAGCAGTAATTATTCCATAGTAGTGGATAGGCTATGTTTATCCAGCCACTCATTGATGAACTTTTGGTTGTTGCTCGTTCCTTGTTCTGTTTTTGTTTTTGTTTTTTTAATGATGAATTTTGTTCTGTAAACCTTCAATTCAAGTCAAGTTTTTGTACGTATATAATTTTCATTTATATTGAGTAAACTGCTAGCAGTGGTATCACTGGATCCTGTGATAAGTAAATATTGAATTTTATAAGACACTGCTAAATTATTTTCCAAATTTGTACAATTTTTCATTGTCATCAATGCTCTATGAGGTTTTCAGTTGCTCCACAGCCTTGTAGACTATTGGCATTCGTGATGGTCAGGTTCTGGTGCCAACTTGTCCAGTTGTCTGGTCAGGCAAGCACTGGCCTGACCATCGCTGCAAGGGTATTTCTTGGCTGGTGTATCAAGTCATTGTCTGTTGATTGCATCTGTGCTGATTATATCTGTGATCAACTAACCCATGTCCCTCAAAATGAATAATCTCATCAGTTGAAGGCTTTTAAGGAAGAAGAGAGACTCTTTCACTGCTTCTTGAGCCAGTAAGCCTCACCGATGGCGTTCATCCAGATAATTCATTGGTGCTGCTGGCTTCACAGCCTGCCCTATGGAATTTGGACTTTTCCATTCCCACGGTTGCATGAGACACCTTTATAAATCTCATATTTACAGATCTCCTGTTGACTCTGTTTCTCTAAAGGAGTCTTGACAGTGTTTAAATCTTTTAACTCTAGACATTGCAATATCTTCATACCAGTAACTCACCATGCTTTTAATTTATATTTGTTTTATGACGATTGGTTTTGAACATTTTTCCATAGGCTTATTGGCCATCTGTGTATATTCTTTATGAAGTGCCTCTTTAAATCTTTTGTTCATTTAAAATTGGATTTGTGTTTTTGTTGTTGAGTTCTACAAGTTTTTATGTATTCTAGACACAGCTCTTTTTTCAGTAGATAGTTGACAAATGTTTTTCTTACAATCTGTGATTTACCTCTTATTTCAACTTTCTTTTTTGACAGACAGATATCTTAATTTTGATAAAGTCAATTTTATCAATTGTTCTCTTTCTCTTTGTTTATGCTCCTTAGCATAAGAGAAGATGCCTTATACCCTGGAATAAAGATTATTTGGAAAACATAAGAATAGACAGTAGCAGAACCATGGCTGGAATCCTTACCTACTCTTGAAAAACCTATTGTTATTTCCTCTAAAGGATATTACCTCCAGAAAATTGGAGAAGAACACTAAAATACCATCTAAGAGATAGATTTGCATGAAAATCATCTTATATGACTTTAGATTAAATTTAATCAAACAAATTTTAAGTTCTCTATTTTAAGAGATTTTTAAAAGCTGCTTAGGGACAGGCTTTTTATATCTTTGGTTGGCACATCTGAATCTTAATTATGATTCTGGCTATATCACGTTTTTGAAAAATCTCAGAGTATGTAGATGGTTCAGTTTATCCTCCCAATGCATGTAAAGTGGGTTGGTGGTAAGAAAATGTTCTGTTACTTTGAGTGATTTAAGATAATGTATTTAAAGAAAAGATGGCTTCTAATAAAACCCTATGAGTTCTCTTCCAGAGAAACTCTCTCTCTCTCTCTCCCCCTCCATGTCTCTCATGTACACATACATACACACAACACCCTCACTAACAACAAGTAAAAAACAAAAAGTAAACTTAATAATAAGAAAATTAAAGAATGTTTCCCAAACAGACAACAAGAAGCAAATGTGGTTAAATCGTCACATGATTTTTGTTCAGATGGTAAAAGAACTTTCCCATTTCCAAACGAAAAAGTAAAAAGAATAAAAGGAAATGATAAATACACCAGTCAAGTGTATGCGCACACAAGTTCACTTCACAAATGCTCAAGTCTCACGGTTTCTTTTTCTCTCTTTTGTCTTTGAAGAGATCTTGTAACTGATCCTCTTCTGTCCACCCATTTTTCCTTATGTCACTCTAACAAATCCTTTCATCTTCACTTTGACTGGGAGAAAAATTCGTGTCTTCCTATCTTTCCTCTTTACAGTTACCTGATTTCTAGAAGCCCAACATTTGTTGAACCATAGCTCTACTTCGATTATTTCATGCTTTGTAATTACTCTTTACTCCACTTAAATTTACAGACACAAAAATTTCTTAAGTTTCAGGTATTTGTTGGTATGAATAGTTGAAAGCTATCCCCTGCTTTGTGTGTTCTAATGAGCTCAGCGTTTCATTTTGAGTGTCTGTGTCTGGTGAAAATAATAAGCCTGACAACTCCGTTAGTCACAGACAGATCTGCAGTGAGGGTTGCTTTGGGCTTCAAGTTTAAAACAGATTTTTCTTTTTGAGTCAAATAGGGTTTCAAACATATTGGATCTTTTTTTTTTTTTTTTTTTTTTGCATCAGCTGATGTTTTAAGGCTACCTAAAGATTACAGAAATCTGATATTTGTATGTTTAAGAAAAACCTTTAAAAGTCTCTTTCCTTCTTATAAACCAACCAAAGCAAAGAAATAAACAATGCTTATCACTTTTCAAGAAGAAGAACATGATAGCTCCAAGACCTTTCAAAAGTGTTGACACTTATTTTAAAGATAGTGAGTGGAGGATTTTCTTAAATGGAGTCAGAATTTAGAAATCCAAATGGTTAACCAGTAAGCAATACTGAATTTCACCAGGTCCTATTTAAATATATTCAAAATATATGGTGGTTATAAATATGGTGGTTTAAAAAATAAGCTTTAAATTATTATTACTGTGAACAAAGGATTATTCTCCTGTGCATGTGTGTAAATTTTAATCTTCTGAAAATCTCTTAACTCAGGTAAAATAAAAGTCATCTCTTGTTAAGTTCAAATTATTCTGTTAGAAAACAGTATTATGCATTTCTTCTAAAGATAGCCATTTATATTTTTGCACTATTGGTCTACGTGACTCTTATCTCAAATAGATTGTTTTAATCCAGATCAGAAATCTGCCCCCATGGAGATTTAATATGAGATTTTATAATAATTTCAAGAGTGCTAGTTTTATTTCATGGCTGACTAAATACTGAATACTTGAGGTGGATTCTTATTTTAGCCATACTTTCAAATTTCTCTTTCCTTTGTAATGACTAAGATCCAGATTTGCATATTTGAAATGCAGGTTTGTCTATGATGATAAAAATGTTGAGAAAACTGGTGAAAATATCTTCAATCAGTTAATTTTTAATGCCATTCATTCAAGTTTATTTTTTTCAATTGCTAAGCAAAGTTCTAGTTTCTTTTTTATCCAGGGCTGTTTAAGCATATGCAACATTTTCTAGTTGGTGGCTACTTGATAACTCAAAACAAAACAAAATAAAAAACATACTTGTGATATACAAAGGAAAATTCATTTCAAGATTTCTCTCCTTTTACACATATTAATATTCTTGTTTATGCTTGAATTGATTCTGCAATTTTGTTATCGTTGTTTTTTTGCTATTTATTTTGTTTTATACATAAACATAGTCTTGTGTGTGCATGTGTGTGAGCGAGTTAACTCAGAAGCAGCCAGTGTTGGACAAGAGAAGAGGAAAAAAAGAATATTTAGTGTTTCTATTTCTGCTTAAAGTGGATAGTTTTTAATAGCAAAATTTGTTTTTCAGGACTTTAGAGTGCCATTTCGCAACCTACTGGAGTAGTTCACATACTTTTTAGAGGTGCTATTTTATAATCAAGGAATAGTTTAAGAACAGGAAGAATCTGAATCAGGAGTTGATTTATATTCCACCTACTTACCTTGAAGGAATTCCTGTCAGGCATAACATCTGTGTGATTTTTCTGCCTAATAATTTCTCAATGGTGAGAAAATTGCCTCCAAGAAATTGGGGTCTAATTTGGATTGCAAATTTTTCTTTAATAGTAAAAATCATAAAATACATTTCCTATGGGACTCATGGAGTAAGAAGTTGCTCTTCTGACTTATTTAGGGGCAAAATGTAAGCGAATTGGATTCCGATAAATTTCCAGTACCTGAGATTCATATTCAAAAGCTCTGATTTCTCTCTCTCTCTCTACTCCCCCCACCCCTTACAAAAGAAGTTGTGGTTTTCCAGAACAATCATGAATAAAAAGACAAGATTCCCATATGCCATCCTATTATTAACACATTGCTTTGGTGTTAATACTCCAGAAGTTGTGATATAATTTTAATTTCAAGTTTTCTGAAATAGTAAAAATTTACTATTTAATACTAAATATTAAATAGTTAAAACCATGAATATGAATAATTTTTAAAGACTTGCTTAAGTATTAAGTCAATGTTGAGCAGGTTCCAGTTTTTTGTATGCGGGTGATTAATCAGTGAATATTCAGGTAAATAATGAGATACTTTCTCATTCTAAACAGTTAATTATGAAATTGTAGTTTAATATGTTTCAAAGCACCCTGGCATTCTCATAGAGGAGTAATAGGCAAACCCTATATATTGTAAATACACATATTTAATCATCCTTTGTTAAAAAGCATAAATTATTATATAGTCAATGTTTAAAATTATTTTTAAAGGATTAATGCTTAATAATTGGACTTGCCTAGCATAATCATAATCATCATGAAGCATTGCTTAGAGCTATAGTAAATACATAATAAAACTACATATCATTTATTAGATGCACTATAAATGCATTTTTATATGTAAATAATATAAAAAATGCTTTATATATATTTTCTCTAATCCTTATAATAATTTAATGCTATCATAAAGGTAAATTTTAATGCTCAAAATATAAAAATGGCAGGGAGATTAAGTCGGATTCAAGACAAAACTATCTGTATCTTTTTGCTTATGTTAAGATGATAAATGTAAGCTAATCAACATGCTGGAATATGTTTAAATCAACATTTTTACTTAAAATTAATAACTATATTTTTCAAGTTTTACTTTAATTGCATACTTTGAATGTTATTTATTTTTGAACCTTATTTTCAGCATTTTTTAACAAGAAAATAGTCTAATTAAATCTGCAATTAAATGTATCATGTATGAATTGTATCATCAATTAAATTTCGTCCTTTACTTAAATATCTGGTTAAAGTTCTTCAATAGTTCACTGGTTCTTTAACAGTGGGCTTTTAAATTGTGCTCAGTGTCCTTTGAAAGGATATTGAAATCTACAACTGCCTTGCATATTTTAAAATGACATAACATATTTTTATCACATTTAAATAGTACAAAGTTTCTTTTTTCTGTTACAAGCAATTAAAATAAAATGGTTATTTTAATTTTTAAATATATCTACTAAAATATAAAGACCATAGTAAATTAATTTCCCTCATCATCCATTTATAGACTACATGAACTAGCTCTTTTTATACCATAAGTTCATATTCATTTTCTGTTTTTCCCACAAAAATTTTATGCCATATTTTCATCCTAAAAATTCACATAATATCAGTACATTCATGTTTCTCCATAACAAAAACGTAGAATAAATTGAATTTTTAAAAATTATTTACCATGACCAAGACTTACTGTTTACAGATTTATTTTCTGGATTGAGATGCTACTATAATTATTATTAGCATATAACTGAGTAAAATATAAACATTTATAAAATTTGATAATAATTAGTGAGGCATTATATTTTAAGTACCTAGTGAGATGATTGGATTTTTGTTTTGTTTTATAATCAGTGCATGTATTTGTGAAATAAAATAACTTAATGTTTAGAGTGAGATAGCATTTAGCATCAATTCAATTCTTAATTTTTAAAAAAATAATTAAGGATATTAGCACTGAGAAAATTTGCTCACATAAATAAGTCAATGGAAATTTTAGCATTATATTAATTAAAAAAAAACTCATTTTAGGTTATATGCTGCACATAACACATTTTTATTTCTATTTACAGACAGTAGGAATGAGATAATTTGAAACTACCTGTTTTTGAAAAGAATGTTACCCTTCCTAAGAATCATTGATTTTAACAAATTTTGGAAATGAAAAATATTCCAAAATTTCACTGATATGACCAAATTATTACCAATTACTCTTGTCCTTGCTTTAAATTAGAGGCATATCTTAAACCTGATAGAAAGTATTTAGAAAATGGAAATAATATAAATCATTTATCCCACTGTCAATACAGTATTTTTATATAATGTTGTAACCTTTTCACTTGCTTTAAGTATTTTAGTCAAAAATATGAAATTGCACATTTATCTCATTAATTTTGGTAAAAATGAAAATGTTTAGCATATAACTTAATTGGTAAGGCAATCTATTTTGTTAAATCAGTTAGGGAAAACAGACCTAGGAAATATCTGACATCCTTTTCTTCAGTTCAAAAATACACAATGAAATGTATCTCTGGTGGAAACAATATATCTGAAATTTAATTCTAAGAAAGGCTGATAGGATATGGAATGCTGTTTTTTTATTTTTACTTTTATTTTTACAAGTAAGAAATATACATGATTTCACTGCTCAGAACTTGCATATGAAGGTGCAGTACACACGATACATGTGGTTTTTTTTTCAATTCATGCAACTCAGTAGTTTTTATTGCAACTGGAAGGCAATATATCACAGAAACTTGCTACAACAAGGTCAGCCGGATTCATTATTCCTTTCTTTTTCTTTGGGCTCCTGATAGTGATGAATTCTTTCTCTCTAGGAGGGGAAGAAAGGCCTTTAAAGGAAAACTTTTTCCAGAATTAACCCTTTTCTTGAGACCCAGGATGTTTTTATACTCCAGAGCAGTACATCAGAATAATAATCAGGAGAATTGAGAGGTAAATCTTTCTTTACTAAAGTTAGAGAGAAGCAGGTGTGAAGTCACGTGAAAGTGGAGATCCTGTAGGAAGATAAGAACATGGAAGTTAAATTCTCTGTATACGTCTTGGAATGTTTTCATATACACAATCGCCACCCCAGTAGCCCAATATGAAGATCATTTTCCTGTGAGAAGAACCAAGTTCCTTAAATATGTCCAATAACCACCATAACAAACTTTTTAAATCCTTTCCTCTCATACTCCCAACACAAAATAGTTTCTACCTATATCACTTCTTTCATGCACAGCTGACAAATCTACAATTTCCTTCCTTCATTCATATACTTCACCAACTAAACCACTCTTCCCCTGTTTCTCATTTGTATACATTGTATTAGCCAATTAAATCTCCACATCTTACTTTAATTGAACAATTCACCATACACATAACATGTGTGAGGGAAGTCACGGACGTTTGTTGAGCAGCCTGGAAAAGGCATGAGCACACATGAAGAGGCCAGCCTCTGGCCTTTTGTTACTACCACATCCTTTCCTATTGTGTCCCATTCCTCAATGAGGAGGAGATAATAAGTGTAATGAAAAGGCCCTGCCAGACTTGAAATCTGGAAAGCTGGAACAAGCAACCCTAAATGGCTATCAGAACAGGAATTCTGAGTGACGTGTTCCCCCTGAGGTGGAAAAAATCCACACTCAAATGCTATAGATGGGTCTCTCTTTTATGGCGAGAAGTGGAGTATGCTGAGCTGCCATTTATTGACGCCAACCTGGAGCAGTTTTCAACCACACTGAGGAACCATCCTAATGGCATTTCTTCCACTGCTCTTCTGTACTATGAAAGTGACAAGGAAATGTACCTTTTATAGACACTTGATTCTGTACTATAAAGGGATCATCTGTTGGAAATCTCTGTTGTGCCCTGAACTTATGTTCTCATGACACACTATTGTAGTAACTTGCTCCACACTATGTGTACGTAAAATTTAAGAGGAAGAGGTCACGTGTATTGTTTGTGTATATATATATACACAATATACTACATATATATATATGTAGTAAGCAGATAGAAAGTTTTTAGATATGCTTGTGAGAGAACTTGCAGGCACGTTCTTGCATGCTTGCAAGAAAGAGAGGTGAGAAGCAAGAGGCCCCACAACATTGTGGCAGCCTGCGTTTATTGCTTAGCTTTACTTACTTCCCCCACTTCCTTGTTCATCCTTCTACCCTTCCTTTTCTAGGGCAGTAACTGGTGGTACATAGTGAATTCGGGCAAGTTGCCTGTTGCTGGGTGTTTTGCCTAGGTGGGTATTTCCAGGCAGGTGGTCTATCCAGGACAAGACTTCCTAAACTTGACCAACCATCCTTGCTCAAAGACTACTTTATGATATTTTTTTCTCCCTTCTTAGGTCCCCATGCTAGCCTCCTTCAACTTTCCTCCCTAGAGAGTTCTAGCCCCATAATTTTAAGGATTAATTATAAAGATTGTTGATGGGTCTGTCTTCTGTAGCTGGTTCCTGCTTATCAGGAGGTGTAGACCATACTTAATGGAACATAGAACTCTCTGGTTATCTCATTTTAAAAAAAAATTTAATTATGCAATATAATCACATACAAACATTCTTACCATATAATCATTCCATTCTTATTATATAATCAATAACTCACAATATCATCACATAGTTGTATATTCATCATCATGATCATTTCTTAGAACATTTGTATCAATTCAGAAAAAGAAGTAAAAAGAAAACAGAAAAAAAATCATACATACCATATCCCTTACCCCTCCCTTTCACTGATCACTAGCATTTCAATCTACTAAATTTAGTTCAACATTTGTTCCCCTTATTATTTATTTATTTTTAATCCATATGTTTTACTCACCTGTCGATAAGGTAAGTAAAAGGAGTATCAGACACAAGATTTTCACAATCACAGAGTCACATTGCAAAAGCTATATCATTATACACTCATCTTCAAGAAACATGGCTGGAACACAGCTCTGGATTTTCAGGCAGTTCCCTCCAGCCTCTTCACAACACCTTAACTAAAAAGGTGATATCTATTTAATGCATAAGATTAACCTCCAGGATAACTTCTCAACTCTGTTTGGATCTGGCTATCTCATTTAAGTTGAGAGGGGAGTTATTCAGAAGGGCAGTTGGAATAGCTGAAAATCCTCACATTAGCATTGGTTTAGTGTGAAGAACTTCAAGTCTGGAAGAAATAAACTTGGTGAGGAGTTTAAAAATGCAAGGGCCAATCAATAGCAAGAAGAGTATAGAAGTCAGCAGGCCTAGGAGGAACTTCAACCAAGAGAGCCTGGGGAAGAGGGAAGAAAATGGCCATCTTTTAGGTCTGAGTGAATCCTAGCTGTGCAGCTTATTCTTGCTTAACTGGTAAATAAGAGTGTGCATGAGGCAAGTTAAGGGGTGCAGGAATGAGGCTTAAAATGGGCTCAATTTATCAGACTGCAACTTTAGCTGCCATGTCAGTCTGGTTATTTCCTCAAAAGATATTACTATTATTTTTTAATGGCCAGGACAATGAATTATAGCTATTTCTGTTGGCAAGAGCACAGCATTTAAGAAATTGAGTATCTCTTAGTGATGTTTGATTGGGAGAAAGCCTCACTCTTTCAGTACTGCTACATGTGCATGCAGGGCTAGGAAAGCGTACTAGGTATTGGTATGGAGATTTAGCGTTTTCCTTTTGCCTAGTTCTAGAATTTAGGTGGTGCAATTAGTGCTACTTTTTGAGCTAGAGTCCCTGGGGGGCAAGGTGGTAGTTTAACTCTAGTTTGGCTGACTATCACATAATGTGCTTTCTTTGATTTCGGTTAATGAAGCTACTTTTAGCAATAAAAATATTTGACAAATTACAGCAGAAGTTTTGTTATATTTCACCTTTACACATTTACTAGGGTTATGTTAATTAACAGGCAGAGCATAATTTATATACTTCCCTTGTTCATCTTTTAACGTCCTTTTTGTTAAAGATGAAGTTTTGACTTATAGCTGACCATGTGTACATTTAGGGAAGCCTTAGCAAAGTTGTATAACTGACAGACAAATTTGTTTTTTCCATGATCTATCACTTTTAACATCATATAGATCAATAGGCTATCACATGTTTAGTGAGAATATTTTGAAGTTTTTTGGAATTCTAGATTTGTCTTCTGAAATAAAGGATGATAAGTTCAGAATAAACATCAACAAGAATATTATTCGGATATAAAATATTTGTCTTCTAGATGGAGTACTTAGGTGATTAAGAACTTTTTATAACTTTTCATTAGAGCAGACCAATGATTTACATTATTTTAACAAAATTTACTTAAACTTTTCACAATGTGCTATATCTATCTAAGACTTGTAGTCAGCAATGACAACAAGCAAAATTAACTTATTTAACCTTCCACAATTTTCTATATTCATTCTGTGCTTGGAGTCAGCAATGTCAACAAACAAAATTTGCTATCATACTAGGAACATGTTAGTTCACAAAGTTGACATCTTGCAAGACTGTGCTTTGAGGCAGTTGGAAGTCAGTTAGGTCTTCTGTTATGACAGAAGACCTTAAGGATATGGAGACTATTTTGAAACCCTTGGAGAAGCACTGTCTAAGTGAGCAGGGTGGGAATTTTATCTTTAAGTCCCTGCTATCTAAAAGCAATATATGGGGCAGGGCATGGTGGCTCAGCAGACAGAGTTCTTGCCTGCCATGCTGGAGACCTGGCTTCGATTCCTGGTACCTGCCCACCAATAAAAAAGCAAATATGTATTGAGGGTCAAAGGTCAAGGTTAAGAGGGATACAAAAATGTGTCTTTAAGGTCTAGGACCGAGGGTGGTACAACAGTGGCTCAGTGGCAAAATTTTCACCTGCCATGCCAGAGACCCAGGTTCGATTCCCGGAGCCTGCCCATGCCAAAATAAACAAACTAAAAGAAACATTGCTTTGGGTGGTGAAATGGTGGGTCAGTGGTAGAATTCTTGCCTGCCATGCAACCTGGATTCAATTCCCACTGTCTGCCCATGCAAAAAACTAAAAGATCTAGGACTGAAAAACTGAGAACTTAAATGTAGACAGAGGTTACTCAGATGTTTTCATCCTATATGGATGGACTTATTTGCTTAAAGATCTCCTTTGGGATGCCTGGAGGCCTCTATCCAGTAGGGGCATCGAGGCAAACATGGCGGCAAACACTCTCTGGCTTTACTAGAATTGAGGTGGCCACCAGGGAGGGAAGAAGATCTCTCCCTTGAGGGAGGCTGATGACCTGATATGAAGTCATCAGAGCCATAAGTGGCTGTGGACACCCTAGCTCTTCTTCATTTCCTGTGAGCAGGGCTCTAGGGGCTGTCCCATCTTGCCTTCAGGTGACAGGTCTAATGCTCATGTTGGTGGCACTTGGGGCAAGTCCCCAGTGGGTCCCAAAATAGAGAGTTATCTCAAGGCTTCTGGCACTCTCTCTGCTAGTGGCCCTCTGACCTATAACCCTCAAGGCCCTTGAGGGTCAGAGTCATGATTCAGGAGACATGAAGGGAACTGTTAAAACAGCTTTTAACAGTGACTGAATAAATTGAACCTGTTTTTTGGTCCTTTGCTTACCTTTCATTGCCTTATCCTCATCCTTGTCTTGATTATTAAAGACAGAAAGGGCCATTTTTAATAGGTCATATAGTGAGAGTTTGCAGGCCCATAGAGAGCTTTTGCATCTTTCTCCAAATATCAGAGGCAGACTGGCTGATAAAATGGCTGATAGAAACAAAATCTGACCTTCCTGGGAGTCGTGGTTGACGTGGCATACTTTTAAGAGCCTTCACCAGCCTCCCTTGGAACAAGGTCAAGTTTTTCGATTTTTTTCTGAGTGATCTTCTTTGGCTTATTACAATTAACTGCCTTGGTGATACATTTTCTCATGCATTTTACAGAACACATTTTAAAGGGGATCATTTAAAGTTCAGAAAACAATTTCCTTTATTGGAAATTGAGACATGGAAATAACATAAGCAATACATTATTCTCAGGTCCTTGTCTTGAAAGAGAGCTGTAAACATTTGGGCATAAGGAATTTCTGACTACTTTCCCTAATTTACAGTATTGTAATTGTGAGTCCTATTGGAGGGCTATGCTTTCCAATCTCTTAGCTTTTATTGACTGTTGGCATTTTCATTTTCTCTGGAGAAGGAAATAGGGAGTCTCACTAGTGCTTTATCCCCACATGCATCATTTAAATGCGTGTCAGAGCTGGGTTTTTCCCTCTTCACTGGCCCAACCTTTTAGGGATACAGGAGGTACAGTTGCTGGACATCCCCAAGACACCTTTCCTGAGAAGTCTGGATCTATGCTTTCAGGGTTTTCTTGAGCCTTGCCCAGAATTCCAGGACAATTCTCATGAAGAGTCCTTCCTCTCTGCCAGCCCAATCTCTTAGGAACATAGGGAGTAGTCACGAGGTGTCTCTGGGATGTGTCATTGGGTATCCCCAGTATGTTCCTCCCTAGGAGATGTCTAGACTTATGCTCTTGAAGTGGAGTCACTCGCCCAAAAGAAGTCTAGGACAACACTTTCAGGAGTGACATTTTCTTCTAAGTTTCATGTTTTCTGAAGGCCAAAAAGCAAGCATACTCTAAAAGAAGGGGGTTTTATACTGGAATGCAATGGGCCTCATTAGAGACTAATGATCAGGGCCTGAAAAGAAGACCCTCCCATTGGAAAATACCCTATTTCCAAGGGTACTTACCCACGTTATTAAAGACAACACCTATGTGGTACAAAAACCCTGAATCCAGGATCCTGTGTTGCAAAAGGTGAAATGTCTCAGAAGGCATTGAAAGCCAGACAGAGGAGAGAAGGAGACTCTCATGGAAGTAAGTGAGGGGACCTCTGTTGAAGAGGTTTAAAAGGAACAGAGCCAGCAGGACAAAGGGTCTGAGAGGTAAGGAAATTTTTTAGGCATGCAAGAATCAAGAGGTGGGTGATTAAGTCTCAGAGAACTGGGGAGAAAAAGAAGGAAAAACAGTCAGGTCTCAAGAACAGTACCATCCACCACTCTAACGTCTCCTTAGATCTGCACAGCATGGTGATGGACACCTGCAACCTCCATGTAGAGAGCCAGAGACTCAAGAGTAGACCAAGTTTTATGTCCTGGAGAAGCTAGACAAGAGCCCCCTGATTCCTAGAGGCATAGAGTTGCACAAGGGTAAAGAAGATGATAACAATGAGCCAAGTGAGAAGAAAAAGTAAAAGCACATAGCCAAGCTTCCTTGTCAATAGCCATGACTTACCAGTCTAGATGGTCAGAGAGAAGTGTCTCCTGACTGGTTCACAAAAATATGTCATCAGATTTGGTTCTAGGTTCTTGGCCATGCCACAAGAAAGAATTCAATGGCACAACACAGCATAGAGTAAGCAGGAAGAAAGTTTATTAGATATACATGTGGAAGAACATGTGGGCACTCTCACAAGAAAAAAGGGATGAAAGGTGAAAGGCCATATCTTTTATTTTATCATTTATACATCACGTTTTACTTTATCACCTTCAATATCTAAGATAGTTTAGCAAATGTTAGGTAATTTAAAAGTAACTTTTGTTAAATTAGGAAGGAATTTGATCTGAACAACAGAAAGTAAGTCTCAAAAAGAATTTAAGAAAGTTAATAAAATATTTTATAGATCACTTTTTGCATCCTTTAGGAGAAATCTACCTATTGATGGTAAAGCTTAATTAAGCTTCAATAATATATAGTGTGATTGTTTTTTTCCCTAATGTTCTTCATATTTAGAAATATATAACATGCTTGCTTATGCCATAATCATTTGATTTAATATTGTTTTCTTGGAAGATTAATATTTGAAAAAGTGCATTTCATCATTTTGATTTAAGCATTATGGAAATTTTCTTTCTTAAATATATTTTAAGAAATTCTAATGACTGCATTGCCAAAACTCTAATCAGTCTGAATTGATGAATATTCAAATGGCATTGGAAATTTAATTTGTGCGTATACTTAGTAATTATTTATTGGATATTCAAGCTTGGAAATTTAATTTGTGTGTATACTTACTAATTATTTATTGGATAGTCAAGCTTGGAAATTAGCTTGCATTAGCCTCATAATGCAAATTCTGAAACATAAATTATTCCAGAACATGCACAATGGATTGTGTAAGTTGAGTATTGAATCTATGAATTTATCAAGTAATTAGCTAAGTGATATTCAAGAAATAAAAATAAAATTCAAATATCCCATGGACTAAGTAGATAATTAAATTTCCAAACAAACCCTAAATATTTCTAAGCATATAATCATGCCTAAAAGAAACACTTCACATTGTTTTCAAAATTTAAAGAGAATAGACTCATGAACACATGCACAAAAATGAGGAAGAATTCTGCATCTTTCCATAAGTACTGACATCAGTGAGAATTGCCTTTCTTTGGTAAAGAAATAGAAAACCAGAAAATAATTATGGATATCGATGCCAGAGAGCCCTAGTAGTTCTCAGAAAGCAGGGGCTGATGCTGTTCTTGACTAAACTGTAAGAAAGAATTCAAATAATACTGTTTACAGCCAAAGAATCAAAGACCTAGTCAATGTTACAGCTAAAACATTTCATGCATAGCAAAAGTACAAACTCAAAGGGGGTGAATGTGGGCACTCTTCAAAGGAGAAGGTTGAGATTCCTGCATTATGAGGATTTAAGGTGCCCTTTGCCCTGTGGTTATGCTAATAAGGGATTGATGAGCTGCACTTTTCATTGGTTCTTTTCAGGTACCTACCTGAGTGATGAACTTTGTTATGGGTCTTACAGTCACTTCCCCCTCCATCTTTCCCTATCTACCTTGCCTCGGTATGATGGCTTTTAGACCACAGATAACAGGTAGCACATGATTGAAGTCCTGAAAAATATGGGAAATAAATCACGAGGGTCTTAAAATGTCCTCATTTAATGGAAGAGAGGCAATTCCTAGGTCATGGTTCAGAAAAGAAAATAGCCACATGTTCTCACATGGAAGAGAGAAAGATTGAAATAAAGGAGGGTGAGGTTTTGTGGGGTACAGTACTGGAGAGCAGGGAGTTATACAGAGAGCATGCTTTGGAAATCTGCAGAAAGTTCCCATCAAGTCTTTTGGCTGAGAACTGATCTGTACATACATTAGAAAAAAAAAATCCCCACATCTGGGGAAGAAGTGGGCCAAACAATTATTAGAGCTCATTCATGATATGCTTTTCTACCAGTAAGAATGGAGACAACTTGTTACATAGGTTATTTGGAAAGACTCCTTATAAGGCACAGACTTTAGGAATGGGGCTTGCTTATCCCCAGACTGAAGATTGCTCTGAACTCACCATTGTACAGTTTAAAAACAGCTTTCAAAGAGAGAAAAAAGACTGAAAGAAACTGAAAAACAGCTTCTGTGCACAGTGGGGTATACTAAATGGACAACATGGGGGTACCAGAAAGGCAGATAAGATGTTGAAGAAAAAATATATATAATGGCTGGAATGGCTGATTATTCCACAGATACAAGGTCTCAATGAAACCCAAACAAAATAAACAAATAAAACTCACCAAATGGCACCCTAACCTAATTACTGCTAACCAGAGACAAAAAGAAGCTATTGAAAATAGGCAGATGCAAAATGAAGCAATAACAACATGAAGGAGGAGGGATGGCGTTATATAGTAGAAAGTCTATATACTACTGAAACTAAGTTGGTACAGGACAAACTAAGATGTTGTGGTTTAAGATTTTCATTGTAATAACAAAGGTAATCATTAAGAAAATAACTAAAATATATAGAGAACAGGAAAAAAGAAAAGAATCAAAGTGGTACAAAATTAAAAAAAACAAAAAAACAAAACTGAATACCAAAAAGGCAGGAATGAAGTAATTGAGGAAGGAGAACAGCCAAGACAAGCATGAAACAAATAGATAAATGGCAGAAGTAAGTCCTTCCTACTTGATTATTAACTTAAACATTAGTGGATTAAACTTCCTTACTAAAATGCAGAAAGGAGTAAGATTGGATGAGAAAGCATGATCTGTCCAGCTACTTTCTACAAGAACTCACTTTAAAAACAAAGACACAAAGAGTTTGAAAGTAAAAGGGTAGAAAAAGGTATTCATGCAAAAGTGAGCTGGAGGACTTCCAGGAAAATGGCCAAATAGAGTAGTTCAAGATTAGCCCTGCTCCACAGAAAAGTTAGAGAAGGGACAGGAGGATGACTGAGATGGTGATTTGGGAGTCTGGCTGATCTGGGACAGCCTTCTGCACCACATCAGGCAGCCTTGGTTGCAGAAGCCAAGGAACTGAGAGGCAGAAAGCTGGAACCTGATGCAGAGGCACAGATCCCGTAAGAGTGCATGGATGGGGGAGCTGGGAACTAGGAAGTAAGCCAGGCCACATTTCTTGGGCATGCTATCCTCACCAGTGCAGCCACCTGACCAGTGACTCAACCCATACTCCACTCACCAAAACCTCATCACCTGCTCCCATTCCCCCCACTCTAGGCATCCCCAACAGCCCCTAGTGCATGTACCTCCCTCACACCCACAGCCCAACTGCAGTCCAACTCACCTCTCCTGCACCCCTCCTGAGCACTACCTCCCCATCCCTGTTCTCTACAGGCTGTTGTCAGTGCAAAAAGGCTGGGGCACTAAACTTCATATCCAGACTAATCCTGCCCCTCTGCCCAAAGTGCTGCGCAGACTCACCCTGGCCCCTCTGAGCTCTGTGCATTGGTTTATGGCACTCCTAGGTTCACACATGTACAAAGGCTCCCAATCATGTCATTCAGCTCTGAGAACCAGACTTTACAGCAGTCCTAGAACCACATATGTGCACAGCCCTCAACCACACTTCTCAGCTCTGAGAAAGTGCTGATATGTGCAGCCAGGTCACATCTACCCCCAATTCACAAAGGCATAATGCTGACCTACTGCCATAGGTCTACACATGCACACAAAGGGCCCTGTTCCTTAGACCAATGCACACCAGGGTTCTGCCCCCAGACTGGCACACTGCACAGCTACACCCTCCCCGGCCATTGGGTGCCCACATTCACAAGCATCAGCATAACATCCCCAATCTGCTCTATAACCTGCCTGGAAACAAATCATGGCATAGAGTGCTCAACTCCATACCCTGCTTCCTGTTGTACAATCATCCTGTAAACACAAGGCCTTAGACTACTGAAAGAAATCAACTCCCAAAGTAAACCAATCAAGACATTTACATGCCACACATACAGCAGAAGATCACTAAGCATATCACAATACAGACAGATATCACCCTTCCTAATGATCCAATTAAAACACCATAGGGGACACAGACACTGGAACAACTAATCAAAGATTTTCCTACAACTCTGCTTAATAAAATAAGAGGGATAGCAAATGACATAAGGAGATCAAGAAGACAATAGAATAGCATAAAGAGGAATTTGAAAAAATACATAGAAAAATAGCAGAAATCACAAATATTAAAGACTCTGTTAACCAAATTAAAAACAGTCTAGAGGAACACAACACCAGATTTGAAGAGACAGAAGAAAGAATACGTGATATAGAGGACAGCATAACTGACTTTGAAGACTCAAAACAGCAAATGGCAAAAAAAAGATGGAAAAAATTGAATTGAATCTCAGGGAAATGATAAACAAAACAAACAGCACAAATATAAGAGTCATTGGTGTCCCAGAAAGAGAAGAGAGGATTAAAGGGCTAGGAAGAGTAGTTGAGGATATAATGGGAGAAAACTTCCCAATCCTCCTAAAGGACATAAATATATAAGTCAAAGAAGCCAAACAAACTCCAAAGAGGAGAAATTCAATTAAGCTTTCACTGGGACACTTACTAATCAGTCTGCCAAATGTTAAAGAGAAGCAGAAAATCCTGAAAGCAGCAAGAGAAAAGCAATCTAATACATTCAAAGGAAACCAAATAAGCCTGAGTTCAGACTATTCAATGAGAAGCCTGGAGGGGATAAGGTAGTGGCATGATGTATTCAAGATCCGGAAAGAGAAAAACTTTCAGCCAAGAATTCTATACCCAGCCAAATTGTCCTTCAAAACTGAGGGAGAGATTAACGTTTTCACAGACAAAGAAGTCCTGAAAGAATCTGTCAAAAAGAGAACAGCCATACAAGAATTACTAAAAAGGTGTTCTGCCAGGTGGGAAAAAAAAAAAAAAGACAGGAGAGGGAGGTCTGAAGAAGGGCACAGAATTGAAGAGTGCCACTAATGGTAATTTAAAGAATACAAAGAGGAGGGGAAAGAATATGTAGATCTGACATATAAAATAAAAAAGATAAGATGGTGGATTCAATAAATACCTTTTCAATAATAACTCTGAATGTTAATGGACTAAACTTAGCAATTAAAAGATACAGATTGGCAGAATGGATTAAAAACAAAATCCTAGTATATGCTGCTTACAAGAGACTCATCTTAGACACAAGGATACAAATAGTTTGAAAGTGAAAGGATAGAAAAAGATTTTCTATATAAGTTGTAACAAAGAAAGCAGAAGTAGCTATACTAGTATCAGACTAAATAGACTTTAAATGTAAAGACATCATAAGAGCCAAAGAAGGACACTATATACTAATCAAAAGGTCAATTTACCAAGAAGATCATATTTACCAAGAAATCATACAACTCAACAATACAAGAACAAACAGCACAATTATAAAATGGGCTAAAGATATGAATATGCATTTTTCTGAAGAGCAAATACAGATGGCTCAAAAGCACATGAAGAGATGCTCATTTTCATTGGCTACAGGGAAAATGCACATCAAGACTACAATGAGATACCACCTCACATTTATAAGAATGCCTGCTGTTAAACAAACAGCAAACTATAAGTGTTGGAGAGGTTGTGGAGAAACTGGGACAATTATGCACTGTTGGTGGGAATGCATAATGGTGCAGCCACTATGGTAGACTGTTTGGCAGTTCCTTAGGAAACCAAACATCAAGCTGCCCTATGATCCGGCAATAGCACTACTTGGTATATACCCAGAAGAGCTGAAAGCAACAACACATATGATGGAATATTATGCAGCAGTAAGAAAAAATGACATCCTGAAGCACATGACAAGATGGATGAGGCTTAATGACATAATGCTGAGTAAAATTAGGCAGACACAAAAGGACAGATACTGTTGTTGCAAGCAGCCCCTGTTTGTTAAAGCCACTTCCTGCTGCAGCAGGCAGGCCCCTGTTTACTCAGGGCATTTCCTCTTTAAAAAGTCTCCCAGGCCCCAAGGATGGTCAAAACTGCGCACAGGCAAGATAAGAGAAGTCCCTATGAAGCCCCCTCCCCCATAACCACTCATCCACTTCTACAAACTCAGGTTTGCAATCCTTCTGGGTCTAATTACCAGCAAATGGCCAAGCACTTCCTCTAAAACCCTGTAACAACCCCTGTTCAGGACTCAGACTTCCAGAGCCTTCTCAGCTGAGCCCTATGGCTATAGACGAATAAAACCTACTTCCTGAAACTTTGGAGCCTCAGCCCTGGTTTGTTGTTTCCACATAATGCTCCTGGAGGCTTTCAGCCTTGTCCCTGGTTTCACAAAACATTCTGGGGGCTCATCCAGGACTGAGAGGCCACTGATATTCTCTCCTGCCTCACCCATGGTTGGGGCAGTGCCCAGACCAGAGACCTGATGGAATCTGGGGCCAGCAAAGTGGCTTTTCCCCATCTTTCAGATTCCTGACCTCCCTGTCTGGGACACTCATCACCCCCAGAGTGGCAATGGATCCAGGACAGTTTCTGAAGTCAGGTTCCTGGGAGCATTGTCTGTCTGACTGGTAAGCATGGGGGAGCATCAGTTTCAGCCCACTGGTAAAAGGCTAGGGGAGCCTGAGTGGCAGTGAGGCCTGATTACCTCCCAGAGATTCTCTGAGTACCAGTCTCCAGCTGGAGGACCAGGAGAAATGGAAGTCTTCAGGTTTGGTTCTGGGAAGGGCAGTGCTGGAGGAGTGTTGGAGTGTGTGCTCATGATGGTCATGAGAGAACGGAAGTTGTGGGCTGTAGGAGCTTTGCACCAGGCCATGATTGAGTTCAGACCCTGCAATTCCTGTGACACTGCTAAGGGCTGGGCCAGAACAAACAAAGCAATACTTTGTTCAAAACCCTTTGTTGTGTGTCTGTTAGCCCTCTCCTTAATTATTGGTACCACCAATATGGGGGGTGGGGGGAGTCAGTAAGACACCATTGCGGTGCATGACGTCTAACTTTAAGAAAGTTTTTACTGATGACTGGGGAATCAAGCTGGCCCTTAGGTGACTTAGGAAACTGCGTGAATTAAAGTGGACCACTTCTGGGGATGATAGAAAGAAATTCTCTTGTATTACAGTTAATCATTACTCTGTCTTATAAATTAAAATTTGCACATTTCAGAGTAAGAGGAGAACATCTGTATAGGGGGTTTAAAATTTATCTCATTAAGAGAGTCTTTTCTGTAAAAGTGATATTGCCATTGCATAACCTTGGTAAGAAACAGTTGAAAGGTGCTCTTTAGCTGGGAGGATTGGTTGTCCTCCCGGAAGGAGGTGTTCTTTAATGAAAATATCTAGGTACCAGGAAGCTCCTCCTGGTCCCTAGCCAGTTCCCAGAGGACTAAATTGGGCTTGACCACATACACTAATTGTAATTTGGACACTATTATGTAAAGACATCATAAAAATAGGGGAAAATACTACTTGCAAGCAGCTAGAGAAAGAAAAAGGAGAAACTTAGGAAAAGAAGAGAGAAAAGAATCTTATAAGAGAGGGAGAGCACCTCATTGGAATCTTATGCTCTGCTACAGATCTTAACTAAGGAGACTCTGAATGCTGTCCCCAAGATTGCCGGGAATTTTTACTAAAGAGAGTTAAAATGCTGCTTCTGAAACTCTCCAACTTCTCTACAGATGTTGGTGCCATCTTATCTGGTGATGCAATTAGGTTTTGTTTTTGAAGACTCTTTTAATTACTAGCTTTTAATTATTTTCCTTAATTACTTTCCTAATAAAATCTGTTTTTATATCACTGAATTCTTCATTGTCTGCAAATCCAAACTTATAAATTAAATGGCCACAAATATCACATTGCCTTTCATGCTACAAAATTGGTGCTGTGAGCAGGATTCACCTTTCAGCATGGCTTCATAATGGTAAAGGTCAGCAAGACAGGCTTTAGAAAATTTGTGTGGAAAATATGGACTGTGTTCTTCTGAATATTGTAAAGCTCTATTAGGACAATCCTTGACAAATTTAAAGTTGCTGTTTTTTTGTTCTTTTTGTATGCAGAATGTTTTGAATTTAAATGTTTTGCCTCCCTGGTTTGTACTTTCTAATGCTATAAGCCATTTTGGAACTTTTAAGTCTGTAACCACTCTTCAAGATTAACTTGAGATAGATTAATAGTGGGCCATAAGCTTTGGACATAGAGTAGGAAATAATGTCATTTTTGAAAAAGTTATCTAAACTAAAAGTAAAAACAAAAAGAAAAATCCAAGGGTGGGATAATTTATCTTACTCCTTACTTGCAAAAGAATGGGCAAAATACACAGGATTCTTTGAAGATTCAGGGAATAGAACTAAACAGGGACAGCCTATTCAGGTTGCCCTGTGTCTAGAAAACATTCCATTAGAAAAAGGGAAAGAAATGATTGGAGTGTGTAGAAGAGGATGGGCTCTGTTAATGGAATATAGAAAAATGTGTGAATAGAGAGATCGTGCAATCTCTGAAAAAATGAATTATGCAAAAGAATTGGGAGAATTACAGGAAAAACTGTCCATGCTGCAGAATCAAAATTTTGTTTTGGAAAATCAAGTTCATAATTATCAGTCAGTAGCTGAGAGGGCTACAGTCCCTGTGGCCTGATATTAATATAAAAAGAGATGAATTAAAGTGAACAAAGGGAAAGAACATATGGTACTAGCCACTGCCACTGCTGATTGGGACCCTGATAAATGGGATGGTGATGTGTGGGATGAAGCAGATGATGGAAAAAATAGGAATATTTTAGATGAGAAAGTTTGTTAGAAAAAAAATAGTAAATATCCTCCAAAAATAGGAGCTGGCCCAATACAAAGACAAAAAGAGAAACAGGGCAATCAGGTTTCTTTCAAAGCCACTATAAAAAAAATAAAAAATAACTGATATTCTTAGGTGCTTTATTCAGAAAACTGGTGAGCCATTACTTACCTGGATAGTCAGAATTGCTGATGCAGGGGCTGAAGGAGTGGTGCTGGACTATGCTGATTACATAAAACTTGTAGGAATTAGCATGAATCCCTTTATGCAAACTACTTCTTAAGAGTTTAGTCGGCTGACTGGAAAAAGGTCTACCTTGCTGGCATTGGCTGTACGGAGGCGTAATGAGCAATGGCCTGCTGACACTATGTGGCCACAATATCATCACTTTGTAAGATGCTATGCAGAAATTAAAAAAGGAAGTTATGAAGTCAGCAATTTAATTGGGAGAGGCCAACACATACCAACTCCTCCCTGTCAATTCTTCACCAAGAAATGCTATAATTAAGACAGCACCTCCAGCATATAAATACTTGATAACAGCTTTATTATTAGGAAAAAAACAGGCAATCCACCTAATAGTGTCTTCAATAAAATGGCAGAGATGGGAGACATGGGAAACTGGAATACAGGGAGAAGAAAGGCCAAAACATATCATGGGAAATGGTTCCACAATACCAGTAACAGGATTTCTTGCAGAGACATGTTCCAAGCCCTGCTGGAAGCTGGGAGCAACTGAAAAAGTATTAAACGTTTTGTCAAATAATGAGATAAAGAGAATGTGTGAAGAAAAATGTAAACCAAGTTATAATCATAAAGCAAATAGTGCTCCTACTCCTGGCAAGGCAGAAGACCTGCGTCCAATTTCCTTGGCACCCCTTTACCCTCATTTAGTCTCTTTCTTTCAGGCAAAGGGATTAGGCCAAACCCCATTATCTTTGACTGTAAATTTGTGGCTCCCCTTTGATTTTATGTTTCATATTTTTAAGTGGGGGAAGCTATTTAGTATTGAAAACTCCTTGCTTGCATGTTTTATCCTTATAGTTTTTTGAAAAAGTCTTGATATGTGCCATTAACTCTTATTTTAAAAATTGTATATTGATATTACATATATGCATCAACTAAAGCATTTCAAGTATTTCACCTTATTCTGACAAATTTGATTTTGATGATAGTTATCTATGGTGAAATATTTGTTTGAAATAATGACTTAAGTATGAAGGATACAAAGGATGTTTCTGCAAAAAGGAAAAAATAAGTAGTTTTTTCCTAAGGTAAAATAAATGGCTGTTACAAAATGAGAAAAATGTAAGGCAAAGTCTGAACAAATATGGTAAGTTGCCGAAAGTTTGTGGAAAAGAAAATCATGGTCAAAGTTAGGAAAAGTTTCAGGTGAACTAAAAGGAAAGGTGTTGAAAGCAGTACCTGAACTCTTTAGCATCTACCCTCCCTTATATGAGGTTGGGCCAGGGGACTTGGCATTGGTAAAAGATTGGAGGAAGTAAAAAAAGGCTCCCTCCAGCCTCAATGGAGAGGTCCTACCATGCTGTTTTAATAACCCCAACAGCTGTCAGAGTCACGGAGATCAACCCATGAATTCACCACTCTCAAGAGGGCCACCACAGACAACCCCTGGAAGTGTGCCCCTGACCCTGAACACCTGACGCTCACCCTTCTCCAGAAGCCACCACACCCTTCTCCATTTCAGCTGAGGTCAGCTGACCAACCTACGATGGAGGCCTCAATGACCATCATTGCCCTGCTCTAGTTCACCAGAAGCAACTAGTCAACACACAGCTGAAGTCTGAGGAAACCTCAAGCCCTGCCTCAGTCACTCCAGAATCTGACTGACCTACACACTGCTGAAAATTAAGGAATTAATGCTTGGACATCCCAGCCTGCTGGGTCTGTGGACTAATTGTCTTTTCTGGCTCTTTGCATTTCTCTTTTGTTTAGGAGTTTTAGCCCTCCTGGAAATAGGTCACCTGGAATTCTTCTTGAAAACCAACTTTACTCTAATTTGGTGGGATTCCTCTCACCCAGGTAACTTCCCCATTCCTTCCCTGAGGCTAATTGTATGTTCACATGGTGGCACTCCCCACAGCCAGCACCATGGGCCTCACTCCTCTGTTTCTGCTCAGCATGGCCATAAGCCCTTCCAAGGGAACTGACACATGCCTGGTATGCCTCAAGACCACCTATGCTGGGGAAAGTATAACCCAAGTATAAAGTATTCATGCCAGGGCAGTTCCAAGACCTGCATTATTCTGTATGCACCTTAAAGGAGGGTCCCCAAGTATGCTATAATCCCACCTCGCCAGGTTCAGTAGGGCTCTTTTCACTACTCTAGGGCAGCAAGTCTATCACCATAACCATTAGAATGGGAAGAAGTTCCCAAGTCCACCTGACTTTCCACACATGTACAGTTTTACCCCCAACCAAATCTGACATTTTTCCCAGTGCGGTCCTCCTCATAGTGCAATGCATACAAGATTGGGGGAGCTCTTGGCTGTGCTGAGGTGGAGGCCTCCCGGGAGCTGCTGCCATGCAGTTTGTCTCTTGCCCAAAGCTATGAACTGGGTCCTCACTGGAGAAAAGAAAACCTGGGTTCCCCAAAGCATGTGACCAGAGCTGGGGCCCACCAGCAGGTGCTGGGCATGGAAGCCAGGAGGCATAGGCTGTTGAGGAAACAAATCGGACCCTCTCAGGGGGCAATGACCCTCCCTCACTTGTGCATCACCCTGATTGGCCCTGGAGGATGGCTGGTTAGCCAAAGATGGGTAAAATTCCTGAGAAAAAGGAGCAACCTAAGACAGGCACAGTAACAAAGGGACCATCAGGAGAAAACTTGGTGCCAACAGAGGTGGGGCACAGACTCTCAACACCCCCCACATTTGTAGCAGCCTAGCCCTGGCATGGCTACCTTCTTTCCCACACCCAGCTCAGATCAGAACATACCAACACCTGCAACAAGAAGAAGATGAGATATAGGTGATGCTATTGCCCACTGGCATGGGCAAACATCAAAGGGAGGAATGCTGCAGGCAGACTCTGTTTGTTAAAGCCACTTCCTGTTGCAGTAGGCGAACCCCTGTTTACTGGGGTCACTTCCTCTTTAAAAAGTCTCCCAGGCCCTGAGGACAGTCCAGCTGCGCATAGGCAGCAGAAGAGAAGTCCCTGTGAAGCCCCCTCCCCTCCCCTGTAACTGCTCATTGGCTTTTATAAACTCAGTTTTGCAATCCTTTCAGGTCTGATCACCAGCACATAGTCAAGTGCTTCCCTAAAAACCCTGAACAACCCCTGTTTGGGGCTCAGACATTCAGAGGCTACTCAGCTGAGTCCTATGGCCATAGACAAATAAAACCTACTTCCTAAAACTTCAGAGCCTCCACCCTGGTTTGTTCTGTTAACACACAATGTTCCTTGAGGCTTGCAGCCTTGTGCCTGGTTTCACACAAGTATGATCCCACTTTTATGACCAGCATAAAGGTATAATCAGAGGCTTATAATACAGAATATAGGGGACTTTGAGATGCATAGAAGCTAGCGGTGGATGAACCGTTAGCTAATGAGGTTAACTCCAATGTACGGGAATGGATAGGAGTGAAGGTGTTTCTCTAGTGGGTCTATAAATAATATTACCACATTGAAGATGAACAAGATTGAAAGGGGTTATATAGACCTACATGTCCCATGGATTAACATTAGAAATATGAATTAGTTCTCACAAGAATTGCTTCAAAGATATGATTCTTGTACAAAGAGTGTTTAAGTCCAGAGTACAGGGGGAAAAAACTGCTATTGCATGCTATGAGCTATGTTCAAAAGGAAACCATCAGCTCTACCACAGCAAAAGCAGAGGTAAATAATGGGGTGATGGACAAGAGTTAAGAGGAGGTTTAGATTTCCTATTTGGTTAGGGTGTGTTTATTGGTTTTCTTTCTCTTGGGAACAATCAAATTATCTAAAATTGAGAATGTTGATGGACTGTGGACTTTGAGATCTCTACATGAGGTGTGATGAATGCAGGTGGTTGAAGGATGCACTGACAGAGAAGTAGATTGGCATACAATGTTGTAAACTTAGGAGCAAAGGTTGCACTGCTACAAAAAGGAAAAAAGTTGTGAGGCACGTGACGATGTGAATGAATATGTGGGACATTTTGTGAGGCAAAATAAGACAGAAATAAAAGAACAACAACGGTATGGTCACCTTTAGAAAATACTTATAAGAAAACAGGGGCTTAGATTGTAAGCGTTTAGAGAAGACACATTAAGTCCAGACTACTGATTATTATTTTGGGATTTTGAGAGACTGTTTTACACATATCACCTCATATTTAGAGATAAGAATGAAGCTGAACAGGTTGGGGTGAAAGTAATTCAGAACATAGGGGTAAGGAAGACAGTGTTTATAATTTAGAACCACATATACTCTTTGAGACCAATGGAAGAAAGAGTTTATTTGATCTGGTACTGAAATTTTCTATAGTGCATAATCTAATTCAACCTATCTGTATAGCTCATCTGAACAACTGAAACACAGGGAGCCAAGAATAAGAAAGAGATCCTTTAATCTTGTATAGATTAGTGTAATGCCTGGATACATCCTAGAGTATATTAAGCAGATAATCAAAAAGTATTGGTAAAGTCCCCTGAGGGGTGGGAGAAAGAATATGGAACTATTAAACTTTACCATCAGGGAATCCCCTGATACTGTGTCAAACTTTAGGGACACCCAAATCAATAGGCCAAGACCTCGATCATGAGGCTTACTCTTGTGAAGCTTATGTAGGCAGTGGTGAAACTTAGACTACCTATAGGCATGCCTAAGAGTTATTTCTGGAGGACCTCTTGCTTCTCAGATGTGGCCTCACTCTATGCCCAACTCTGCAAGTAAAATCATTGACCTCCCACCTATATGGGACATGACATCAAGAGGTGAAAGTCTCCCTGGCAATGAGGGAGATGACTCTCAGGAATGAATCCAGACCTGGCGCCATGGGATCAACAATTGTTATGTACCTGAGAAAAGCCATGTTCTTCTAATCCATTCTCATGGGTGCAGATCTATTGTTGGGTGGGACTTTTGATTAGGTTGTTTCCATAGAGCTGTGACTCACCCAAATCAAGGTGTATCTTAATCCTTTATTGGAGTTCTTTAAGAGAGCTCATGGAGAGAGAGTTTAGTAAGAAAAGCCTAAAGACATTTTGAGAGAAGGACCAGCAATCATCACCATGTGCTTTCACATGTGACAAAGTAACCTCAGCACACCATCGACCTTTCTTCAGTGAAGGTGTCTTCTTGTTGATGACTTAGTTTGGACATTTTCATGGCCTTAGAACTGCAAATTTGTAACTTAATATATCCCCTTTGTAAAAGCCAATCCTTTTCTGATATCTTGCATTTCCACAGCTTTTGCAAACTAAAACAGAGGTGAAAGACTTGTACACTAAAAACCATGAAACATTGTTGTAAGAAATTATAGAAGCCCTAAATAAATGGAAAGACACCATGTGTTCATGGTTTGGAAGACTTAATATTGTTAAGATGTCAATACCACATAAAGAGATCTAGTAATTCAATAAAATCTTTATCAAAATTCTTGCAGCCATTTTGCAGAAATGGAAAAACTGATCCTCAAATTCATATGGAACTCTAAAGGACCTGCACAGATAGAACAATGTTGAAAAAAAGAACAAAGCTGGAAAAAATCACACCTCCCAAAAGTTACTGCAGAGCAACATTAATTAAAATAATGTGATATTGATATAAAGATAGATATTTAGACCAGTGTCTTAAAATTGCAAGTCTAAAAATGAATCCAAAAAATAAAAATAAAAAATTAAAAAAAAAATAAATAAATAAAATAAAAATGAATCCACACATCTACAGCCAGTTGATATTTGACAAAGATGCCAATACAGTTCTATGAAGAAAGATTGGTCTCTTCAAAATAGATGCTGTGACAACTGGGAATCCAGATGCAAAATAATGAATGTCAACCCCTACCTCTAACCATCTAAAAAATTAGCTAAAAAAAATTAGCTCAAAACAGATCAACGACCTAAATATAAGAACTAATACTAAAAAACCCTTACAAGAAACATAATGAAATAACCTCATGACCTTGTAGTAGGCAATGAAGTTTTAGATTCTACACCAACAGCAGAAGGAAAAAAAAACAGATAAAATGGACTTCATCAAACTTAAAAACCTTTGTGCATCAAAGGTCATTACCAAGAAAATGAAAAGACAATCTACACAATGGGATAAAATAATTGGATAACATACATCTGTTAAGTGCTTAAAACCCAGAATATATAATGTAGTCCTACAACTCAACAACAGACAACCCAATTTAAAAAATTGACCCAAGGTTTGAATAGACATTTCTCCAAATATATACATACATAACTGTCCAAAAGTACACAAAATGGTGTTCAACATCATTTTCTATTAAAGAGAGGAAAATTAAAACTACACACAAGGGTGTCTACCATTAAAACAACAACAAAAAAGCAAACAGAAAATAACATTTCAAGCGGATACAGAGAAATAGGAACACTGTGCTCGTTGTGGAAATGTAAAATAGTCCACTGTGGAAAATAATTTGGTGGTCCCTCATAAAGTTAAACAGAATTACCAGATGATCTGACAATTCCACTCGTAGGTATGTATCCAAAAGAATAGAAAGCAGATATTTCAACACAAAAGTTCACCATAGCATTATTCACAAAAGCCAAAAGGAGGAAGCATCCCCCAAATCCATGAACAGATGAATGGATAAGCAAAAGTGGTAGGTGCATAAAATGGAATGTTACCCAGCTATAAAAAGAAGTGAATTACTGGTAGATTCTATAAAATGGATGAAACTTGAAGACACCATTTTAATTGAAACAAGATGGGCACAAAAGGACAAATATTATATGAATTCCCTTACAAGAAATCATTAGAATAAGCAAATCTATATAGAGACAAAGTAGAATAATGGTTACCAGTGGTGCAGGAAGTGGGGAAAAGGATCATGAGCTTTGTTTGGAAATATAAAAGTAGTCTGGAATAGATAGTGGTAAAAGTTACATGGTATTGTCAATGGTAATTAATGTCAAAGAATTGCCTACTTAAAATGGTTAAAATTATGTTTATGTTATGTGTAGTTTACCAAAATTAAAATAATTAAATAATTTCAGAAAATAGTCAGAGAGAAAAAGGACACATTATATAGAGAGGAACAAATATAAGAATGAGAGCAGACTTCCTATTCTTGTCAGAAGCAACGCAGGATAAAGACAATGGGATGACATTTCTAAGTGAAGACTAAAAAACCTATCAACCTAGAATTCTACACCCAGAAAAAATGGATTTCAGAGTGAAAATAAGATGCTTAAACTCCACCCCCTCAAAAAAAATGGATTTACACTAAAGAGGAAAGGTAAGGGAAATGGTGATTATACGGCTAAATGTAACAAACATTTCTCCTGAGTTTAAAATCACTTTAAAAGATTTAAGCATTAGTTGAATGCTTGAAACGAAATATTAACAATTTACTGTGTGATTTATAGCAAATGTAAAAAGTGAATGCATGACAACAATAGCATAAAAGATTAATGGAATTAAAATAGAAACCAATTATAGAAAGCTATCTGAAGAATTCTGAAATATTTGTAAATTGTATATCATACTTCTAAATAGCCCATGCTTCAAGGAAGTAATCAAAAAAGTAGAAAATGAAAACTTGGATCATGAAAATGAAAATATAATATATCAATGATACTAACATTTGTATAATACGCTTAAAAGCAGTGCTTAGAAGACAATTTATAGCTTGGACACAGATAAAAAAAGAGAGAGAGAGAACAGAAAAAAAGAGGAAGGGACTTAAAAACTTTGATATTTACTTAAAAATCAGACAAATGTCAAAAGGGCAGAAATCAATGAAATATAAAACAAAAAATAAAGTTGAAAGACAAATCCATTTTGAGTTTGCAGATTACAGCATTTTATTCAGGACCCCAAAGTTTTGCTGCAGAAAAGAAACCAGTTTACTTGCAAGAACAGAAGTAGATTTGGGCTTCAAGGGATGGCAACTATTATTATACACATCCAAAGGAAATTAGCTTGGGCTTATCCATCTTAGAGTGGCAGGTTCAGGGCAGGTGGGCTTTATTTGTATTGGATCAAATGTAAGAAACTAAGGGCTTGGTTGGCACTCTGAGTTCCCTGCCTTGGTCAGGATTTCAAATTTCAAAAGATATCAAGAAGAACCTCAAGAGTTAGCCCAAAGAAGAAGTATGGCACAGGGTTTTTGTTTTTGTTTTGTTTTTTTGGCTCTGAGGACCCCCCAGAGCTTCCCTTTATAATTTTATAAAAAATATATAGAAAAAATCTATAAAATCAAAAGGTTGATAAATAACCAGAATGATTTTTTAAAAAGTCAAACAAATTACAAATATTAGTAATCAGAGAGGGTTATCAGCACATATCCCTCTCAGCCGCAAATGATAATGGAGCTGAGTGGGGCAATTATTTCTCCTTTGTCAGTGTCAGTTGACAAGATCAAGCCTTGTCATTAGAGGGTACTGGAGGGGTACTGAAGAGCAAGTGTCTTCTATGTTCTGGTGTGGTTTCCCATTGCAGGTTCCTGGAGACTACTTTTCCTCCACTGTTAATTTTCACATGGTTTTTCCAGTAATATGCTTCTGCGGGTGTAATTATGTCCTGCATTTGCCCCCCAAATGGTTTCTACAGCCATAAATTCACATAGAAACTAGTGTAGCCCAAGGCAGTGCAGTCCTGTATCCAAGTTTACCTATGAACCCTCTGCTTCTGGAACCCTCTCCCTGGTCTGGGGTGGGTTTTCCCAAACAGGGGGCCCTATGAGGCTGGTGGTGCGGCAAGAGATGGGCTTGCCCTTCCACCTGACAGCCTGTTTAGAGTTTTTGTGGCCCAAGTCACTCAGGGAAGTGCAGTAGATTCCTAAGAGAATAGCCACTCCAGCACAAGATGCCTGCAATATGCAGTGGCCGGCAGGTTCTCCCAGCATCTAATGAAATCTGAAGCTCACCACCTTTCCTAATGAGCAGTCTTCTTGAGCACCTAGAGAGCAGATTTCCAACCAGTCTCATCAGGGAAGCACTTAAGAGTCTTCCTCGTCCAGTGGGGAAAGCTAATACCACTTCCAGAGAGGTTTATATTTTGGGTTCTCCATCTCAGCTGTAGAGGAAGTTGTTGCTTCTTATTTTGACTATTCCTATATTCTTTTGCATTCTCTTTAATTCCCATTAGCCAATGTGTCATTGTTCCACTCCTCCATTGATAATTCTTCCGTGATATTCTGCCTCTTGACTGCTACTAATTAATGCACTCCTACTATATTTTAAAATTGCTCAATTGTGCAATCCTGAACGCACTTTTCAGAATTAAGAATCTAGTAAAAATGTCTATTGAATGCATGAGAGATCAGAGGGTAAAATGAAATGCTTTCAGTTCTGGGTAAGCAAAGGTAGAGAACTATGCTACCACTCCCTGTATAAACTTCATCAGTGGTATGACTGTTGGATGGATATTTAATCCCATGGGTCTTGGGTCCTCCAGACATAAATGTGGGGAACTAAGACTAGTTGACATGTAAGTACTATTTCACTTCTGAAATGCTGATTCTAAATTATAATAATTTCATAAGAGTATTGTATAAAATATTAACAATTGAGCATGTTTTTAACTTTGAGAATAATATTGCCATGAATACTATAGTCTTATTAACTTAATATTTAGCTTAAAATTCTCAAATATAAATGATTATTTTAAGCAAATAGCTCATGTTAAAATTTTAATGAGGATGAAGGGGCGATAAGACAAGTCAGACTTTTAATTACTTCATGGAGGTTTTAAAGAGGTCTTAGACTACTAATTTATAACTATCACTATATGACTTTATGTATATGTATGTGTGTATTCTATTTTATCAAAAAAAATGTCAGTTTCCCTAAACTTCTACTTTATTAAAAAAACATATATCTTTATCTCTAATCTACTTGTTCATCTATAGATACCCTGCTTTACGGGGAAGGCATATTCAGTGAAATTCAGACACCAATATCAAATATCATACATAGAAAAATAAACCTTATTTTCCACTATTCCACTATTTCCACTATTCAGTTTGTAAAAAAAAATATGACTACCAAAACAGCAAAGCAAGTGTAAATTACTCAACTAAATCTAGTTTTTATCTAAAATATTTCATATGCATGGGTAATACATGGGATTACTTTCATTATTTCATATGCACCACCCTATCACCCCAAATAACAAAGATAGGCAGAAGCTTTCCTCTTGAAAACATATAAAATAGATTTCTCCTCATTTACACATAGTGATGCTAATATATATATATATATATATATTATATACATATATACATAAACCTGGTATATTTTCAGGATTATTCTCAAATTTATTTTTGAGAGTCAAGTTCATTTTGTACTTACTTTTCTTCAAAAGAAGCAGTCTCATAGCCATGTAATGCTGTGTGTTTCAGAATGTTACAAGTTTCAGCAGCTTGGAAGGCAGAAGTGTGGCCACTGGTCAATCCATTTTCTCAATCTTGGTCTTGTATTTTGCACCAATTTACAATCTCTACAAAACTGAAACATATTCCCAGGTTGAATGGAAAATGTCCCAAAACATTTCTTTCTTCATTTATTTGATTAATAAGTTGTTCATTTTATTGACTGTCTCATAGAAGACACTATCCATGTACAGGGAATTCAAAATTGAATAAAAATATAGTATATATCTTGAAAAAATGTATATTCAAGGAGAAGATACAAGCATAGAATTACTAACTGTGGTACCATAGAATCTTGAGGTCCCAGTACAAAGGAATATATATAGTATAGTGGTAACATTTGATGAAAATTGACAAACACTACCCACAAAAAGATACAGGCAAGAGGGAAGCAGGGTCCAGATGAATTAGGGCTCCATGTACAAGTTATTGAATGTTATTCTTTAGGAAATATTTATTGAAAGGGTTTTAATGAGGGAAGAAAATTGATCTGATGATCTATAAAAGAAAAATTTTAAAACTGCCCCATGGAAATTTAGAGAATATATGGGAAGTAGTAAGCTCTGAGAAAGGAAGATCTTTCAGGAGATTTTAATATTAGGGCAACGGGGAGATAATGAGGGACTACATTTACCAAAATGGCAATGGGAATTTTTAAAAAATTTACCAGCTTGGAAAGATATTAATTTTATAAAATTTTAGGTTCACATGATCCACTCAGTTAACAATTACATGTAAGTATTAAAAAAAAAAAGAACTGAATGATAACTTTCAGGTTTCTGATTCTCCTGATATAACTAGGGAGAAGAGATTTAATTAGATTTATCAAGGCAAATGGATTAACTTTCCCACTTTGAAAGTGTTCTAACCATTGAAATTTTAGTATGCAACCTGTAAAAAGTCCAAACGCATGCTTTTACTGAATCAGATCAAAGCTCTGAAATCAATAAAAACACTTCAGAGTTGTCTTAGATAAAAGAATATGTAAATGTTTAAAACACTTGAAGTGGTTATCCACATAGTTTTTATTTTTATACCTAAATTTGGAAGAGTAACCGCTTTAACATTTATGCTTGGCACATAAAAAATAAATTTATCTTTGGACACAGTGGTATTTTATTACTCTAGCAGAAACCAAGTTTGTATTATCTGTACATTTATTTTATATCCATATTTTGCCTTGGCTGCACAATAATATTTGATAAATAATACTATATGATGGGCAAAATATACTTATCTGAAAGAAACTAAAGAAAATCTAGAAATCTGGCATAGCATAAAATGAATTTTAATGTCTTTCTCTGTTGTGAATCAACTTAAAAATTATTTATCCTTTCCAAAAATTTATTCCAGATAACACCAATGATTAAATAATATTTTTCATTTGTTTCCTGGTGCTGGCCCAAGCAAAAAAATATATATATATAAATATATATATATTTTTCAAAATGAATGAAGATAATTACTAGTTGTGGAATTGGTCAAACTATGGAACTGGTTATAATAAAATGAAACCATTTTTTTTAAAGAAAAAGAATGAGATGAAATATGTGAAACATAGATTAAATATACATTTTTAAAATATATGTTAGGGTATTATGATTGAAATCTTAATGTCATTTGAAACTAAATAATATTAATTTAGCTGTATATTTCTAATATAAATTAGGACATGATAAAGGGGACTTTAATTCAACATTGAAATTGTTAGTCAATCCCTATATTATGCACTTATAAGTGTTTTAGTTTGCTAAAGCTGTCAGAATGTAATACACCAAAAATGGACTGGGTTTTATAAAGGGGATTTATTTAGTTAGAAATTTACAGTTCCTCAGTGGTAAGGCATCTCGGGTTCTCTGTTACATGGGAAGGCAATCAGCGATGTCTGCTGGCCTTCTCTCCCAGCTTCTGGGTTCAAACTACTTTCCCCAGGGCATTTCCTCTCTGCAATTCCAAATATCTGAGTCTATGCCAGCTCTGAGCTCTTTCTCTCTCTTCTGACTTCTCCTTTTAGGCCTCTAGCTGATTAAATTAAATGCCACTCATTTGAGAGGCACTCCCCTGAACCAACCACAGATGTCATCAGCCATAGATGAAATTAATATGCTGATGATTTAAGTTCACAGCAACATAACAACTAGGCAACATTACCTGGCCAAGTCAACACCTGAACCTAACTACCACAATAAATATGAGAATATTTGGAGATAGCAATTAAGAGGTGAAATAATTACCTTTTTGAAGCACTTTTCAGTTTATAAACGTTCTTTTGAAATTCCACCTCATTTAAATCTGGCATCAAATGATGAATGTGGCTCAAATCTAGAGAAGAGTACATCTAGGGAAGAACAAATCCAGTACAACCCCAGACTTCTGATTGCAGTTCCTATTCTGGTTCTATTGCAGAACTGCCCAATTGCAACATTTAATAGTTGCCTTTACTCCATAGGCTTTCACACCATTGGAATGTTGGTACCTGATTCCAGAATCACTTCACTCCTGAGAGTTATAAGTTTCTTCTATTTTCAGGTACTCTAGCTGTCTCTTCTTTAATTTCCCTTTGCACCATCTGTTCAACTGTTCTCTTATAATCGCCACCTTTCAATTTATTCTCCCTTCTTTATACCATTGAAGAAATCCCTTTTCCAATATTTCTCCCTCACTATAATAGACAATTTTAACTTCATATTTAAAAAAATAATAGAGAAAAAAATCAAGAACAAATTTTTAAAAACTAAAGCTGAAGAGATATTCATAAAAACAAATTTGTAACTTATTTGATCTCAGATGAAATGAATGATTAACATTAAACATCTTCTCTTTACTTGATTTTAATTTAATATCAATTTATTTTCATTTCTAGAAGGTGGGTTGCCCAATAGCTAAAGTTTCACATTACCCAAGCGTCTTCTTGGAAATATATCTTACCTCAATTTTTCCTAGAAAAATTAACCACAAAGATCATATATTTCAGATACAACTTAAAAATGCAAGATGAAATGCAGATTTGACTGTTTTTCAGTGAATTTGATATGCTTATTGTTGTATTCTGGCTCCCCCAAATATTACCAAAATGTGTTGCTAAAACAACTGAAATTATTCTTATCATGGTAAGGAAGAGAAATACTTCAACTGATTCATGTAGCATTTTAGAAGGAGAAGGAAAAGGTCGTATTTAAGAGGTTTTAAAATCTTGCTTAACATGGGTCTTTCAATTCAGAAGAGTGATTAGGTTTGAATAAGGGTCATAATGTAATAGTTTAGAATTTCTGGACAGAAGATTTTCAGGTGAGGAGTTCAAAAGTTTTGGACTTTTATGTGTTCTATAGTTAATAGGTCTTTCAGAAAGTTCCTAGAACGAGAAACTTTTACCTTTCTCTGCAAGAGTTTCCTGAAATAATATAGTTAATTTGATTAAGGCAGTGGAATAATAAAGTGGAATCATAAAGTCATGTTAGTTAAGAGAGCTGTGTAGGTATGGATGGTTTGAGTTTTCAATATGCTTTCAAAGCAGATAACACAATATAAAAAAAAATCTTTTTGTTTCTTTAAATTTGGGATTTTTAAATTCTGGGTCCTATAGGAGAAATCTCAGAAGTAGTTTTACCTACAAATGATAATGTGAAAGCTTACCTTTCTTGTTCCCTATATTTCAGTTTTAATATGAAAAGGCAAAAATAAAAAAGATGAGATGCAACCAGGATATTTGATTAAAATAGGATCATGGGTGACTGAGAAACAATATTTAGTTGCCTATTAAATCACAATGAAAAATTAAAAATATGAGAAAGCTTTATTCTTAAATAAATTTCCATGAGAGAAAGCTTTATTCTTAAATTAACAATGATGTAATAAAATCAACAGAATGCACAAAATTATTCTAGTAAAACACACAATACCTGTTATCTACAGTTTACAAAAAAGGTAAATATATGTTTAAATCTAAAATCTATTTATATTTTAGCCAAAGGCATTAATCCGTAAACTAACTAAACAAATCCAAATTGACGGTTTCTTTAGGGTGGATCATAGGAGGTCCATGTGGTCAAAGCTAATTTCAAACTAACAGTGAGATGTTATTTATGTTATCATATGTTCATTCATTATTGCTATCTTCAATGAATCAGTGACTACTTAAAAAATTTCTCAGCTTCTATTTCCAATATAGTAAATTTAGAGCTTTTTTTTTTTTTCCCATGGTCAGGCACCGGGAATGGAACCCGGGTCTCCAGCATAGCAGGTGAGAACTCTGCCACGGCACCACCATCACACTGCCCAGGAAGTTCAAAGTTATATCACACATACATAAAGGCTACTGGGGACCTCACTAAATCCTAAGACTGTAGAGAATTCAGAGACTAAAAAGTTTGAGAACAACTTGTTTAGGACAATACTATCCTTTTCTTTGGAAAATAAAAGCACACAGAGTTGTATTTTTCTGTCTGTATTGTTCCTAGTATAATTTCAACCACTGTTATTAATTATAAATTTTAACCAAAGTAATTAACTTCTATTTCATGCAAAAATATGGGAATGGATAATGAAGAATTGTCATTTACCAGCATTTTAGCAGACAATGGAGAAAGTACATGCACACAACACAATTTTCAAGCCACAAACATTCTTTATACAACTTCTCTAAATGACAAAATTAAACACATCATTATCATGAAGCAAAACAATAGTTTCTCTATAGCACATGCATAACAAGCATATAACCTCAGTTCTGTAATTCAGGGCACACAAGAACATAAAATTTCACCAGTTCAGATATTAAAGATCTATTTTCCTTCCCACTGGGTATGCAATTCTTAATTATTTTGAGCTGAAGCTAACTGAATACAAATAAATAAGAAGACCACAAACCAGATTCTCCAATGGCTCTGAGACAACAAAGTATAAATCTCTGTAACCCATTAACCCATTTACACCAATGGTGATCACCAAATGGTCAGACCAAAAAAAGAAATTCCAAATCATTGTTGACACCAATGGAATATGTTATTTTCTGTGTGCACACCAAAGCTGAAAGCAAAGCAGTATCAGTAAAGGGGGTGGGAGTAAAATAAAAGAAAATGCAGCAAGCAATCAAGCAAACAATAACTAGAGAATTAGTCAGCAAAGTTAGAGTTCTCTCACCTTTGAGAACCAAGAAAAGACATGTCTGGGCTCAAACTGCCCCTGAAATACACTTTCCCAGCAACATATTTACCTATCTCTATCAAATGAATTCAGTGAGCATCTTAGTAGATGGTTTCCAGAAATGATATACAATCAATTTTTTAAAATCAGTACATGCAGAGATTTATTTAGCATATGAATTATTAAGAGAGTCAGTAAGGTTTAGAATCTATTCAAAGAAAAATTCTAAGAAATACACATATATAGGCAAATAAGGAAAGCTGAAATAAATGTACAAATAGGTGCAAAATGGATCTACTTGCAAGATAATAAGTTAAATTTCTTTGCTAAAAAATCATATTTTATGGACAAGAATAATTGGCTTTGTTATCAATTTCTACACTTTCAGAATTATGAAATAGATTAAAAAATGAAAGACTGAGATAATCTGGAAGGATGATCTAAATATGCATGAGCTTTTTGGTCCATTGTTTTCTTCTTTTCTCTACATATACGATGTATGTTGATAAGAACACATAATTCTAAAAAGTTAAGGGTCATGAAGAGGCTTCCTATCATGCATCAAAAAAGCTAATGAATAAATATATGGGGGAAATAATTACAAAACTTAAAATCGTATCATAGTTTTTTCCTGTTTGTGAAGGCTCTCATTGCTCTCTGAACATATCATAAATCATAGTTTTTCCCATGAGATACTCACTCTCAGATCCTTCCCTGACTGTTCTTTCCTACCTCTTGCTTTGCATTCTCAGGATGCTATAGGATTTTTTTTTTAATGAAAACACAAATACACATACACATAGTAGAGTGAGATATCTGGGAACTTTGGAGAGACAGCATTTATTGGAATAAAACTGTGGTCAATTAAAGAAAAACTAGAAATTGTGATAGCATGTCACCAAGTTCAAATAATTACTTTGATTAAAAGATATAAGGTCTATATAAACCGTACATGTATTTCTCTCATATATAGATCATATATGCTAATAGGAATTGAGTCTAAATAAAATTTTAAAATAAATAAACTTCTTTTTATTTGAGAACAGATTAGCCTATAATTGTTAGCTTAGCTGTTCCCATTGAAATAATAAAAATAAGAAAATTGCAATAATTTTGATGTAGTGGTTTGGATGAATTTTTTTTCAAATATAAACCTGCTGCTATGCCAGTCAAATTTTGTGCACAGCCATATCACATGTCACTGTTGAATTTAGAGAATCTCCAAGGGGAATATGTCAGGAGAACTAAAACTACAGTATGTAGATATTATGATTTAATGCTTTCTGCCACTGGGAATTCTTTGCGCTCAAAGTAACAATGTCTTCCACACTAAATGTGCAGTGAAGTGAATGCGACATTACTCTTCACAGAAAGTTCAGTTTGGAACTTTTGAATGATTAAGGCAATATTAGTTTCTAATGGTGTACATTACAAACACACACTAACACTCACACACACTTGTAGAGAATGAATTATCCACCACAAAAGGCACGTTCAGACTCTATGGTGCAAACCCATTTGTGAATAGATGTTTGAAGATGTTATTAGTTAAACTATGTCCAAATGAAAGGGAGTCTTAATCCAATATGACTGCAGTCTTTATGAGCAAAGGAACTTGGAATGGAAAAGAAGCCACAGGGAGAAGCCAGGTGCTGAAAATCAACCAAACCTGGAAAAGAAAGACATTGCCACCATATGCTGCCTTTTAATGTAACAGAAACGCTAAGGAACCCCAAGGATTACTTACCCAACAGAAGAGTCTAACCCTGGATGAAGTAAGCCTTGGGGTCTCTTAAACCATGAAACATTAAGTTCCTGTTTTTAAACAAACCCCGATAAAGCTCAAGAGTATATGTGACTGCTGTAAGAGCTTACAATCCGAGCCTTAATTTTCTTGTAAGCATTTTTAAATGAAGCTACTTATGAAATAAAATCATTTAACAGTTTTCTTAAATTGACAAACCATAGCAGAAGTTTTGCCCTGTTTCACCTTTACATATTTGCCAGAGTTATGCTAATTAACAGATAAATATGATTTATATATCTGTCCTGCCTCTTTTTTAAAGTCACTCCTTGTTGCAGATGAAACTTTGACCTATAGCTGACCACTTATACTTTTAGAGAAGCATTAGAGCAAAGCAGACTGACAAGTAAATCTGGCTATATCCATGATCTGTAGTCTTTTTTTAAGAATAAGTAAAACCGTGACAGATAACATTAAATCATTGTCTGCGCCACTGTTAGCTAGACTAGTATCAGGGTTTAACATGGACAGTGAGAACATTGTCAAGTGTTTAAACATTTTATACAATTGCTACATATATGAATAACATTTAATTCATGCAAATTTAGCTAACAACAGGTTAGAAAATCCACTTTAACCACTGTAGTACTTCCCACACTCCTCTTACACAATACGTTAAATTATTTTAGCACCTCACTTTTACAAGATGAAAGAACAAAATCTTTGTTACAGTTTTCCCTTAAAAGGGAGAAGACTTGTCTTCTGAAATAAAAGATGATGAGCTAACATAAACATTAACAAGGATATTATTTTAATGTAAAATCTTTTATTTTTAGACAGAATATTTAGATGATTAAGAAAAATTTTTGAAAAAACTTTTCATTAAGGGCAGACTAACAGTCCATATTATTTTAATACTTTAACAGAGAAAATTAAACTTTAGTTTTGTATGAATGGATGGTTTGACACAAAAGCCTTTAAATATACTGTAAACAGGATTATCAATTTTTGGTTAGCATTGACTATGACAGAAGGAATTCAGTATTACAAACTTTCTACAACTTTCCATATTTATCCAGAGCTTGTAGACAGATACAAACAAAATTTACCTTAATCAGAAAGTATGGTCATCTTAGTACAAAAAATAATAGAAATACTATCCATCCCACCTATGATTTTTATTTTACCTAGACTGCATAAAATCAGAAATAAATTTGATAACATTCACAAAATTCTTTGAGCATGCATACTTCCTTCTAGTAACAGTATTTATGAAGAAGTGAAGAGACAGAGATATTACAAAAAAATAGAAGAAGGAAGGAATTTACGCTTAGGTATGCAACATGGCAAGACCTTTATGTACTTTATATTTTCCAAACACATATGATTACTTTACAAATATACCTGAAATTTCTCAGTCCAATCAAGCACTGCCCTAAAAGGTCAGAAGAGCCCAAGTTTGAAATATAATTACCTTTTCAATAGTTAAGGGATTTATATCCAGAAAGAAACTCAAATTCTTCTCAATATTATCCCCAAGTGCTAAATAGTACTAGGAATATGTTAATTCACAAAATTAAGTTATGCTTTTAAAATTTTTTTCAGTGCTCTATTTATTCAAATGCTACTCTCTTATTTGAAGGTCTTACAAGTACCATTCTCCTATGAGGACTTCTTAAGTCATTCTTTATCTGCTCTTTAAACTCTTCTAGCATTTTTATTTTTTATTACTACTGTCTTATAGTATGCCCTGTGTGCTGGTTTGAAATGATGTATGTACCCCAGAAAAGCCATGTTTCAATCCTAATCCCATTTTGTGAAGGCAACCATTTCTTCAAATCCTTATTCAGTATTGTACGTTTGAAACAGTAATTAGATCATCTCCCTGGAGATGTGACTTAATCAAGAGTGGTTGTTAAACTGGATTAGGTAGAGGCATGTCTCCACCCATTTGGTGGGTCTTGATTAGTTTCTGGAGTCCTATAAAAGTGGAAATATTTTGGAGAATGGGAGTGATTCAGAGAGAGAGAGCAGAATGACATAGCCACGAGAAGCAGAGAGCCCATCAGCTAGCGACCTTTGGAAATGAAGAAGAAAAACACCTTCTGGAGAGCTTCATGAAACAGGAAGCCAGGAGAGAAAGCTACCAGATGATGCTGTGTTCGCCGTGTGTCCTCCCAGCTGAGAGGGAAACCCTGACTGGTGACCGCGTGCCTTCTCACTTGAGAGAGAAACCCTGAATTTCATTGGCCTTCTTGAACCAAGGTATCTCTCCCTGGATGCCTTAGAATGGACATTTCTATAGAGTTGCTTAAATTGGGACATTTTCTTGGCCTTAGAACTGTAAATTAACAACTTATTAAATTCCCCTTTTTATAGGCTATTCTGTTTCTGGTATGTTGCATTCTGGAAGCTAGCAAACTAGAACACCCTGGTACAAGTATATTTTAACAGAGTATAAACTTTTTGAAACCAAAAATTATGTCTTCCCTATTTATGACAGCACTTACTAACAGAAATATACTGACTGACAGTGACAAATTTAAATTTTTCCACATACTGAGCTAACAAATTTCAAAGTAGCTAAAAAGCCAGATTTTTTGAAATCCAGTGTGATAGTTAGATTCAGTTGTCAACTTGGCCAGGTGAAAGCACCTAGTTCTGTTGCTGTGGACATGAGCCAATGGTAGGTGAATCTCATCTGTTGTTAATTACATCCGCAGTCGGCTAGGAGGTGTGTCTGCTGCAATGAGTGACGTTTAACTTAATTGGCTTGTGCTTAAATGAGAGAACGCAATGTAGCACAGTCTAGCAGCTCAGCATTCCTCATCACAGCACTTGCAGCTCAGCCCAGGCCTTTGGAGAAGTCACCCCGGGGAAAGTTGTTGGAACCCAGGGGCCTGGAGAGAAGACCAGCAGAGACCATCCTGTGCCTTCCACGTAAGAAAAGAGCCTCAGTGGAAAGTTAGCTGCCTTTCCTCTGAAGAACCAACAAAATAAATCCCCTTTTATTAAAAGCCAATCCGTCTCTGATGTGTTGCATCCCAGCAGCTAGCAAACCAGAACATCCAGGTAGTTAACAAAATAAATCTATTTCTTACTATACTGAATTGATTTCTTAAATAGGGTATATTTGAAGAATTTTGATAGCATACTTATAATACTAGCTTATTTTATCAATAAGTCTGTAAAAATTTAGGGAGAACATACACAAGCAGAATAAAATTGCATTTGTTTGTTTTAAAAATTAATCATAAAAACAAGAATCAGATTAGAGTTTGTCACTGCCATTTTACAGCTGTGTTTTGTATTTGCTTTTCTTCCATTTTATTAGAGGTTAAAAAATTCTTTGTTCTTATAATATCCTAAAATTATGAACAACTTTAAAAGTACAGAGACTATCAAGTTCTGGAAAATATACAGTAATTCTTTAAATTGCCCCAAGCCTAAATCCAGGAAAAATTTTTAATTTTTCCAAAATTTCTTAAGGATATTTCATTTAACTTACTGAAAATTGGCAATTAGATTTTGTTCAGTTACTCCTATCACAAGACTATTTATATTTCAATAACCATCTGATCAGAAAACATAATTTTAACAACCATGGCCCATTCCACAGCATTTATTTGTGCCTCTCATTTCTGATCTCCAGGGCCAGTTGAAAGAAATTTATCCCTCTCCCATCTTTCTGTATCCAGTCCTTCCCTTAAAGCTGCCTGAGATGCTTAGGCCCTGGGGGCAGGGATAGGTGGGACAGAAAATAATGAAGTCTGGTCTATTGAACTTGGTTTAAAAGTTTTAAATAAGGGCAGTGGAATTTGAGAGCTTTTATGCCCTTCTTAATTATTTCCAATTATTGGAATATTTTCAAGATGAAATCAATAAACTTTAGTCAATGCATAAATACATGCATTTAGCACATTGGGGATTTTGAAAGTAACTTTAACTCCTACATGAAAATTTCAGAGGAAAAAAAAATATATATATAAACTTTTTGATATAACATATTTTGTGATGTAAGTAATGTCAAAAATTCATTGTACTTCAACCTGTGCTTGTTTGTGGTTTATATTTCTCTAAAAGGGGAATAATTGTAAACAGACAATATTCAGAATGCACTACGGTCTGGGCAAAATACAATCCAAGTTCCTGTTCATGGAATATACATGCTCAATAAATAGAATTACATATTTAAAGAAAAATATTAGTAAAGCTTGTTTAAAAGAAAAATATTAGGCAATGGTGGCCTTTAGCAATTTATAAATTCCTTACTGACTTGATTATTTGGTGAACAAAATCCATACTTATTATCAGAACCTTTGCAACCACACTTAATTTAACGAATTTAGAAAAGAGAGCACATCAATACATTATGATATCAACTAGAAGTTCTTTTAAAATAGATTGTATTCTAAAATGTATATGATGTCTGTTTTAATTCAATTAAGTAAACATTTCTCAAGGATGAAACTTCATTAAGATATTTCCCAGTTTTAGTTGGCCTTCTATTCATGAAGCAACTAGGCTATTTGGCATCTCTTTGCTTAAAAGATTTGTTAGCAGAAAGCACAGGAGAAAAAGTAGGTGCACTTTTAGTTCCTTTACCCCTCACTCCACAAGGTTTTGGATGAGAAAGAAAGGAATCATAACTAGACAATTGATTTGAAAGGACAAAAGGAAAATGTTTCAGTTTGCTAATGCTGCCAGAATGTAATATACCAGAAATGGAATGGCTTTTATAAAGGAGATTTATTAAGTTACAAATTTGCAGTTCTAAGGCCTTATAAATGTCCAAATTAAGGTATCAACAAGAAGATACCTTGACTCTGAAGGAATGTCTAATGGCATCTGGGTTTCCTTTGTCACCTGGGAAGGCACATGGCTGGTATCTCTTGGTCCTTTTGTAGCTTCACTGGGGAAACTGGATTTCTTCTCTTGGATTTCCTTGGCTCTCTCCAGGTTCTGGCTTGCTTAGCATCCCATTGAAAGGCACATGGCCATAAAGGCCTAACTATTCAAGAACCACCTTGAATGGGTAGAGTCATTTCTCCATCTAATCAGATCACACCCATAATTGGGTGTATCACATCTCCATGGAAACCACTTAATCAAGAGGTTCCACCCTAAACAATAGTCCTGGCCCCCCAAAAATTGGAGCAGGATTGAAAGAGCATGGCTTTACTATGGTACATAAAATTTCAAACCAGCACAGAAGACAAATGCAAAATACTGCCTCTTACTCTCCGAATGCTTTCTCCCCAGAAATTTAGGCCAGAAACGAATTCTTCTAAGCTTGGAATGAGAGAGGTACTTTTGAAGAAAAAGCAATGCATGATTAATACTGCTAAATCATCAATTAAAAAATACCCTGTTGTTGTCCCACAACCTCCAACCAATAGATTATGAGGAATTAACTGTGATCATTTATTTTATATACAAATTTTAAATTTGTTACTATGAAGAGCTATTTTATGATACATACCTCTCCTCCATGATTGATCTACCTAATGTAATTCCTTATATTTAGAAATAGTTTTGCTGTACTTCAAATTACTCAATGGGGAATACAGGAAAATTAAAATATTGATAGCTGTGTTCACTACTGAGAATTCTTTTATAGTTATAAAGGGATCAGTACTCAATGATCCTAATATTTAACTGTCTGTAACAATGAAGATGAAAGAATTTAAGAATTAATAAATACGTAGATATTATAGGGTCATTAAACATTTTTTTAAATATGAGAGTCCTTGGTTTTCTTCAAAGCTTTTTGTAAATATTTCCCTCTTCTGACAACTTTGTTGAAAAGCAAAACAACTGAACAAATACTAAACTTCAAACAGTGTTAACAAGTCATTTTGACACAGAGGACATTTCAGGAGATTAATATTAATTCTGGGAAACTTTGCTGCATGAAGTCAGCTTTCAAATATATAACCCATTATATAACTACAGCTTTAGAAATCAAGTGTGTTTATATGTGCTATTCCATTTTGTTTTTCAAGCAGTGCCACAAGATATGTACCATCATTATCCCCAGTTTATACTATAGGGAAACCAAGTCTTAGAGAAGTTACTCATAGATTTGCATTCAGAGCTGGAAATAGTTCTTTTCATTCTATGTATTGTTTTTTTGAAAATCTATGTGCTAGGTCCTGGGATGCAGGAGTGAATAAAATATGGTTTTCCTTTGGCTAATTTGAAAACGTTATGCACTTCAGAAAAGCCATGTTCTTCTAATCCAGTCTTGTGGGGATGGACCTATTGTTTGTATGGGACCCTTTGATTTGGCTGTTTCTATGTACCTCACCCATGTAAAGTGGTTCTTAATCCTTTTACTGGAGTCATCTATGGAGAGAATAAAAGGCAGAAAACCTAGTGGAAGCTCAGAGCTAACACAATTTGCTGAGAGCTGACAGAGAAAGCAGAGAGTTGGTACCAGACACAGATGTTTGTAGATGCTAAGCTAAGAGAGGAATCCCAAAAATCTATCCCAGAGATGCTAAGTGAGGACCCAAGATGCTTAAAGAGAAAGTCAGTGGATGCAGGAGCTGAGAGAGGCATTTGAAACCAGAAGCCAGGAAATACGGACAGCAGACATGGCCGTGTGTCTTCCTCTGTGACAGAGAAACCTCAGATACCATTGGCCTTCCTTCAGAGTCAAGATGCCTTTCTCTAGATGCCTTAGTTTGGACATTTTTATGACCTTAGGACTGTCAAATTGTAACTTAGTAAACCCCCTTTGTAAAAGTGAATCCATTCTGGTATATTGCATTCTGGCAGCTTTAGCAAACTGAAACACCTGTTTTCCTTTACCTTGAACCACACTCTTAAGTACTCATAAGACTTCACTTTTACAAGAATGTAGAAAAGCAGAAAAGAGAATGTCATATAAATGTAATTGTCATAACAAACTCAAAACAGATCATATCAAAGATAAATTCAGCACTTGAAAGTAGATATGACATAATAGTAGTTTGAATGCTAAGTTAATTGCAAGCTACTCTCACAACTGATATACAATAAATGAATCAAGGCAGACACCACATTTAAAGGTGGAGGATACCAGAATCTCTAATCTCCGTTAGTCTGAGGAACAACAGAAGACAGGTGGATATCTTTAATGAGGCAGCTTGTGTGTTGGTTTGAAAGGATTATGTACCATAGAAAAGCCATGTTTTGATCCTGATCCAATTTTGTGGGAAAAACCTTTTATTTTAATCCATATTCAACAATGTAGGTTGGAATATGTTTATTAGATTTTCTCCGTGGAGATGTGACACACCCAATTGTGCTATTAACTTTTTGATTAGATAGAGATGTGACTCCATCCATTCCAGGTGAGTCTTGATTACTTTACTGGAATCCTTTAAAAGAGGAAATATTTTAGGGAGAGCCATGAGGAGAACCACAAGAAAGCCTAGAGAACCATGAGAGCCCACACAGCTAGAGACCCTTGGAAATGAAGAAGGAATATGCAACAGGAGGAGCTTCATGAAACAAGAAGCCTGGAAAGAAGGCTAGAAGATGTTGCCATGTTCGCCATGTGTCTTCCCAGTTGAGAGAAACCTTAAACTTCACTGGCTTTTCTTCAATGAAGGTAACCTTGTGTTGGTGCCTTAATTTGGACATTTTTATAGACTTGTTATAATTGGTACATTTTCATGGCCTTAGAACTGTAAACCAGCAACATAATAAATTCCCTTAATAAAAGCCAACCCAATTCTGGTACATTACATTCTGGCAGCTAGCAAACTAGGACATCTTGGGAGCCAGGTTCGATGTAGCATCTTTTGGAAGTTCCAAAGGCATTAGTGAGAGACGCTGGTCATAGTGGTGTGGCCAGCATGGCAGCAAGCCTTGTAGCACAGCAAAGGCATTAGATCTGAGAGTTAGTGCAACCAAGTAGCCTGTCCGTACTCAATGCTCGTGAAAACGACATCTGCACTGGGTTTTTATAGGAAGTGCCTCTCAGGCTGGCAGCAAACCAGTGTGTATCATATCCTGGTATGACTAGCTGGGTATCACTTGTTATAAAAAAAACATGTTTTCCTCAATTTTTCTGCATTCAAATTGTAGCCAACATGTTTAAACTATTTTTGGAATTCATGATCATTGATATCACTTTGTCAGTTTGGAGGTATTAAGTACCTTAAGAAAAGCCATGTCTTAATCTGATTCAATCTTGTGAGGGCAGCCTTTTCTTTTTGCCCTAAATTAATAATGTAGATTGGGATATTTTGATTAGATTATATCCACAGAGATATGGTATGCCCAATTGTGGGTGTGGCCATTTGATTCAATGGAAATGTGACACTACTCATTCCAGATGGTCTTGATTAGTTTACTGGGATCCTTTAAAAGAGGAAGCATTTTAGACAGAGTCAGAGCCTATAGAGATAGAGCTAATAGAAACTTCAGAGCAGAGCTGACACAGATGCCAACACTTGGAGAACAGAAACACAGATGTTTGGAGATGCTTGGAGCCCAGTGGACATCATCATGAGATGTTAAGCAAACCAGTAACTGTAAAGAGCTAAGGGAAGCCAAGAGATGCAAGCCAGCCATGGAGAAGTAAAATGAGGATCCCCCACAGGAACAGAGGCTGAAAGCAACAAAGCCCAGGAGTGAGGGATGAGCAGATGCCAGTCTCATGACTTCCAGCCGACAGAGTTGTTCCAGACAGTATCAGGTTTTCTTGAGTGAAGGTAACCTCTTGTTGGTGCTTAAATTTGGACACTTTCACTTTCTTAAACTGTAAACTTGTAACATTGAATTTCCTTTATAAAAGTCATTCTATTTCTGATATACAGCATTCTGGCAGCTTTTAAACTAACACACACTTTAATGCACAGGAGGGAGTCAGAACAGTGTAATCTGGGGCAGAACTACATTCTGGGGATAATGATTGTAAGATTACACTTCTTATGACTTATTGCACCTCCTCCCACCCACCCCTCTCTTTGCTGTAGGAAATCTAAAAGCTGAATTTAAAAATTAGGCTATAGACTTCAAGTTCCTTATTTCCTTTCTAAATCATGAACTTTTGCTTTCTGGAGAGAAAAGAATCTGGGTCAAAGTAAAAAATCTAATTTAGGAGACTGAACATCTAAACAAGATAGGGAAGAAACCATCATAAAGAGTCCCTCCCACACTTTCTCAAAGGGCTAAGAAATTTTGACATTGGTGTGCCCGTCCTGAGACCACCAGGAGATGCCTGATTGAGTCAGTATTGATGTAAGCTTTTCAGAATTATTTTCCAAATCAATATGACCATTCCACTATTGCCTCATTCAGTCATGTGCAACCATCCTTATATGCTGTCATATTTTTTCACCCAAACAGAGATAAACCTGTTCTCTAAAAAAATATTGGGGCACTCTTAAATTCTTTCAAAAAGCTTCTTTTCACCCTGAGTTGATGTATAGTTGTTTAATTCTGGTTAAAAAAAATAAAGTACATACTATAACATGGTCTTGGCCATGAACAAGAATATTTGGGCTATAGAATTGTCCATATCCCTGTTGAAAATCCAGGATGCAAATAGTATGCTTTTTCTCCAGAAAACACCATTTTTTTGGAGGAAGCTTTAACGGCGACCAACTAAGAAGGCATAAATAACCCATAATAATTTCTAGAATCTTTGCAATTATAAGTTGCAATGAAAGACAGAAGATATTTTTAAACCACTCTACTCTACAAAATTATGCTTGGAATCAAATGGAATTGATGACAGCAGAAGGCAAAATAGCTAATCTAATTTAGCTATTTCAGCAGCCTTTGATCCAGTATTAAACAAGGCATTGAAAGGCCATGCTAAGAACATCAGCACAATATTTAGCTGACTTTTTAGCACATAGGGCAGCCAGGACCATTTTAGACCTAAGTATTTGAAAAGCAATAATGCAATCCTCTCTCTTATGTATGGTATGAGACTGAGAAAATAGTCAGGAGACAATGCATTCTCCTGAAGAAAAACATGTCTGAGACATATACCCTGATATGCATCACCCCTTCAGCAGATGTGACATTTTGGAAAAAGAATAAAAATAAAGAAATCAATTCATTGGTTAATGGTAATAATGAAAATCATCCCAAGGCAGTCTACTTTAGATTTAATTCACTCTGAGAAGAATGGTAACCAACAGAAAATGATGTAATTTTCTATTCTTGAATTTGCAACATTTGATTTCAACAAATACAGTGAAATTATCAAGTTGGAAAGACATTTCAGAAGAGGTAAGAACACAACCACTGCAATTCATACTCATTGTCAAGGTGAAGGAGTCTTTTCCTGAGTACTGATTTTCTTATAAGTTGTATATAATGACAGGGGAAGTAAGTGGCTTCTATTCACTTTTTCCTTTGAGCTTACTCCTCTTCATCACTAGTAAAATCTTGGCCAGAATGTATCCCTACTCTACATCAATGCCAAGGGCAAATCTCTGAAAGCAAACTTCAGACAAATTCACATAGGCAATTCATATTTGAGAGAATATCAAGTCAACTATTAGATTAAATTAAAGATCAATTATTACTCAGTTTGGAGACAATGGACTATTTGTGCTTACTACATACAATTATACTAATTTACTAAGTAATATTAGGTTGATAAAATTTGGTGCATCTCTTTACCTCTTAGAAATAAAACATGAAAGTCAAATAAAGGAAGACATTATTCTAATTTCAAATACTTGTAGAACCTTCCTTTAAGTTCCTACACATATCAGACTTAGCATCAAATTAAAATATTGATGGTAACTGTTTTCTTGCTGAGCTAAAAATTACTTTGTGCCATGAAAGCATGCAAGTATAATGATATTATTTTTTAAAAGTTCAGGAAATAAAAATTACTTACCCCAAATAATATTTTTTTATTTCCTTCTGTTATGAAGGGGCCTTTGGCAACCACTGTCTGGCTTCCAATGCTCTTTTCATAGCATGCACTTAGATGTGTCTTTCTCATGAAGTTTAGCTAAAGGTGCTTTAAAAGTGTCTATGCAGACATTTAAAATTCTCTATGGGGACATTCCAAAGTTCCTTAAAAATAAGAGTTGAATATTTGATTGCCAGGTAAAGGAGAATAAATAAGTATGCTGTATACTGCAAGATATTATCATGAACAGTTTAACATAAACTCATTCATCAAACAGTGTTGAGTACCTGCTATCTGCTAATAGAATTGTTGGGAGATGCTACAGGAAAAACAAAAAAAAATATTTGCCACATAGTTCTAATTGTTTCTAAGTGTGAGTTTGGAGTGTGGTGGTTTGAAGCTGTTATGTACCCTAGAGTAGGTCATGTTATTTTAATCCATTCCTAGGGATGTGTACCTATTGTGGGTGGGACCTTTAGGTTAGGTTATTTCAATTAAGATGTGACCCACCCCATTCAAGGTGGGTCTTAATTCTTTTACTGGAGTCTTTTATGGAAGCTTAAAGGACAGAAAAAAGCTGAGAGAGCTTAGAGAGGAAAGCTAGAGAACCAGGTCATACCCACAAAAGCTGAGAGAGGCACTGAAACTAGAAACTGAAAGCAGCTAAACTCAAGAGAGATGGACCAGCAGATACTGGCCACATGACTTCCTATGTGACAGAGGTGTCCCAGACGCCCGTAGCCTTTCTCCAGAGAAACTATCCTCCCAGTGATACCTTAATCTGGACATTGTCATGGCCTTGGAATTGTAACTTGTAAGCTAATACATCCCCATTTGTAAAAGCCAGTTCATTTCTATATATTACATTTTGGCAGCTTTAACAACTGAAACAAAGGGTTTCTAGCAGATTGCCAAGAGACAAACAAGCAAGTATATTAGATGGTGATAAATCAGGATAAAAAGGAGCAGATATGCTAGTGAGAAAGAAGAAAAGTTTGTTATTTATTACCGTGATCAGGGAAGTCCTCAAATTCAAGATCAAATTTAAGCAGAGACCTTAATGGAGTGTGGAAATGAATAATACAGACATGTGGAAGACTAATACGCTAGACAAAAAAAGGATAGCAAATGCAGAAGCCCTGATGCATAAGATTATACAATGTGTCTGAAAAAAATCAAGAATCAGTGGCTGGAATGGAGTGAAAGAGGGAAGCAGTAGTAAAGAGTTAAGGTAGAGAGTTAAAGGTTGCATTTGGGGAGGCTTAAACAAAGTATATTATGCAGAATCGTTTAGATCATTGTGAAGTTTTTGCTTTCATTTAGTAAGATAGCAAGATCGTGGTGGATTTTAAGCAAAAGAATAATCAGAAAGATCATTCTGGAGACTATTACTAACAGGCAGATTTTGCAAAGTGAGGTCTTTGTTAACATTTGTAATTTCTGTTTGGTAGAGTAGTGAGGGAAAATGCCTCACTGAAACATATTTGAGAAAGAGCAAGAGGAAAACAGTAGACAACAAGAATAACTAACTCAAAAATTTCAACTCACAGGAGAGCAGAAAAAACGGTAGTAGCTCAAGAGAATGGTTTAAAGAGAAGGGTTTTTATTTTGCACATTGCTTTTAATTTTAAGATAGAAATATATTTTACAGCAAGTTTTAATACTGACAGGAAAGCAGGAGAGAGAGGGAAAGATTGATAGATTGGTATAATTGGGTAGGCAAGGAGAGATGGATTTATTGGATTCATTGTACAAATAGAAGTGATGGCTTTAGATAAGAACATTGAAAATATCTTCAGAGAAACTGATGAATAGGGACAACACACCTGTATAGATGCAGGTAGATGAGTAGGTATGGGAGTGTTTCAGTTTGCTAAAGCTGCAGAATGCAATATATCAGAAATGGATTGACTTTTACAACAGGGATTTATTAAGTTACAAGTTACAATTTTAAGGCTGTGAAAATGTCCAAATTAAGGCACTAAAAAAAGGATTCCTTATCAGAGAAAAGGCTCCTGGCATCTTGGGTTCCTCTGTCACATGGGAAGACACATGGTGACATTTGCTGGCCCTTCTCTCCAAAATGTCTCCGTGGGTGTTTTCTTTCTCTCTTAGTTTCTCTTGGCTCTGAGGTCTCTCCAAAACTGTCTCTTCTTTAAAGGACTCCAGAAAGTGAATTAAAACCCACCTTAGAAGGATCATATCTCCATGGAAACAACTTAATTAAAAGGGCTCACCCAACAATAGGTCTGCCCAAATAAGGTGGATTAAAAGAATATAGGCTTTTCTGGGGGTACATAACAGATTAAAACCAGTCCAAAGAGTATATGATAGTTTCTGATGATTACTTTTATTTCTTTAGTGAAATAGGAAAAACTTGAGGTGTGAAATGGTTGTCTAGAAAAGGAGATTAAATGATCAGAGATGTAGTAAGATTACAAGACTTAGTTAGAGGTTGACAGTCATGTATTTAAAGGGAGGCTAGCCAGCATGGTTGTCTGTTTTATGCTGACACATTCAGTTGCTATGGATATAGGTGAGGAGAAGAATAGAGGTTTGGTCTTCATCAGTGCTGGCCTCTGCCAGGCTTAAACATACAAATGGGGAGGGAGGCTAACTGAGTTAATAATGTACATATCAGAATGGTGTTAATGAAAGGCCATGAAATCTAATCTGTAGAATAAGAATATTGGGGCTATAAAGTGGATGAAGGATAGTGAAATGTTCATAAAATCAATGGATCATAAATTCTGGTGGTGACAAATATGCTTTGAATTTGGGGTACCTGATGGAGTGAGTTTGGATATTATAAGTAATGGTTGAAGATGATATTGAGAGGATGCAGTCTTTACAGTTAGACAAGTATGAGATTAAAGCTATAACTCCAGGAATGTTTAGCTGATACACTTGGAGAAGCTCAGAGAAGCCTAGGCATTGAAAGGAGTATCTGCAGAATATTCAAGTAATAAATATTCATGAGAGTGAACTATGATCCAAAATCTTCCAAGAATGAGGAATGACCCAGGAGTCTATAGGTTAGTTAAGCAGAAAGAGTAAGGTAGAATATAAATATAAGGCCTGGAATTTTTAAGGTATATTGTATAGATGCACAGTAGGGGGTCATTATATCAAAAATAAGATTCACTGCCTATAGCTTTGACAGTGTAACTTAACATGGTTAAAGATGCATAGATGCACATTAAAAAAATAGCAAATCAAGATGGTTTCCTTACTTGAAGAATTAAATACAATAAAATAACAGTTTAAGAAATTTTGCAAGTCATTACATGAGTATGATTACCAAATAAGTTATAGAGACAATTTTTGTTACAAATTTAGAAAAGCAAAAAGTCACAAGTTAAATGAGTTGGAAAAACTTTTTAAAATTAAGGTCTGGAGCACTCTATCAAATCAAAAGGATCATGTCTAAACTAGCTTTCAAGTAGCACCTAGGATGGGACATACAACCCATGGGGGCTCAATAAGTGCTAATTATCATAATATCAAAGGGCAATAGGCACCTCATCTAATTCAGCCCTCAGGCATCACATTTAAACCATCACAAACTTTAGATGAGAAGCTGTCTAGGTTTGATCCTTGAGAAACTTTTTTATAATAATTTTTTTAAAGTGTTCTTCTTTGCAAACTGAATCTCATTCTCTATGAAATTACTTTTATTATATCTGCAGGCAATCAAATCGTGATATTTAGATAATTCCATTTCCTAATTATTTGGATTTCTCTTCTATGAATTTCTTCTTTCTTGTGCATGATAGATGTGGGAATAAGGTTTAAGACAACACTCACATAAACACCTGGTATTCATGCATCCATCTAGTCATGAATTCATTTATTCAAAACATATTTTGGGTCAAGTGTTATATTATTTACCGGTGCGTAACAAATTACTTCAAATTTAGGAGCTGAAAAATATATATCTCACAATTTCAGTGGATCAGGAATCTGCAAGCAGCTTACCTTGGTGGTTTGAACTCAAGGTCTTTCAAGAGTTTTCAATCAAAGTAATGGCCAGGACTGAAGCCATTCCAGGTCTTAACTGGTGGAGGTTCTCCAAAGCACAATCATTTGGCCATTGTCCGTCTTCAGAATATCAACCTCTAAACTCATTTATGTGGACATCTTCAAAGGACAGTGTCATTAATACAGCCAGCATCCTTCAGAAGCAAGCAATCCAAGAGAGAATAAGGGAGAACAGCCAAACCAAAGCTGCGGTCTTTTTAATAATTTAACATTAAAAATGACAAACTATCACTTCTGTCACAGTCCTAGAAGAGATTAAATAGTCTAGCCCACATTCAAGGAGGTGGAAGTCATTGGGTGGCCACACTACCACAAGCATTGTGCTGTGATTTAATTAAACAAGAGTATAACCCAGGCAGCCTGGTGATGTGGAAAAACCATGGACTATGAGTCAGACAAAACCAAGGTGGAATTCCACGCCCTCCCTGATTCTTTAAGACAAAACACTAATCTCTCAGAGCTGTATTTTTCTCACCTGTAAAATGACAAGAATTATATTTACCTTACTGTGTTGTGGTATAGATTAAATCATATGAGTTACTAAAAATATCTGCCATGCTTTAGGAGTTCCATAAATGTGTGCTTGTTTCTACAGTAAACTCCTTAGTATAAAAGGGTTTCAGCAAATGTGAAGATGCAAAGAGAAAAATCTAAGGTATCTCAAATGAATAAAATCCATTGTCTTAGTTTGCTGCTATCACAAAAATCACAAACTTTTTTTGACCTCACAACTGGAATTAATTGACTTAAGATTTAGGGCCTAGAAGAAGTCCAAAATCAAGATATCAATAAGACTTGCTTTCTTCTGGAGTCTGGTATTCCGGTGCTTGCTGCCAGCAAACCTTGGGGATTCTTGGCTTGCATTTCTGTCTCCTGTCATGACAATATCTTCTCCTTTCTAGCATTTTTGACTTCTCAGGCTCTTACCTTCAGTAACAAGGATTAAGACCCATCCTCATTCAATTAGACCACACCTTAACTAAAAATAACATCTTCAAAATGTCCTATTTATCATGGGTTCAGCCCCACAGGGTGGTGGATTAAAATTAAGAATATATGCTACTCTGGATGCATAATCCAACCTATCATATCCATGTTTTTAAACTACTCAGTAAAGATAGGCAATGACTGAGGACATGAGAAATAACCAATGGAACAGAAGTGATGATGAGCCAACACACTGAAAGTCACATCAAAAGGTAAAACATAGGGAGTGAAAAACGTATATGTTTTGCTTTGATCTGCACCTGTTGAACATTTTCCAGGGGAGACCCAGGAAAGTATTGCTGTCTACTTTAGAGTTGGTTGGCTACTCTTAAGACTCAAAGTGAAAGCAATCAAGGTTATAGAAAGGTGTCTTTTTACCTTGTCAGGTCAGCCACCAGAGTAGCAAATCAGGTATGATTCAAGCCCAGCATTGAAAATGCATCCTAGAAAACCTCTTTACTGTCTCAGAACTCATTCAAGAAGGCTCAAGGTGACTGCAGAGTGGGAAGTCCAGCAAAGAAGGAGGAAAGCCATGACAGAAATGTCTAATGTACAACTAACATAGTACACAGAAGGATCAATTAATGTGCAATAGAGTGTGAAGTAAGTTTGTAGACATTAAAAAATAGAAATATTTTGTCATTTAAAAATTTGCATCATTTGGGGAAAGCATATGTGATGAGGGAAAGATAATTTGTTTTATTTCAGAAATTTCTTTTTTTCTCTAATTAGGATTTTGTTGTTTTTGCTTTGCATGAACAAGTCAACCAGAAAATATTATGGGTTTGTATTTTTTATGCATTAAAGCTCACAATAAATTCAATGGAATGAATTGTGCTTAAAGTTTATGAAAGTAAAAATGAAGAATACAGGTAATTATTATAGATCTTTTTGTTCATAGATCATCCCTCTCATGAAAAAATAATTTTGAAAACTTTTATATAAAATTATAAACAACCTAGTCTTAATAACTTAATAGGTTAAAACATAATGAATGTCTTTAATTCATGTGGTTGTTTAAGCATCTTTCTACTCAACTGTCTTCCAAACTATCGTATTTACTTCTTCAGAAATGAAACTGATCTCTGTCATAATTTTTTTCTCTATGACCAAATTATTTCTCTTTAAAATTCAATTGTTTTGACTAACTATATCAATGGAATCACAAAACCGTAAGACAAAAGTCTTACATGAATTGTCATCAAAAAGGAAGGTTTTTCAAGGGCAATGTAGAAATTCTAAAAAAATGAGAGAGCAACAGAGCAGCTAAAATACTATACCTTTTCGTGGTTTATGCATACACAAGACAGGCCCAAACAATCTCTGATAATTATTACTATGATCAGGATACTTATTTAACCCTTCTGGGCTTTAGTTGCTGATACTGGGAGTAAATAATTGTGCATAAGTCATTGGATTGCTGCAAATATTAAAGGAGGTACTCCATGGGTTATCCCAAATCAGTAATCTGGTATATCATGATGCACAAAGTGAGCTATTACCTTTGTGATTATAATCACTATCCTTATAACAATTTTGAACTTGAGATAATCAATATACTTTTAAAAATGATTATAAAACAAGCTTATATTTCCCAGCCTTGTTTATGGAAACAAACCTGCACCAAATGATTAAAACTCAGTCCTCTATTTAGTAAATAAATATGGATAATGAAAAACAGATGGGATAACACTGAAAATATGATCCATAAAGGAAAAAGAAAGATGGATTCTGTCTCATCAAAATTAAAACGTTTGGGCAGGCCACAGTGGCTCAGCAGGTAAGAATGCTTGCCTGCCGTGCCCGAGGACCGGGGTTCGATTCCCGGTGCCTGCCCATGTGAAAAAAAAAGAAAATTAAAACGTTTGTTCTGCAAGTGATACTGAGGATAAAAAAGCAGCCTGCAGACTGGGAGAAAAAAAAACTGTAAACCCCATGTTCTAGTTTGCTAGCTGCCAGAATGCAATATACCAGAAATGGAATGGCTTTTAAAAAGAGGAATTTAATGAGTTACTAGTTTACAGTTATAAGGCCGAGAAAATGTCCCAGTTAAAACAAGTCTATAGAAATGTCCAATCTAAGGCATCCAGGGAAAGATACCTTGGTTCAAGAAGGCAGATGAAGTTCAGGGTTTCTCTCTCATCTGGAAAGGCACACGGTGAATATGCATCATCTGCTAGCTTCTTCTCCTGGCTTCCTGTTTCATGAAGCTCCCTGGGAGGTATTTTCCTTCTTCATCTCCAAAGGTCACTGGCTAGTGGGCTCTCTGCTTCTCGTGGCTATGTCATTCTTCTCTGGCTCTCTCTGAAACTCTTTTATTCTCCAAAATGTTTCCTCTTTTATAGGACTCCAGAAACTTATTAAGACCCACCCAAATGGGTGGAGACATGTCATCACCTAATCCAGTTTAACAACCACTCATGATTAAATCACATCTCCAGGGAGATGATCTGATTTCAGTTTCAAACATACAGGATCAGTCTGCCTTTATGAAATGGGATTTAGATTAAAACATAGCTTTTCTAGAGGGCATACATCCTTTCAAACTAGCACACCCCATATCTTACAAAGTACTAATATCTAGACTATATAAAGAAGTCTCAAAACTCAACAGTAAAAACCAATAAATCAATCAATAAGCATTCCAATTAGAAAATAAACAAGAAACCTGAAGAGGCATTTCACCAAAGAAGATATTTGGAGATCAAATAGATTGTCACTTCTTGGCCATCAAGGAAAAGCAAATCAAAATCCTGATGCCATATCACCACATAGCCATTGAAATGGCTAACATTTAAGAAAAATGGACAACACCAAATTCTGATGAGGATGCAGAAAATTAGTTCACTCATACATTGCTTATAGGAATGTAAAATGATGCAACCACTTTGAAAATTGTTTGACAATTTCTTTAAAAAAAGTAAACATATTCTTATCATATGATCCAGAAATTGCACTCCTAGGCATTTATCCCACGGAAATGAAAACTTAGGTCCACTAAAAAACCTGTACACATTTGTTCATAGCAAGTTTATTTGTAATAACAAAATTAGAAACAATCAAAATATTCATCAATAGGTGAGTAGTTAAACAATCGGTAGTATTTCCATACCATGGAATGCTATTCTTCAATGAAAAGGCATTAACTTCATGTATGTAGCAACTTGTATAGATTTCAATAACATTATTCTGAGTGGCAAAAGCTCATCTCAAAAGTTCATAAATTGCATGATTCCACTGATATGTTATTTTCAAATTGGCAACTTTATAAAGATGGAAAGCAGATTAGTGGTTGCCAGGGGTTGGGGATGGTGAGGATGGGATATGACCATAAAGGTGTAGAACAAGGGAGATCTTTGTGGTGATACAATGGCTCTGTATCTTGATTGTGGTGGTGCATGAGTCAATCTACACTCAAGATGAAATGATACAAAATTATATAAACACACATTTTACCAATGCCAATTTCCTGGGTTGGTATTGTACTATAATTACATAAAATGCAACCATTGGAAGAAACTGGATAAGGCATAAACAGGATCTCTCAGTACTATCTTTGCAACTTCCTGTGAATCTATACTTATTTCAAAATTTAAAGTTAAAAAAATATGGGGGAAAATATAAGCACCTCTAATTCAATTTATCATCTCCTTGAAAATGTCCTCAAAGAAAGTTGTCAAAATCTTCCTGAAGAAGTCTTTCTACTAATAATGAAAGCTTCTTCAATGTTTGGTTTATAACACACACACAAATTAGGAACTATAAAACTTTCACATGAATTTGTTTAGTAAATGTGATATTTTAGCAAGCTAAATGTAATTTCATGTGATTGGTTATTTTACAATCCAATTTTAGAGGATATTCAAAATGCAGTGATGTCCTCTCCAGGAGGTGGCCTATCTTCACTGTGCAATGTTTAGACCTCATTAATAGCAAATCAAACCTTATTCCAGCCAACCCCCTACAGAGAGATTGATATTCTATTGCAGCCCTGGGGCAGCTGTTATTTCTCCTTCAGGTGAACGGCCAAACAAATAACAAAATTTTCCCAAGAGGACCAGGACCTTCTTTGGAAAAGTCATAAGAATTTCTTAGCATTTAATTTGGTAACCACAATAAAGGTCTCAGACCTATGTCTGCATTAGGACTTGAACATTTTTTTAACTACATTCATCTGGAAATTTAGACCAATAACTTCTACAATGTTTTAGATGATTGTCTTTCTCTTTGTAGCTGTTCAAAGTGGAAGTCCAACCCAGGGTAATTCACTGCTGACTTTGTCTAAATTCTACATGTTTAAATGTTTGCGTTCTCTTTCTAGGCCCATCAAATCTCCTTCTATCATTTTTTTTCACTATTCTCTATAAAATCTCCCTTCCATGAGCAATAACCCCACCTCCTACATTTTTAGTATTCTCTAGAAAATTCTCTGGTAATATTGTTTTTAAAAAAATATTTTTATTAATAAAACGATATACAAACACACAAACATTCTTAACATACAAACATCCTATACATGGTATACAATCAATGGTTCAAAATATCATCACATAGTTGTGTATTCAAGGCCATGATCTTTTTTTTAATATTTGCATCACTCCAGAAAAAGAACTGAAAAAGGAAAAAAATATTTTCAGACATACCATACCCCTCACCCCTTGCTGACCACTAATATTTCCATCTACTGAATTTATTTTAACCTTTGTTCACCCTATTATTTGCTTATTTTTTATCCATATGTTTTATGTAAACCCACCAGCTTCACAGCCTACCCTGTGGATATTGGACTTTTCCATTCTCACATGAAAAGGTGCATGAGACACCTTTATCAACTCACATTTACAGATATTTCCTGTTGGCTCTGTTATTCTAGAGAACCCTAACTAACACAGCTTGGTAATGGAAATGTTTCTTGAGAAACAGAATCTTAAAAATGGATTTTTGCAATTGGTTTACCACTCTGTCTAGACTCAGAGGCACCAATGACTCCTTCTAATAATCAAGAAGGCACTGACAGTCCATGGGGTGAGTTGGCAAGAGGCAATCAAAATAGATTCTGTTAATTGTATGCTTATACAAGTCAAGGCTCTGGGTGGTAATGTTTTTTGTTTTTTTTTTTATTAACGGAAAGAAAAAAAAAAGAAATTAACACAACATTTAGAAATCATACCGTTCTACATATGCACTCAGTAATTCTTAGCATCATCACATAGATGCATGATCATTGTTTCTTAGTATATTTGCATCGGTTTAGAGGAACTAGCAACACAACAGAAAAAGATATAAAATGTTAATATAAAGAAAATAAATAAAAGTAGTAATAATAGTAAAAAACAACAACAACAAACAAACAAACAAGCAAACAAAAACAAAAAAAACCCTATAGCTCAGATGCAGCTTCATTCAGTGTTTTAACATGATTACTTTACAATTAGGTATTATTGTGCTGTCCATTTTTGAGTTTTTGTATCTAGTCCTGTTGCACAGTCTGTATCCCTTCAGCTTCAATTACCCATTGTCTTACCCTGTTTCTAACTCCTGCTGAACTCTGTTACCAATGACATATTTCAAGTTTATTCTCGAATGTCCGTTCACATCAGTGGGACCATACAGTATTTGTCCTTTAGTTTTTGGCTGGATTCACTCAGCATAATATTCTCTAGGTCCATCCATGTTATTACATGGTTCATAAGTTTATCTTGTCTTAAAGCTGCATAATATTCCATCGTATGTATATACCACAGTTTGTTTAGCCACTCTTCTGTTGATGGAGATTTTGGCTGTTTCCATCTCTTTGCAATTGTAAATAATGCTGCTATAAACATTGGTGTGCAAATGTCCGTTTGTGTCTTTGCCCTTAAGTCCTTTGAGTAGATACCTAGCAATGGTATTGCTGGGTCGTATGGCAATTCTATATTCAGCTTTTTGAGGAACCGCCAAACTGCCTTCCACAGTGGTTGCACCCTTTGACATTCCCACCAACAGTGGATAAGTGTGCCTCTTTCTCCGCATCCTCTCCAGCACTTGTCATTTTCTGTTTTGTTGATAATGGCCATTCTGGTGGGTGTGAGATGATATCTCATTGTGGTTTTGATTTGCATTTCTCTAATGGTCAGGGACATTGAGCATCTCTTCATGTGCCTCTTGGCCATCCGTATTTCTTCTTCTGGTAGGTGTCTGTTCAAGTCTTTTTCCCATTTTGTAATTGGGTTGGCTGTCTTTTTGTTGTTGAGTTGAACAATCTCTTTATGAATTCTGGATACTAGACCTTTATCTGATATGTCATTTCCAAATATTGTCTCCCATTGTGTAGGCTGTCTTTCTACTTTCTTGATGAAGTTCTTTGATGCACAAAAGTGTTTAATTTTGAGGAGCTCCCATTTATTTATTTATTTCTTCAGTGCTCTTGCTTTAGGTTTAAGGTCCATAAAACCGCCTCCAGTTGTAAGATTCGTAAGATATCTCCCTACATTTTCCTCTAACTGTTTTATGGTCTTAGACCTAATGTTTAGATCTTTGATCCATTTTGAGTTAATTTTTGTATAAGGTGTGAGATACGGGTCTTCTTTCATTCTTTTACTTATGGATATCCAGTTCTCTAGGCACCATTTATTGAAGAGACTGTTCTGTCCCAGGTGAGTTGGCTTGACTGCCTTATCAAAGATCAAATGTCCATAGATGAGAGGGTCTATATCTGAGCACTCTATTCGATTCCATTGGTCGATATATCTATCTTTATGCCAATACCATGCTGTTTTGACCACTGTGGCTTCATAATATGCCTTAAAGTCCGGAATCGCTAGACCTCCAGCTTCGTTTTTTTTCCTCAAGATGTTTTTAGCAATTCGGGGCACCCTGCCCTTCCAGATAAATTTGCTTACTGGTTTTTCTAATTCTGAAAAATAAGTTGTTGGGATTTTGATTGGTATTGCATTGAATCTGTAGATGAGTTTAGGTAGGATTGACATCTTAATTATATTTAGTCTTCCAGTCCATGAACACGGTATGCCCTTCCATCTATTTAGGTCTTCTGTGATTTCTTTTAGCAGTTTTTTGTAGTTTTCTTTATATAGGTTTTTTGTCTCTTTGGTTAAATTTATTCCTAGGTATTTTATTCTTTTAGTTGCGATTGTAAATGGGATTCGTTTCTTGATTTCCGCCTCAGCTTGTTCATTACTAGTGTATAGAAAAGCTACAGATTTTTGAATGTTGATCTTGTAGCCTGCTACTTTGCTGTACTCATTTATTAGCTCTAGTAATTTTGTTGTGGATTTTTCTGAGTTTTCTACGTATAGTATCATATCGTCTGCAAACAGTGATAGTTTTACTTCTTCCTTTCCAATTTTGATGCCTTGTATTTCTTTTTCTTGCCTAATTGCTCTGGCTAGAACTTCCAACACAATGTTGAATAATAGTGGTGATAGTGGACATCCTTGTCTTGTTCCTGATCTTAGGGGGAAAGTTTTCAATTTTTCCCCATTGAGGATGATATTAGCTGTGGGTTTTTCATATATTCCCTCTATCATTTTAAGGAAGTTCCCTTGTATTCCTATCTTTTGAAGTGTTTTCAGCAGGAAAGGATGTTGAATCTTGTCAAATGCCTTCTCTGCATCAATTGAGATGATCATTTGATTTTTCTGCTTTGATTTGTTGATATGGTGTATTACATTAATTGATTTTCTTATGTTGAACCATCCTTGCATACCTGGGATGAATCCTACTTGGTCATGATGTATAATTCTTTTAATGTGTTGTTGGATATGATTTGCTAGAATTTTATTGAGAATTTTTGCATCTGTATTCATTAGAGAGATTGGTCTGTAGTTTTCTTTTTTTGTAATATCTTTGCCTGGTTTTGGTATGAGGGTGATGTTGGCTTCATAGAATGAATTAGGTAGTTTTCCCTCCACTTCGATTATGTTGAAGAGTTTGAGGAGAGTAGGTACTAATTCTTTCTGGAATGTTTGATAGAATTCACATGTGAAGCCGTCTGGTCCTGGGCTTTTCTTTTTAGGAAGCTTTTGAATAACTAATTCAATCTCTTTACTTGTGATTGGTTTGTTGAGGTCGTCTATTTCTTCTTGAGTCAAAGTTGGTTGTTCATGTTTTTCCAGGAACCTATCCATTTCATCTAAATTGTTGTATTTATTAGCGTAAAGTTGTTCATAGTATCCTGTTATTACCTCCTTTATTTCTGTGAGGTCAGTAGTTATGTCTCCTCTTCCATTTCTGATCTTATTTATTTGCATCCTCTTTCTTCTTCTTTTTGTCAATCTTGCTAAGGGCCCATCAATCTTGTTGATTTTCTCATAGAAACAACTTCTGGTCTTATTGATTTTCTCTATTGTTTTCATGTTTTCAATTTCATTTATTTCTGCTCTAATCTTTGTTATTTCTTTCCTTTTGCTTGCTTTGGGATTAGTTTGCTGTTCTTTCTCCAGTTCTTCCAAGTGGACAGTTAATTCCTGAATTTTTGCCTTTTCTTCTTTTCTGATAAAGGCATTTAGGGCAATAAATTTCCCTCTTAGCACTGCCTTTGCTGCGTCCCATAAGTTTTGATATGTTGTGTCTTCATTTTCATTTGCCTCTAGGTATTTACTAATTTCTCTTGCAATTTCTTCTTTGACCCACTTGTTGTTTAAGAGTGTGTTGTTGAGCCTCCATGTATTTATGAATTTTCTGGCATTCCGCCTATTATTGATTTCCAACTTCATTCCTTTATGATCCGAGAAAGTGTTGTGTATGACTTCAATCTTTTTAAATTTGTTAAGACTTGCTTTGTGACCCAGCATATGGTGTATCTTTGAGAATGATCCATGAGCACTTGAAAAAAAGGTGTATCCTGCTGTTGTGGGATGTAATGTCCTATAAATGTCTGTTAAGTCTAGCTCATTTATAGTAATATTCAGGTTCTCTATTTCTTTATTGATCCTCTGTCTAGATGTTCTGTCCATTGATGAGAGTGGTGAATTGAAGTCTCCAACTATTATGGTATATATGTCTATTTCCCTTTTCAGTGTTTGCAGTGTATTCCTCACGTATTTTGGGGCATTCTGGTTCAGTGCGTAAATATTTATGATTGTTATGTCTTCTTGCTTAATTGTTCCTTTTAATAGTATATAGTGTCCTTCTTTGTCTCTTTTAACTGTTTTACATTTGAAGTCTAATTTGTTGGATATTAGTATAGCTACTCCTGCTCTTTTCTGGTTGTTATTTGCATGAAATATCTTTTCCCAACCTTTCACTTTCAACTTATATTTATCTTTGGGTCTAAGATGTGTTTCCTGTAGACAGCATATATAAGGATCCTGTTTTTTAATCCATTCTGCCAGTCTATGTCTTTTGATTGGGGAATTCAGTCCATTAACATTTAGAGTTATTACTGTTTGGATAATATTTTCCTCTACCATTTTGCCTTTTGTATTATATATATCATATCTGACTTTCCTTCTTTCTACACTTTTCTCCATGCCTCTCTCTTCTGTCTTTTTGTATCTGACTCTAGTGCTTCCTTTAGTATTTCTTGCAGAGCTGGTCTCTTGGTCACAAATTCTCTCAGTGACTTTTTGTCTGAGAATATTTTAATTTCTCCCTCATTTTTGAAGGACAATTTTGCTGGATATAGGAGTCTTGGCTGGCAGTTTTTCTCTTTTAGTAACTTAAATATATCATCCCACTGTCTTCTAGCTTCCATGGTTTCTGCTCAGAAATCTACATATAGTCTTATTGGGTTTCCCTTGTATGTGACAGATTGTTTTTCTCTCGCTGCTTTCAAGATCCTCTCTTTCTCTTTGACCTCTGACATTTTAACTACTAAGTGTCTTGGGGAACGCCTATTTGTGTCTAATCTCTTTGGGGTGCGCTGCCCTTCTTTGATCTGTAATTTTAGGTCTTTCATAAGAGTTGGGACATTTTCAGTGATAATTTCTTCCATTAGTTTTTCTCCTCCTTTTCCCTTCTCTTCTCCTTCTGGGATACCCACTACACGTATATTTGTACGGTTCACATTGTCCTTGAGTTCCCTGATACCTTGTTCAAATTTTTCCATTCTTTTCCGGATAGTTTCTGTTTCTTTTTGGAATTCAGATGTTTCATCCTCCAAATCACTAATTCTATCTTCTGTCTCTTTAAATCTGTCATTGTAGGTATCCATTGTTTTTTCCATCTTTTCTACTTTATCTTTCACTTCCATAAGTTCTGTGATTTGTTTTTTCAGTTTTTCTATTTCTTCTTTATGTTCAGCCCATGTCTTCTTCATGTCCTCCCTCAATTTATCGATTTCATTTTTGAAGAGGTTTTCCATTTCTGTTCGTATATTCAGCATTAGTTGTTTCAGCTCCTGTATCTCATTTGAACTATTGGTTTCTTCATTTGACTGGGCCATATGTTCAATTTTCTGAGTGTGATCCGTTATCTTCTGCTGGCGTCTGGGCATTTAGTCAGATTTCCCTGAGTGTTCGACCCCACAGGTTGAAAGATTTTTCTGTGCAATCTCTGGGTTCTGTTTTTCTTATCCTGCCCAGTAGGTGGCGCTCGTGGCACACGTTTGTCTACGGGTTCCACCAGTGAAAGTTGCTGTGGGTCCTTTAACTCTGGAAAATTCTCGCCATAGGGGAGGTTTGACAGCCGAAGCGTCTTGGAAGAATGCCAGCCGGCCTGGGGTTCCGAATGCGGGGAGGGTCGCCGGCCGCCGCAGCATGGGAGAGCGTCCGGCCGAATTAGCTAGTCGGCCCGGGGCGCCAAGCGTGGCGGGAGGGCGCCAGCTGTCGCAGCCCGGGAGAGTGCACTGTTCCCAGCCGGACGGGGGAGTCACGTGTTTGGAAGGGATCCCCCGGTCACTGTTCTCCGCAGTCTGGGGATTTCTGACCCAACTATCTCAGTTGGTCCAGGGGGCCTCGCGTGGTGGGGGCACCAGCCGCCACGGCCTAAGGGGACCGCCTGTCCAATTCTACCAGCTGGCCTGGGAAAGTGGAAGGGAGGGACTCCGGTCGCTTGCTGTCCCACCCAGGAAAACCCGTGCCCCTTGGTGATCTCACCGGAGCTGGTTCTCCCAGATAGTCAGCCATTCCAGGATGGGGTACGCCGTCCCTTTGATCTCCCTCGTGGCTCCGGGAGCTGCTCTGTATTATCTCCACTCCCCCAGTAGCTGTTCTGGAGGAGGAAAGGTGAGGGCGGCAAGGCTGTCGAGGCTGGTGGCGGAGGAGCCAGTGAAGGTGGGGGAAGAGGGCACCGTGGTGGTTGGAGAGCAGCTGGAGCAGGAGGGGGAAGAGGGGGGAGAAGGAGGGCGGGCGGGTCGGCTGCTGCGGGGCGTGGGTGCCACACGGCGGGCCGGCGGAGAAAGAAGGGGGAGAAGGAGGGCGGGCGGGTCGGCTGCTGCGGGGCGTGGGCGCCACGCGGCGGGCCTGCAGAGAAAGAGGGGGGAGAAGGGTGGGTGGTAATGTTTTTGACACCTTTATGGAGTTTTGTGGAGTTGAGAGATATAATGATGCTGGTTGGTTGTTCTTAGATATGCTGGATACAGTGGTGAAGGAAAGGGATGGGGTGAAGGCTTCAAATTTGCACCTGAAGCACCATATGAATAATGTAACAGTCTCCATGTGTGCTCTGAAAGAAAATCTTATTCCCTGTCATCACAGATTTGAGATCTCTGAAAACCAGACACAAAGCCTCATTGTGGAACTGGCAGATTTGCAACTTAAACTAAAATCTCAATGTTGCAGGGTATATGGTGTTAAAATAAGGGCCTTCATTGGAAAAGCACAGGGTCCTGAATTGTGGGAGAGTGATATAGGGCTTGACAGTGATGGTGATGGTGAGACTGGATCCCTGGAATTTGCTAAGCCTTTGCTAGATAGACATGTAATGGACTTCCCTGAGGAATGAGCTTCCCAACCTCCAGCCTGCCTTGAGGAAACAGCTTCCCCACCTCCAGTCTGCCCAGAGGAGTCTTCCATCCAAACTCCACCTAATAAAATTAACCCTTCAATGCCTTCTAACCTTTAACCACCTTTCCTGGTGGAACAGCCTTCACTTCTCTGTCTGGAGCAACTAATCCTGTTGCATCAGATGAAACTACAATGGAATGTCCTGAGGTAATTGGCTTAGCAGATATTTTTATCTCTTTTCATGACCCACCCCACCACCACTCCTTTCTTCAAGACCTATAACTAGACTAAAGTCCCAAAAGACCCCAAAAAGTGAAGTATAAATTGTGACCCATGAGGAGGCATGCTATATTCTAAAAGAATTGCAGGAGTTTTCCAATCTATATAGACAGAAAACAGTGGAATATGTGTGAGAATGAATATTAAAGGCATGGGATAATGGTTCAAGAAATATAAAGTTGAATCAAGCTGAATTTATTGATATGGACCCACTAAGCAAAGATTCTGCATTCAATGTCATAGCTTAATGGATTAAAAAGGGCATTACCATTTTTGATGGTTGCCTGAAGCATGTATCAAAAAGTTGCCAACACTAACAGAGGTAGAAATGCCAAAACTGTCCTGATTTAATGTAGATAAAGGGATCCAGAAGCTTAGAGAGATAGAAATGTTAGAGTGGATTTATCATGTTAGACCCACTCACACACCCCAGGAAAGTCCGGAGGAGACATCTTTCACCAAAACCTTGAGAAATAAACTCATGAGACTAACTCCATCATCCCTGAAGAATCCTGTAGTCACCCTTCTCTGTAACAGATATTACTATGAATTGCTGCACTGAGTTGGAATTATTAAACATAATGAGGATGATGGGATCCTGAGTTGGCAAAAGCCATGTGGTGACAGTTAATTACGATAGAAAAGTGGGCATGGTCGCCATAATGGGCAGCAGACTCAAAGCAGCAGTCAAAATAATCTGACTCGCAGAGTTTTGACTCTAGATCATGGGGTCCCTAGAATAAAATAAACTCATGTGGTGGGTATCACCACCCTTGCATCCTTCAACTCCTTAAGAGTGGCACTAATCTCCTGCAATCCCTTGAGGAATATGGTGTTGCTTCTGATTCAATTCTTTCTAGGTAGGGGCAGTTTTAGTGGTTTCCACTTGGTCTTTCCTACCTAATAGACCTCCTAACATCCAGCTGATTGATTTAAGCAGATCCAATGGTGCTGGAAGTGTCAGTGGCAAATAGAGATGATGTCTGGAGTTTTTGGCAGGTCCCTATTGGAAAATCACAATGCAGACCCTTAGGATTTTGGAGCAAAGCTTTACCATCCACTGCAGATAACTACTCTCCTTTTGAGAAACAGCTTTTAGCTGGCTACTGGGCCTTAGTAGAGACTGAATGTTTAACCATGGGCTACCAAGTTACCATGAGAACTTAGTTGCCTATCATGAGCTGGATGTTAGGTAAGATGGTAAAAGACTTGGAAATAACATGATTGGAGAATTGGTGACAAATTGGTCTGGGGAAGAGGTATTTGGATAGACCTTTCTGTGTGGGCAAAGAACATGAAGATATTTGTGCCCCATGTATATGCTCACCAGAGGATATCTTCAGCAGTGGTAGGATTTAAAAATTAAGTTGATAAGATGACCCATCCTGTGGACCCAAGTTACCTTTCCTCAGCCACTCCTGCCATTGCCCAATGTGCTCATTAACAAAGTGGGCATGGTGGTAGAGATGGAGGTTATGCATGAGCTCAGCAACATGGTCTTTCACTCACCAAGGCCTACCTGGCCATGGTCACTACTGAGTGCCCAATCTGCCAACAGCAGATACCCACACTCAGTCTCCATGATGGCACCATTCCTCCCACTACATGGTGTCAGGTTGACTATATTGGACCATTTTCCATTATTTGTTCTAACTAGAATAGACACATCCTCCAAATATGCATTTGCATTCCCTACATGGTATACTTCGGCTGAAATTACCATATGTGGACTTATAGAATGCCTTATCCACCATCATGGTATTCCATACAGCATTGCTTCTGGTCAAGGAAACTACTTCACAGCAAATGAAGAGTGGGAATGAGCACATGCTCATGAACTTCTATAGTTTTATCATGTTTCCCATCATCCAGAAGCAGCTGGGTTGATAGAATGGTGGAATGACATTTTGAAGACACAATTATAGTGCCAACTAGGTGGCAATACTTTTGGGGGCTGGGGAAACATTCTCCAGTAGGTTGTGTATGCTCTGAATCAACATTCATTCTATGTGCTGTTTCTCCCACAGCCAGGATCCATGTGTCCAGGAATCAGGGGGTGGAAATGGCAGTGACACCACTGTTTACCACTTCTACTGATCTACTAAGAAAATTTTGCTTCCTCTTGAAATCTTTAGCTCTGCATTTCTATAAATATTAATTCTGGAAGGAGTGCTCCAACCAGGAGATACAACAATGATTCCATTGATCTGGAAGTTAAAACTGCCACCTGGCCACTTTGGGGCTTCTCATGCCACTGAATCAATAGGCAGGAAAGGGGATTACTGTTCTGTCTGCAGTAATTGGTCCTGACTATCAATGGGAAAATAGGACTGCAATACATATTGGAGATAAAGAAGAATTTTCCCAAAATACATGAGGACCCCTAGGGCATCTCTTAGTTCTACCATGCTCTGTGATTAAAGTTAATGGAAAACTGCAACAACCTGTTCCAAGCAGGACTACCAATGGCCCAAAAACTTCAGGAATGAAAGTTTGGGTCACCCCAACTGGCAAAGAACCACAGCCAGTTGAAGTGCTTGCTGTGGGTAAAGGGAATGTGGAATAGGTAGTAGATGAAGGTAGTGAAAAACATGAGCTACAACCACATGACCAGTTACAGAAATAAGTGTGATTGCATGTATATTTCCTCCCTGTTCTTAATGAGTGTGTTTTATTTGTACATACACAAATATCTTGTTTTCCTCTTATCATGTGACATAATTTATATTGTTCACATTATGGTATTTAAGTCATAGGATATGAAGTTTAAGAGTGAATGTTATCTAAGGACTTGTACCCTATTCTGCTTGTTGTATGCAGGGAAGTTAAGTATTGTTCAGTGAAACTTAAAATTGTTATTGTGCTATGTTTGGAAATTAAGGTGATGTGTATAGCTGCCAAGATAATAGTGGTGAACTGTGATGGTTAGGTTCTAGTGTTCAGTTGGCCAAGTGATTATGTCCAGTTTCTGGTCAGACAAGCACTGATCTGACCATTACTGCAAGGATATTTCATGGCTGGTTGATAACCCAGAAGTCTGGTTTATTAAACCATCAATTGATTGCATCTGTGGCTGATGAAATCTGCAATCAACAGAGGTAATCCAATCAGTTGAAGGCTTTTAAGGGAGAAAAGAGATTTTCACTGCTTCTTCAGCCAGTGAGCCACTCTTATGGTTTTCATCCAGATATTTCATCTGAGCCACCAGTTTCACAGCCTGCTCTACAGATTTTGGACTCTTCTAATCCCATGGTTGCATGAGACACCTTAATAAATTTCATATTTACATATATCTCCTGTTAGTTCTGTTTCTCTAGAGAACCCTAACTAACACAATGGTAGATCATAAGTACTGTCCACCACAAAATTCACTGTGTTATACATTCCCATGTTAAACCTCTAAATTTCCTTCTAGTGACATACATGACTCTAAACTTCACTTTTCCACCACATTCACACAGCATTCACTGTTACTTATTCTTACAATAACATGCTACCATCAACTGTGTCCATTTCCAAACATTAAATTCAACCTAGTTAAATAGTCTGCACCTATTTAGCAACCATTCCCCCTTTTTTTTAGCCTCATCTATAGCCCAGTAACTTATATTCTACATTTTAATTCTATGGGTTTACATACCATAATTAGTTCATATCAGTGAGAGCACACAATATTTGTCCTTTTGAGTATGGCTTGTGTCACTTAACATAATGTCCTCAAGGTTCACCATGTTGTCCTGTGCTTCAAGACTTAATTCCTTCTTACTGCTGAGTAATATTCCACTGTTTGTTGATACCACATTTTGTTTATCCACTCATCTATTGATGGACACATGGATTGTTTCCATCCTTTGGCAATTATGAATAATGCTGCTATGATGATTGCCGTGCAACTGTCTATTTACATCCCTACTTTCAGATCTTCTGGGTATATCCTGAGTAGAGGGATTGCCGGGTCATAGGACAACCCTATACTTAGCTTCCTGAGGAACTGCTAAACCATCCTCCACAGTGGCTGTACCGTTTTACATTTCTACCAGCAGTGAAGAAGTTTTCCAATTTTTCTACATATTCTTCAACGCTTGTAGTTTCCTGTTTATTTAATAGTGGCCATTCTAGTAGGTGTGAGATGATATCCTTATCCTTATGTACTTTTGATTCACATTTCCCTGATAGCTAGAGAAGTTGAGCATCTTTTCATGTGCTTTTTAGCCATTTGTATTTCTTCTTTGGAAAAAAATGTCTATTCGTGTCTTTTGCCCATTTTTTTTAACTGGGATCTTTATCTTTTTATTGTTGAGTTATAGGATTTCTTTATGTTCTGGATATCAAAACTTTATCAGATATGTGGTTTCCAAATATTTTCTCCCATTGAATTGGTTGCCTTTTAAGCCTTTTGACAAAGTCTTTTAGGCAACGAAGTATTCAATTTTGAGGAGTTCCCACTTGTTAATTTTTTATTTCATTGCTTGGGCTTTGGGTGTAAAGTTTAAGAAATTGTTGCCTGTAACAAGATCTTGGAGATGCTTCCTTTCATTTTCTTCTAGGAGTTTTATGCTACTGGTCCTTATATTTTAGTTTTCCATTTATTTTTAGCTAATTTTGTTATAGGGTATGAGATAGGGGTCCTCTCCCATTTTATTGGTTATAGATATCCAGTTCTCCTTTCAGAGAACAGAGCCATCTATTACTCCCTTCAGTTTTGACAGTGTTTTCCTCAAGTGCTTTGGGGCTCCTTGATTAGAAGCATAGATATTTATGAGTGTTATTTCTTCTCAGTGAATTGTGCCATTATTAATATTTTTATACAGTGTCATTCTTTATCTTACAACATTTTTGCTTTTAGTCTATTTTTGTCTGATGTTAGTATAGCTATCCCAGATTTTTTTGACACCCATGATGTGTATGTTTGTGTGCCTTGTGTTGTTGATCAATTCTCTGAGATATTTCTTAAATTTTCCATTATTTTCTTTATTTCTCTGTTGTTCTTTTGTCTTTTGAATTTGTTCTGTCTTCTAACTCATGGATTCTTTCTTCTCCCTCTTCATATCTACTATTATTTGTCTCAGTATATTTTTAATTTCACCAAGTGTCTAATTTTTTGAAGAGGCTGCTCTGTCCCAGTTGAGTGGTCTTGGGAGTCTTGTAAAAATCAATTGACCATAGATTTGAGGATCTATTTCCAAATTCTCAATTCAATTCCATTGAATAATATTTCTATCCTTATGTCAGTACTATGCTATTTTGATCACTGTGCCTTTATAATACGTATTAAAATCAGGAATGTGACACTTCTGACTTAATTCTTTTTTGTCAAGAGGTTTTTTGCTATCTGAGGCTCCTTAATCTTTAAAATAAACTTGGTAATTAGTTTTACATTTCTGCAAAGTAGTCTATTGTAATTTTGACTGGTATTGCAGTGAATCTGTAGATAATTTGGGTAGAATTGACGTCTTAATGACAATTAGCCTTCCAATGCATGAATGCAGAATGTCTTTCTATTTATTCAGGTCTTTGATTTCTTTTAGCAAAATTTGTAGTTTTCTGTGCACAAGTCCTTTACATCCTTGGTTAAGTTTATTCCTAGATATTTGATTCTTAATGTTGCTATTGTAAATTGATTTTTTTTTCTTGATTACCTCCTTGGATAACTCATTACTAGAGTATGGAAATACATTGATTTTTGTGTATTGATCTTTGCATTCTGCTACTTTGCTGAACCCTTATTATCTCAAGCAACTTTATTGTCATTTCTTCAGTATTTACTAAATATATGATTATGTCATAAGCAAACAGTGACAGTTTTACTTCTTCCTTTCCAACTTGTTTTGATTTTATTTCTTTGTCTTGCCTAATTGTCCTAGCTAGGACTTCTAGTACAATATTGAATAGCAGTGGTGACAGTGCACATCCTTATCATTTCCTGATTTTGGAGGGAAAGCTTTCATTCTCTCACCATTGACTATCACATTAGCTGTAGTTTTTTCATATATGACCTTTATCATATTGAGGAAGTTTCCTTTGATTCCTACTTTTTGAAGAGTTTTATCATGAAAGTATGTTGAAATTTGTCAAATGACTTTTCTGCCTCAAGATCATGCAGTTTTTCCATTTTGATTTGTAAATGCGGAGTATTACATCAATTCATTTTCTTATGTTGAATCACCCCTGCATACCTGGAATACTTGGTCATGGTGTGTAATTCTTTTAATATGCTGTTGAATTCAATTTGCAAGTATTTTGTTGGAGATTTCTGAATCTATATTCATTAGAGGGATTGGTTTCCAGTTTTCTTTTCTTGTAGTTTCTTTATTCTGCTTTGATATTAGAGTAATGTTGGAGTCATAGAATGAGTCAGGTAGTGTTCCCTCTTCTTCAATTTTTTGAAAGAGTTTGAGCAGGAATGATATTAATTCCTCTTGGAATGCTTGATAAAATTCACATGCGAGGCCATCCAGTCCTGGGCTTTTCCTTGTCAGTAGGTTTTTGTGACTGATTAAATCTCTTACTTGTGAATGGTTTGCTGAAGTGTTCTTTTTCTTCTAGAGTCAGGGTATGTGATTTGTCTCTTTCTAGAAAGTTGTCCATTTCCCCTTTTTTTTCTGATTTCTTGGCATACAGTTGTTCTTAGTAATTTCTTATGATCTTTTATATTTCTTCAGGGTACATGGTAATTCTCTCTCATTTCTGATTTTATTTATCTGCAGCATCTCTTTTTGTCTTTGTCAAGACAATGACAATTTTGTCTAGCTAAGGGTTTGTCAATTTTATTGATCTTCTCAAAGAACTAAGGTTGGCCATATTGATTCTATTGATTTTTTTTTCATTTCATTAAATTATGTTCTAATCTTTTCTTCCTTTCCCTTATGTTGGCATTAGTTTGCTCTTCTTTCTCCAGTTTCTCCAGTTGTTGGCTTTAGTTCTTTATTAATTTTTAATATAGGTGTTTAGGGCTATAAATTTCCCTCTCACTACTGCCTTCACTGAATCCCTTAAGTTTTGATGTGTTGTGTCCTCTTTTTCATTCACCCCAAGATGTTTACTGATTTCTCTTGCAATTTCTTCTTTGACCCACTGATTGTTCAAAAGTATGTTGTTTGACCTCCACATATTTGAGTATTTTCTGGTTCTGTTTGTTACTGATTTCCAGTTTCATTCCATTAAGATCAGAGAAAGTGCTTTGTAGTACTTCAATCTTTTTATATTTATTAATACCTGTTTTGTGCCCCAGCATTTGGTCTATCTTGGAGAATGTTCCATAAGCACTTAAGAAGAATGTATATCCTACTGTTTGAGGCTGCAATGTTCTATACATATGTCTGTGAGGTCTATTATTATTATCATCTTATTTAGGTTCTCTTTTTCTTTATTGATCCTTTGTTTAGATTTTAATCTGTTGAAGACAGTCATTTGTTTATATCTCCCACTATTATAGTAGAGCCATTTATTACTCCCTTCAGTTTTGACAGTGTTTTCCTCAAGTACTTTGGGGCTCCTTGATTAGAAGCATAGATATTTATGAGTTTTATTTCTTCTTGGTGAATTGTGCCATTTATTAATATGTAGTGTCCTTCTTTATCTTACAACATTTTTGCATTTAGTCTGTTTTTATCTGGTATTAGTATAGCTATCCCAGCTTTTTTTGACATCCATGATGTGTATGTTTGTGTGCTTTGTGATGTTGACCAATTCTCTGAGACATTTCTCAAATTTTCCATTATTTTCTCTATTGTTCTTTTGTCTGTCTGAATTTGATCTGTCTTCTAGCTTATGGATTCTTTTTTCTCCATCTTCAGATCTACTATTATGTGTCTCCAGTATATTTTTAATTTCACCAAGTGTTTAATTTCCATGATGTCTGTTATTTTTAATGTATTCTTTCAAAATCTTCTTTGTGTTCTTCTAGTGTCTTAATAGCCTTTATCTCTTTATATGCATTTTCCTACATTTCTTTGAATCTATTCAGATTTGTTTGCATATCTTTGATTAGTTGTCCCAGATTCTGTGTCTCCTCTGACTCTTTTATTTTTCCTTTACTTGGGATATTTCTTCTAGTGTTTTAGTATGCCTTGTGACATTTTTCTGATATCTGGTGATCTGATTATCTTGTTGGGTCTATTTTGAAAGTGGTTTCTCACTCTTGTCAAGGGTTTAGTGGTTGCTTGTGTTTATATTAGGGCTCTGCTATGAAAATCAGATTGTCAGTATATTTCAGCCAAAGGAGTCAGGTATTCCTCCCTACTTCTCCATTTTGGAAACTCATTCCTGCTGCCTTTTTATGTCCTGCCCTTCCAGCAGCTTAAGCCCTGCCATGGGTTACTGTGGGCTTAGGTTTCTGTGTCCAGATATAGGTAGAGATCTGTCTCACTGCTGTAAGAGATTTTATAGTCTGTCCCTGGTGGGAGGTGGGATGTGGGAGGGAGCCTCGCTGCTGACTCTGGGAACTTCCTGGACTGTATGGAGCCAAGTAAGGCGGAAGGGAGTCTGATATGGGAGTTTCCTACCTGATACTTCTGTATTTCCTTGATTCAACATTTGTACAATCCTGTTCAGTCTTTAACTTCCTCCAGAGTTCTGAACAATAAGTGAAAATGGTCCTTTTTTCATTGTGTCTCTGGAGAAAAGTTTTCTGTAGTGTTTATATCACCATGTTAATGACATCACTTCTGATTTATCTTTTTTTTTTTTCATAGGCAGGCTCTGGGAATCTAACATGGGTCTCTGGCATGGCAGGCAAAAATTCTGCCACTGAGCTACCTTTGCACCACCCTCCAGATTTATCTTTCATGATTAGAATTTTCTCTGACCTCATCTTGCATGTTTTACATATGTATGAATAATCCATGTTTCATCCTCCTTCAATGATTTGTCTGTTTTCATATTGTAGCTTTTTTCTCTAGTCTTCCTTTACCATTGAAGAAAATCATCACTACACCACTGATGTTGTCATTATCCAATCTCTGACCACACATTCTATATTTCAAACTTACTTTTACTATCTTACTTGCTTTCCTTTTTTTTTCTCTCCTGCTTTATCAGGATTTTTAGGTTTTTCTTGCTTTCATGTTTTTTCTTTTCCTCAACCATTCATAGGTGCCTTGGATTCAGTAACAATATTCACTGCTTAATTTCGTGATCTATCATTTAATCTATTCACCAGCCAATAGCATGGCCCTTTTTCTCTTCCTTGTACCAACCAAAGAAGTAGCCCAGGCATGATCAATCCATATATTCATATGTATAGTTCCTCGAAGTGGGCCAATGAATACTTGAATGGAAATTTATTCAAGGAAAACCTGGTGATTTGCTGTACTCGCAAAAGTGGTTTACAGCCTTAACAAGATCTCCTTATGAATAAGAGATCTTGGTAAGTGTCCCTAGTCAGCTTCCTCTCCCATTCCCACAACAGCTCCATCAGAGCTTCACTGATTTACTCTCACTTTACAATTTTCTTCTTTAATCTATTCTTTGAATAAACTTGCTCTTACCTCAATCCTTCTAATTAAAGTGTAAGGTTTAATTCCTCACTATTACATCAAAGATAAACACATCTATACATATTCTAGTTTACGTCTGCTTTCATAATCTCTAGGACATTGACCCCTTAATTTTATTCTCCTCTTTCTGTATCTTCACCTTCTCCATTTTTCTCTTCAGAATATTTTCAAAGATTCTTTTTCTCTACTTATATTAGTTTGCACACTAAACTGTGCCCTCTGTCCTCCAACAGAGGACAATATTCAAACACCTCACATTTGAGAACTAAAACACCTTCCTTTTATTCCATTTATTCTTTAAACTGGTTTTCCATTATGCTTCTTTCCAAATTTTAGAAGGAAGACTCTGATATAACTTTCTGTAAATTCTCTTTCCTCATTTACAATCAAACCTTTGCATTTTATTTATTTCTCTACCTTTTTGTTGCAACTGCTCTTATCAAAGTCATTAATGACTATCTGATTGCTCTATCTGATAAACACTACCATTTCTTACTTAACCCCTGCATTAGTATAGTTGACTTATAGAATCATTATTCCATTGTGTTCTGTGATATCTTTTTATTGGGCTGCTCATTATCTTCTTTCCAGATTTCCTATATTCTGCTTATCTTTTAAATATAGGTGCTCTATAAAGACCTCCTCTAATGCCATTTTTACTTTTCATGGTATTGTCTTCTTGGATGTTCTTATTTTTCTTCTATGATTTCAGCTACCACTTCTATGATCAGAATATACTCTTTTTTCCACTTTCAAACTTTTCCTTCATATAAATTTAATGTATATATCAAAAATGTATTTCTATAGGATATATTGCAGTGGATAGGAGACTGTCTCAGGAATAAAATTGTAGAGGTTTAATTCTAAACTATGTATTCACTAGTTGTATGTGTTAAACAAGTACTTAACATAGTCATATATAAATTTCTTCATTGGGAAGTGAGTTAAAATAATGCTTCATGCATACTGTTACTGAGATTATTAAATGCATTTGTATATTTATTTCAATAAGAACAGTACCTGCATAGGAAATATTCAATAAATGTTTGGTTTACTTATTGTTGTGGGGGGGAAAGAACATTCATATATGTATGTTATTTATTGTAAATATTCTTTACAGGCAGTGATTTTTTTCTCTTTTCTTTCTGCAAGTCATTAGGTGCTTATAAATCTTTGGAAAGACTAATAGCGTGTTCTATCCAGGGCCTCCAAATAACTCATAGAAAATAAAATGCTGACATATTAAGAGAGCTACTGCCCCTGAGATTACCGCGGAGGCTAAACAAAATTAAAACTATGTAGCAGTCACCAATGCAAATACCTTTTGATACCAAAGAAGGTGAAGAATAAGCACTCCTATATACACACCTAAGATAAGAAAGCTAGAACAAGAAGATGCTGCTGCAGCTTCAACTGTTTTTAGACACACAATAAACTTACAAATTGCTCTGGAAAACGACTGCAGAAAAACATCATATTTCCATGACTGATTACCTGAAAAATAGACAAATGGATCAGGAAAGTGATTTAGATCTCTTTTCTGCCATTCAAATCTGATAAAATTTAATTCCCTCTCCAAATAGCAACTTGAAGGGAGCTTTGGAAATGTCCCATATACCTTTCCAACCTCTCCAGTAAAATGACTGTAGGATGGAATTGAATGAGAAAATCTACAGTGTCCCTTAAAATGATGTTTCTACCTTGATGGCCCACATTTCCTTCAAAGTTTGTTCATAACCAAACTCCTCCTCCTCCTCCTACATTCCACAAATGTGCTCTTTTTAGTGAATTATGTACCTTGATGAACAGCAGCATTTTTATTTTGTAAAATGCAACTCCTAGATTTTCATTGAATGTTTTGTCCTTTGTAGTGTTTCTCTATTCCCAACCAGGAATAAAATTCAATTGAAATCACCTCCTTATCTCTGGTTTGTGTTCAGATTTCCACTCGAGCACCAATAACTAGGGTTGTGACTTCTAATATTTTGCTTCTACAATTGAAATAACTTACAAATGTTTCTCCTTCATTTTATGTAGTCTTCTCCTAATCCATTTTCCATATTGGATAAACTGACATTTCTAAAAACTCAACACTACTTGTGTCACTCTCCTTCAAAGATCTTTCCAAGGCTCCTTATTGCCTCCATAGAAGTAGCCACATTTCTTAACATGGAATTGAGGATCCTCCTGAGCCAATCATGCCTAATCTCTCCAATCTTTTCTCCCACTACTCTCTTCATGCTCCATGTAGATGGCATATTGAACCGCTTAAATGACCCAACTGGTACCTTCATTAATACTGCTCTTTATGACTAGATTATTCTTGTCTTACTCTCTAATTTCTCCTCACTACAAGCTTTACCTTTTCTAATTATGTCTCCCTCCTGATGGATCATTGATCCCCAGACAAGCTTATGTGACAGTCCCATAATCCTTCTTCATACCTCTATTTTACCATTTATTGCATTTCAGATGATCATTTAGCTTATTTTTATCTCCCCTAATCTTCAGGCTCCCTGAGGATAGCTCCTGTACTTTTACCTCTGTATTTCTAGTGACTAACACAGAGCTTAGAACACAGTGATGCTTAATAAGTACATCTGTAATGAAAGTTATTTAAAAGACTATGATAGGGGCAAGATGGAAGCTTACTGGGGTGTGGAATTTAGTTCACCCTCCAGGGGAGCAAGTAAACAGCCAGGAACAGTACAGAACAACTACTGGGGCTATATCAGTGATCAGACTCAGCATACACTAGTCTATACCAGGTAAACCAATTAAGATTCCACAGAGAACTGTAAATCCCACAAGCCAAAGAGGCTGGCATCCCTCTCCCATGAGTACAGCAGACTGGTTCCCTGAAGGAAAAGGAAACAGACTTTACTAGCAGTAAGGGTTTAGCTCAACCAACCTCCAATTGCATAAATAATTAACAAATCTGACTACTGAAAATAGGCCTTCAGCACAGATAAAACTGGAATAAGCACTAAATGTACTAGGAGTTTTTGCCCTGTCAGAAAGAGGGCGGGGTTGATGGAAAGAGAAACAGAGGTTGTTTTAGTCAGACAGCACAAAATGCTGGAAAAAGGTTGAACTCCCAAAAAAGGGGAACATAGAGCCTGGGGATATGTAGAACCATGCACCAACTTAAGCTCTTGATTGCCAAAACTGAAGAGTAGAAGTTCTGCTCTAGAAAGGCTTTTTCTTTTCCTTTGCTTTTTATCTACTCCTTAATACTTCATTAGATAGAGCTGGTAACCTTCTCGGGGTCCAGCACTGCCCCAGGCAAGGGCAGAATTAAGCTTTTCTGAGATCAAAGTAACTAGTCAGGTGAAAGGAGTTAATTCCCTAAAGGTGGTGCCTTCCCAAGATAAAAGTTGGGTCCAGCTTCAGTGGAATCCCTCCTTTGAGGCATTCAAGCCACAAGGACTGGAAAACTGAAGCAATTAATATCAATCTATGGTCTCACCACTGTCTCATCTATGCCCCCAGCAGAGGCACAGTTAAATTAAGGTGCCACATCACTTTACATTGGTGAGAAGTCAGGGAAAGACAAGCATCACATGGTGGGCAGAATAGGAAAAGCACAGAGTCTAGAGGCTTCATAGAAAATGCTGGATCTCAGCTTCATAGAACATGCTGAATTTCACCTTCAAGGAAAACTGAGAGTGGCAACTCTTTCCTCCTAAGAGGAGGTCAGTCTGGTCTGGGAGAAGCTGACTGGTGTATATAATATCTGAGGAGACTCTGCTCATTAAAGAAAAAAAAAAAGACTCTGTATAGGCAAAGCAAGAAACAGAAAAACAAGAACTGAAAAATTCTGATCAGTGAAACAGAACCTATGCTAGAGTTCTAGAATATGTTGAGCTGAATGTCAAAGAACAGAAAGATTAGAAAGCCATCCAGCAAGAAAATCCAAGGTAAAAGAGTGAAAAGAATCTCTAGAATACACTAATTAAAGCAATCAAATTCCTAGAAAGCATAAAAAATAATGAGTCATACAAGGGAAATTGAAGATATGGCCCAGTCAAAGGAACAACTCAGTAATTCAAATGAGATACAGGAATTCAAACAAGTACCTAAGGATGTCTAAACAGACCTGGAGAATATTTAAAACAATTAAATCAATGAGATGAGGGATAATATAAAGAAGGCATTGGATGAAGAAAAAGAAGAAATCAAAAGTTTGAAAAAAAATCACAGAATTTATGGGAATGGAAGGCACAGCAAAAGAGATGAAAAAAAGCAATGAAACATACAACATGTTTGAAGAGGTAGAAGAAAAGGTAAGTGAACTAAAGGACTGGACATCTGAAATCTGACACACAAAAGGAAATATAGGGAAAAGAATGGAAAAATATGGAAAGAGTCTCAGGGAATTGAATGACAACATGAAGCACCTAAATATACATGGTGTGGGTGCCACAGAAGGATAAGAGAAGGCAAGAGAAGAAAGACTAATGGAGGAAATAATCACTGAAAATTTCCCATCTCTTATGAAACACATAAAATTACAGATTCAAGAAGTGCAGCATCCCCAAACAGAATAGATCCAAATAGACATACTCCAAGACACTTAGTAATCAGATTATCAGATATCAAATAGAAAGAGAGAATTTTAAAAGCAGCAAGAGAAAAGCAAACTATTATACACAAGGGATACCCAATAAGACTCTGTGTGGATTTCTCAGCAGACACCATAGAGGTGAGAAGGCAGTGATATGATAAATTTAAGATTCTAAAAGAGAAAAAACATGAACCAAGAATTCTATTTCCAGCAAAATTGCACTTCAAAAATGAGGGGGAGAGTAAAATATTTTCAGACAAAGAATCACTGAAAGAATTTGTGACCCTTAACTAGGATGACAAAAAGAAAACAAGAGGATGCAAATAAATAAAATCATAAATGGAAGAGGAGACACAACCACTGACCCCACAGAAATAAAGGAGGCAATGAGAGGATGCTATCAGCAAATTATATACTAATGAGCTAGACGGTGTAGATGAAGTGGGCAACTTCCTAGAAAGGCGTGAATAACCAGCGTTGATTGAAGAAGAAATAGACAATCTCAACAAACCAATCACAATGAAAGAGAATGAGTCAGTCATCAAGAATCTCCCAAAACAGAAAAGTCCAAGACCAGATGGCTTCAAATATGAATTCTAGCAAGCATTCAAGAAAGAATTAGTACGAATCCTGCTCAAACTCTTTTAAAAAACTGAAGAGGGGGGAAAGCTACCTAACTTATTCTATGAAGCCAACAGCACCCTAATACTAAAGCCAGACAAAGATACTAGAAGAAAATTACAGACCAATCTCTCTAATGAATATATATACAAAAATCCTCAACAAAATACTTGCAAATTAAATCCAGGAGCACACTAAAAGAATTATATACAGCATGACCAAGTGGGATTAATTCCAGGTATACAAGGATGATTCAACTTTAAAACTCAATTACTGTAAATAGACTGTATCAGCAAATCAAGCAGAAAAACCACATGATCATCTTGATTGATACAGAAAAGCCATTTGACAAAATTCTACATCCTTTCTTGATGAAAGCACTTCAAAATAAAAGAACAGAAATGACCTTCCTCAACATGACAAAGGAAATATATGAAAAACCCACAGGAAACATCACCTTCAATGGGGAATGATGGAAAGATTTCCTCCAAGATCAGGAACAAGACAAGAATGCCCACTGTCACCATTGTTCTTCAACATTGAGTTGGAAGTTCTAGCCAGTGCAATTAGACAAGAAAAATAAATAAAAGGCATCCAAATTGGAAAGGAAGAAGTAAAACTCTCACTGTTTACAGATGATATGATACCATAAAACCTACAGCAAAGCTTCTAGAGCTAATAAATGAGTACAGCAAATTGGTAGGGTACAAGATCAACAACCAAAAATCAGTAGTGTATATACACACTTGTAATGAGCAATCTGAGGGAAAAAATCCATTCACAATAGCAAACAAAAGAATCAAATATTTAGGAATAAATTTAACTAAGTTACAAATGATCTATAGACAAAAGCTGCAAGAAATTCCTAATGGAAAACCTAAATAAATGGAAGGTAATACTGTGTTCATAAATTGGAAGAATAAATATGGTTAAGATGTTAATTTTGCCCAAAGTGATATATAGATTCAATGCAGTACCAATTAAAACCCCAACAACCTTCTGCAGAAATAGGAAACCAATAACCAAATTTATTTGGAAGGGCAGTGTGCCCTGAATAGCTAAAAATATCTTGAAAGGAAAAATGAAGTAGGAGATCTCACACTACCTGACTTTAAAACACATTATGAAGCTCCAGTGGTCAAAACGGTATGGCACTGGCATAAAGATAGGTATACTAACCAATGGAATTGAATAAAATGTTCGGATATAGACCCTCTCACCTATGGACAATTGATCTTTGATAAGGTGATCAAACCAACCCACCAGGGGTAGAACAGCCTCTTCAAAAATGGTGCTTGGGGGCAGGCCATGGTGGCTTAGCAGGCAGAGCTCTTGCCTGCCATGCCAGAGACCCGGGTTTGATTCTTGGTGCCTGCCCATGCAAAAAAAAATAAAAGGTGCTTGGAGAACTGGAATTCCATATGCAAAAGAATGAAGGAGGATCCATATCTCACACCTTATACAAAAATTAACTCAAAATGGATCAAAGACCTAAACATTAGAGCTAAGACATAAAACTTTCAGAAAATGTAAGGAAACATCTTATAAAATGTGTAATGGGAAGTGGTTTCCTAGACCTTACACCCAAAGCATGATCATTGAAGAAGGAAATAGATAAATGGGAACTCCTCAAAATTAAACACTTTTGTGCATCAAAGACCTTTATAAAGAAAGTAAATAGGCAGCCCATGCAATGAAAGACAATATTTGGAAACAAAATATCAAATAAGCATTTTGTATCCAGAATGTATAAGGAGATTCTTCAACTCAACAACAAAAAGACAAACAACTAAATTTTAAAAATCAGCAAAATACAAGAACAGACACTTCTCAGAAGATGAAATACAAATGGCTAAAATGTACATGAAAAGATGACCAACTTCACTGACTATTAGGGAAACGCAAATCAAAACTACAATGAGATATCATATGACATCTTCTAGAATGACCATTATAAAAAAAATAAAATAAAATGACAAATGCTGGAGAAAATGTGGAGAAAGAGGCAAACTTATCCACTGTTGGTGGAAATGTAAAATGGTACAACCACTCTGGAAGGTAGTTTGGTGGTTCTTCAGGAAGCTAAGTATAGAATTGCCATATGTTCTAGCAATCCCACTGCTAGTATGTATTCAGAGGACATAAGGGCAAGGTCACAAAAGTACATTTACATACCAATGTTTATAGCAGCATTATTGGCAGTTGCCAAGAGATAGAAACAACCCAAATGTCCATCAACAAATGAGTGGCTAAACAAGTTGTGGTATATATATATATAAATGATGGAATATTATGCAACTGTAAGACATAAAAAAAGTCATGAAACATGCAACAACATGGGGGAAACTTGATGACATTATATTGAGTGAAATTTGCCAGAAACAAAAGGATGAATACAGTATGGTCTCATTAATATGAACTAACATAAATGAGTGAACTGGAGAATTTAAGTTAAGAACATAGGTTATCAGAATATAGAAATAGGGTAGAGATTAAGCAATTGGTGCTGAAGGAAGACAGATTGTGAAAAAGGACTGATTGTAAAAATTCAGAAATAGATAGCACAATACTTCCTGATGTAGCACAATAATGTAAGTAGGCTGAATGAAACTGAACATGACTATGATAGACGAAGAAGGGCTGGAGGCACATATGAAACCAGAAGGAAAGATAGAGGATAAAGACTGAGTCATTATAATTAAGGGATTCCTAGAGTGGGCAATGATGGTGATTAAGTGTCCAAATTAAAAAACATTTTTTCATTAGGGAGATAAAATGAATATCAATATTGTAGAGTGTTGAAAATAACTGATGTATGGGAAAAAGTACAATCAATGCAAGCAAGGGTCTATAGTCAACAGTAATGTTGTAATATGCTTCCACTGAATGTAACAAAGGCATTATGCAAAAATTTAATGTCAGCAGGAGGAATGGGAAAAGGGTATGGATTTTGTGTGGAAGAAAAGGAAATATCATCAGATAGAGTATCGTTGCAAAGGCATTTCTCTACACTTTGGATTGTATGATGTGTGAATAAAATTGTTTACATATGAACAGAGAGAAACAAGTGTTAGAGAAATGCAGAGAAAGAGATGTATCTATTCACTCTCAGTAGGGAAAATGTGAGCTGCAGGCCCTTGAAGGGCAGTGTGTTGGTTCCAAAGGAGGCTAGTAGTGGGCTTGTCATATGGCCTTGAAACCCCATTGCTCAATATGCACCTAGAGGAACTGAGTGTGAGGACATGAATGAACATTTGCCCACTGGTATTTATGGCAGCAGTGTTCCCAATCCACAATGGATGGAGGTGGCTAAGGGTAAACAACTAAGGAGTGGAAGGGGGAACTAAGGTGCATACATACAATGGACTACTAAATGGCCACAAGAAGGAACGAAGTTGTGATGCATGTAACCAGGTTATTAAACCTTAAAAGCTGTATGTTCATTGAAATGACAGGAACAAAAAGACAAATATTATCATGCTTAAATCATATGAACTAACTGCAATGTAAAAACTTGGTGAACTAAAGTTGAGGGCATGGATTATCAGGTTAGTGCCTATTGTAAAGGATCCTAGATTGTAAGCTCTTATAGCAGTCACATATATTCAGGAGGTGTCACTGTTAATTCTGAATTCTGAGAAACTGAGCTGTTTGTATATAACATGGTCATTCCCAGAAACTTTGAGTATTTATGTGACACCTGAAGTTCAGAGTTACATCTCTCAGGCTATGAAAGTCAGCTGCACCCCATACAGGAATTCTTTAAAAAGTTGAAAAAGTGATCAGACTTTGAGTAAAGATATGAAAGAAGCTGATCAGCATAGGATTAATGTATACCAGAATACAGGTTAAAGGATGTTACCATCCATATTTTAAAACTTCAACTTCTGTGTGAGATTAAAGGAAAAGTTGTTTATTGGGTGGAAAATTTATATTTTGGATAGTGCATTTCCTAATTTAACTTGTAGGCTCAATTTAATTTAGCACCATAAGTATATGGAATCTTGAATAGGGCATGAGATTTTGTTGGTTTGTCCAGTTAGTATGATGCTCCAATAAATTCTAGAGTAATTTATTCTAGTGAATAAAGAAGTATTTGCAAAGTCCCCTTGGGGAAATGGGAGAATGAGGAAATACTCAACTTCCACTTTTGGAGAATGTCTGAAACTCTTGCATAAAGTGGGGACAACCAAATCAATAGGCTGAGTGCTCAATCTTGGGGTTTGCCCCTAAGAAACTCATTCCTGCAAAGGATAGCATAAACCTATTTAAAATTATGCCTAAGAGTCATCCCCATAGACGCTCTTGATGCTTAGATGTGGCCTCTCTCTCTCTCTAAGCCAACTTGGCAGGTGAACTCATTGCCTTCCCTTCTACATGGGACATGACTCCAAGGGGTGTAAATCCCCCTGGCGACATGTGACAGAAATCCTGAGATGAGCCAGGACCTGGCATCAAGAGATTGAGAAAGGCTTTTGGACTAAAAGCAGTGTGCTCATTTGAAAGGATTATGTGCCCTAGAAAACCATGTTTTATTCCTTATCCATTTGGTGGAGGCAAGTATTTATTTTAATCCCTATTCAGCATTGTAGTTTGGAAATTTGATTAAATTATCTCCATGAAGATGTGACACACTCAGTTGTGGCTATTAACCTTTGATTAAGGCCGATGTGACTCCACCCATTATGGATGGGTGTTGTTCAGTTAACTGGCAGTCTTTAAGAGGGAATCATGTTTGGAAAAATCTTTTGAGCCACAAGTACCACAGAGCCCACACAGCCAGAGCCCTTTGGAGATGAAGAAGGAGTAAGCCCCTGAGGGAACTTCATGAAACAAGAAGTCTGGAAAGAAAGCTAGCAGATGTCACCATGTTTGCCTGGTGCCTTTCCAGTTGAGAGAGAAGCCATGATCATCATAGGCCTTCTTGAACCAAGTTGTCTTTCTGTGGATGACTTAGATTGAACATTTCCATACTGTTTCCTTAATTTGAGCATTTTTGGCCTTAGAACTGTAAACTAGCAACTTAATAAATTCCTCTTTTTAAAAGTCATTTCATTTCTGGTAAATTGCATTCTGAACTAACTAGAACAAGGAGGAAGAGCAAAATGGGACAAAATAAAATTTCAGTGGCTGAGCGATTTCAAACAGAGTTGAAAGGTTATCCTGGAGGTTATTGTTGTGCATTATATAGTTGTCCCTTTTTAGTTTATGGTGTATTGCACCTGGTGGAGGGAAGTACCCAAAATTGTTGAGCTGTGTTCTAGTAGCTTAGATTCTTGAAGATGACTACATAAAGATATAATTTTTAAAATGTTACTGTGTGATTGTGAAAATCTTGCATCTGATGCTCCTTTTATCCAAGGTATGGACAAATGAGTAAAAAAATATGGATTAAAAATAAGTAAATAATGGGGGGACAAAGGGTAAAATAAATTGGTTAGATGGAAATACTAGTGGTTAGTGAGAGGGAGGGATAAGGGGTATGGTATGTATGAGTTTTTTTCTTTATTTTTTTTTTTCTGGAGTGATGCAAATGTTCTAAAAAATGGTCATGGTGATGAAGACACAACTATGTGATGATATTGTGAACCATTGATTGTACACCATGTATGGAATGTATGTGTTTGAAGATTTCTCAATAAAAAATATCTTTAAAAGATGTCTAACATATATTATCATAAAATTTTATTATTTAATTTCTTGAACATCAAATCTAACCCCAGCAGGAGCAAATTCACTTTTCAAGAGAACTTTTATTTAAAACACCATTCTACAATCACTGCAAAAACCTGACAACTTTTTTCTAACATGAGATCAAAAATTCCAAAATGAATGTTTCTGTCTTTTCCAGAACTGACCCCAGATCTTTAAAGATGCAGCCAAATTGATTTTCTAAATGAAATTAATAGTGGTATTTTGTATTTGCATGTCCAAAAAGGAAGAGATATTTGCACCAAAAAGAAAAATCTTATAAAAAAATCTCCAGATTATATTAACAAGGGTCTCTCTATATGGTAATTAATTTCCCTTATTCAGAGTATCCCTAATCTTCTGGAAGTGACAAATAATATTAAATAACACTATTAATGCAATCCATTTCCTGATCATATATATCTGAACTATCCACATGTTAATATAGCTCTATTTGTCAAATCCAGTTAGTAGTTTTAACATTTTGTTTTTCTTTATTCATGAGGAATGCAACTTATAGTGACCCATAACATGCAAGCATCTTGGTCTCTCTCTTACATTCTTATTTTCCTCAGAGGGAAACCTCTCCTGACCTTTCTTCTTTACTGACACATCAAGATGCCTTTACATAGTCAATCAGAATTCCTCAACCCAAAGTTTGATCTTCAGTGTGTATATCGTTAACTAATAGTCATCCTCTCAAGTTACTGATTGCTATGACAGACACCACACAATGCATTGGTTTGGGTGGTTAAAATAATAGTAATTTATTAGCTCATAATTTTAAGGCTAAAAGAAATCCAAAGTTAAGGTATCGGCAAGATTTTCTTTCTCCCCAAAATAAGTAGGCTTCTAGTGCTGGCTGTTGACAAACCTTGTAGTTCCTTAGCTTTCCCATGACATGAGGATACTTCTTCTTTCTCCTTGGTCTCCACTGACATTCTGCTTCTGGCACCTTTCTGTGGCTTTCTTTATATCTTAATTTCTTCTACATGTAAAGGAATTGAATAATCCAATTACCAATCCTTTCTCATTGAGTTAGGTCACACTTTAACTAAAATAGCATCTTCAAACTTCTGTCTTAGTTTTCTGGCTGCTATAACAAATACCACATGTGGTTTATTAATCAGGGTTCTCCAGAGAAACAGAATCAACAGGTAATATTTGTAAACATGAGATTCATAAAACCTTCTTCATTCAACCATAGGAAAAGAATAGTCCAAAATCCATAAGGAAGGCTGTGAAGCTGGCAGTTCCAATGAAGGGTCTTGATGAACTCCACAGGAGAGGCTTGCTTACTGAAGAAGCAGTGAAAAAGTCTCTCTTCTTCCTTAATAGACTTCAACTATTGGATTATTTCAGTTATGGGTGACACATCATTAGTTGATCACAGATGTAATCAGTCACAGCTGCAGTCAACTGAATGATGATTTAATAAACCAGCCTTCCAGTTTATCAGCCAGCCATGAACTATCCTTGCAGCAATGATCAGCTCATTGCTTGCCTGACCAGACAATTGGGTGCATCACCTGGCAAGTTGACACCAGAACCTAAACATCATAGTCCATCCCTTATCAGCTATACAAATCAACTTGAAACAGGCTAAATTTCCATACAAAGTCACCTCGAAACCTGCTTAATTTGCAAATAGAACAAGAAATAACAGACATATGTTTCACCTAACAATACTCAACTTCCCTGTGTACAGCCAGAAATGCACTACATCACTCCAGAATAGGGTGCAAATTCTTAAACTTCGTATCCTATAAATTAAATATTGTAACATGAACAATGCAACTTATGTCACATGAGAAGAGGAAAACAAGATATTTGATTATGTGTAAATATAAACATACTCAACTAAACAGGGAGGACATATTTCATACAATCACAGTCCTCATTTCTGTAACTGGTCATAAGGCTGTAGTTCATGTTTATCACTACATTCTTCTACTACCCATTCATGTTCCTTTTACCCAGAGCAAACACTTCAGCTGGCTGTGGTTTTTTGCCAGGTGGGGTGATCCAGACTTTCATTCCTGAAGTTTTTAGGCCATTGGTAGTTCTACTTGGAATGGGTTGTTGCAGTTTCACATTAACTTTAATCACAGAGCATGGTAGAAATAAGAGATGCTCTAGTAGATCTCACGTATTCCTGGAAAACTTTTCTTTAACTCCATTGTGTAGCTGCAGTCTAATTTCTCCTTAAAGTCAGAATCAATCACCACAGAGAGAACAGTAACCCTTTTCCTGCCTGTTGATTCAGTGGCATGAGAAGCCCACAGTGGTCTGGTGGCAGTTTTAACTTCCAGTTCAATGGAATTGTTTTGTCTCTTGGTAGTAGCACTGTTGCTTTTGGGACTAAGACCTGTAGATCAGCAAAACTTAAGGTTTCAGGGACAGAAAGCAAAAATTTTCCTAGTGGATGAGTAGGAAATAGTCAGTGGTGCCACTCCCATTTCCACCTCTTGATTCTTGGACCCATGAATCCTGGCTATGGGAGAAACAGCACCATGGAGTGGATGCTGGTTGAGAGCATACACAGCCTCCTGGAGAATAATTCCCCAGCCCTGCAAGGTATTGCCACCTAGTTGGCACTGTAATTGGGTCTTCAAAATGCCATTCCATCATTCTATCAATCCAGTTGCCTCTGGATGATGAAGAACATGGTAAGACCAGAGAAGTCTTTAAGCATGAGTTCATTCTTGCACTTCATTTGCTATGAAGTGTGTTCTTGATCAGAAGCAATGCTGCATGGGATATCATGATGGTGAATAAGGTATTCTCTAAGTTCATGTATGGTAATTTGGGCAGAAGAATTCCATGCAGGGAATTCAAACACATATCTGGGGGATGTATCTATTTCAGCTAGAACAAATTGCTGCCCCTTCCATGATGGAAGTGGTCCAATATATTCAACCTGACACCATGTAGCAGCCTGATCACCTCAGTGAATGGTACCATATCAAGGACTGAGTGTGGGTCTCTGCTGCTGGCAGATTGGGCATTCAGCAGTGGTTGAAGCCAGTTTGGCCTTGGTGAGTGGAAGTCCATGTTGCTGAGTCCATGCATAAGCTCCATCTCTACCACCATGCCCACTTTTTTCATGATCCCATTGGGCAATGGCAGGGGTGGCTGAGGAAAAATGACTTGGATCAACAGGATGGGTCATCTTATCCACTTGGTTATTAAAGCTTACTTCTGCTGAAGTTTTCCTCTAGTGAGCATACATATAGGACACAAATATCTTCATATTCTTTGCTCACACTGAAAGGCCTATCAAATACCTCTTCCCCAGACCTCCTTGTCACCAATTCTCCAATCATGCTCCTTCCAAGTCCATGACTATCCAGCCAAATCATTAGCAACAGACAATAATTCAGTATACAAATGCACCTCTGGTCTGTTCTCCTTCCAAGCAAAATGAACAATCTGGTGCACTACTCAAACTTCCATCCACTGGACTTCCCCTAACCACTGTTCTTTAAGGATGGCCTTTAATGGAGCTGTAGTGTTGCAGCTGTCCACTTCCTGATGGTATTGCATATTGTGCAGAACCATCTGTCAGCCAGGCCCAGATTATCTCTCCCTAAATGACTGACTGTAAGAAAGTCCCCAAGAAACCACAGCTCTGGTCGGGGAAAGAGAAGGTAATGTGGCAGGAATGGTGGCCACGGGCATTTGGGCCAGTTCCTGATTTAACTTACTTGTGCCTTCAAGACCTGTTCACGCCTGTCATGGTTAGGGACAGGTGTCAACTTGGCCAAGTTGTAGTACCTGTTCATCTGATTGGGCAAGCGCTGGCCTGTCTGTTGCAATGAGGACATTTCATAGGATTAGGTCATGATCACGTCAGCTACACATCCACATTTGATTCCATTTGTAATCAGCCAAAGGGGAGTGTCTTCTGCAATTAGTGATGCTAAATGCAATCATGGGAAGCCTTTTAAGGAGGACTCAGAGGAGACAGGTGGCATTCCTGCTTTGGCTGGTGAGCCTCTCGTGTGGAGTTCATCCAGGCCATCCATCAGAGTCATCGGCTTCGCAGCCTGCCCTGTGGATTTTGGACTCTACGTTCCTACGGTCATGTGAGACACTTTCATAAATTTTATATTTGCAAGTGTTCCCTGTTGATTCTGTTTCTCTAGAGAACCCTAACTAATACATCATGGTACCAGGAGTGGTTCTTAAGGAACAGAATCTTAAAAATGGGTTTTTATGAATGGTTTTCTACTCTGACTGGACTCAGAGACACTAAGGACTCTGATTCCCATAATCAGAACGACACTCCCAGTTCATGGACTGAGTTGGCAAAGGAGATAGTCAAAATATCATCATTCGATTCTCCTAATGCTTTGCTGGTACGAAGCCAGACTCTGGGGGATAATGTTTTTGACACCTTTACAGAGTTTTGTAGAAATAAGAGTTATAGAGATGTTGGTTAGTTGTTGTTAGATACACTGTCTACATTAAAGGGTGAAAGGGATGGCCTTAAGGCTTCAAACGAGAAGCTTAAGCGCCGTCTGAAAGATGTAGAGGTTTCTATGAGTATCATGAAGGAAAATCTTATTTCCTGTAGCCATAGACTTGAGATCTCTGAAAATCAGAATCAGAATCTTATTGTTAGAGTAGCAACTTTACAACGTAAACTGAAATCTCAATCTTGCATGGTGTCTGCCGTTAAAGTGAGGGCATTGATTGGAAAGGAGTGGGACCCTGAAAAATGGGATGGTGACATATGGATTGATAATGATGTTGGGGGTGAGGTTGAAACCCTAGAACATGCTGAGCCTTCTTTAGATAACCCTGTAATAGTCTGCCCTGAGGACATAGCCGCCCCACCTCCAGCCTGCCTTGAGGAATTGGCCACCCAACCTCCTCCTGAAGGGATTAGCCCTAGAGTTATTAATCCTCTTTCACCAGATGAAACTGCAAATGAAAGCCCTGAAGCAAATGGCATGGAAGATATTTCTAATTCTTTTCATGACCCACCCCCACCACCCTTCATTTCTTCTAGGCCTATAACTAGACTAAAGTCCCAACAGGCCCCTAAAGGTGAGGTACAAAGTATCACACATGAGGAGGTATGTTATACTCCAAAAGAACTGTGTGAGTTTTCCAATTTATATAGACAGAAATCAGGGGAATATGTGTGGCAATGGATTTTAAGAGTGTGGGATAATGGTGGGAGGAATATAAGGCTGGGTCAGGCTGAATTTATTGATATGGGCCCACTAAGTGGAGATTCTGCATTCAATATTATAGCTTGAGCAGTTAGAAAAGGTGTTAACAGATTGTTTGGGTGGTTGGTTGAAACATGGATCAAAAGGTGGCCAACGTTGCCTGAGGTTGAAATGCCAGAACTGCCCTGGTATAATGTAGATGAGGGGATCCAGAGGTTTAGAGAGATTGGGATGTTAGAGTGGATTTATCATGCAAAGCCTGCTCTTACACCCCAGGAATGTCCAGAGGATGCACCTTTTACCAAAGCAGTGAGAAATAAGTTCATGAGACTAGCACCATCATCTCTCAAGAGCTCTGTGGTTGCACTTCTCTGTAGGTCAGATATTACTGTAGGAACTGCTGTCACTGAGCTGGAATCCTTAAACACAATGGGGATGACAGGATCCCGAGTTGGCAGAAGCCAGGTGGCAGCACTTAATCACCAAAGACAGGGTAGACGCGGCTATTATAATAGACAACAAACTCAAAGGAGGCATCAAAATTACATGACATGCAGAGATTTGTGGCATTGGCTAGTAAATCATGAGGTGCCTAGAAATACAATAGAAGGGCAGTCGACTAAATTCTTGTTGGAGCTGTATAAACAAAAGAGTTCTAGGTCAAGGGAACAGAAGTCTAACCTGAATTACAAAAACACAGAGTCATGGCCCCTTAATCAATTTCCAGACTTGAAACAGCTTACAAACCCGGAGCCCCTTGAATGAAGGGGAGGCCAGGTCCCTATGGGGGAGAAACCTGTTACACTGCCACAAATTTATACCGTTGACCTTCCTCTAAGTCTTCCCCAAGGAGACCGACGGCCTTTTACCAGGGTAACTGTGCATTGGGGAAAAGGAAGTGATCAGATATTTTGGGGATTATTAGACACTGGTTCAGAAGTGACATTAATTCCAGGGGACCCAAAACGTCACTCTGGACCACCAGTCAGAGTGGGGGCTTATGGAGGCCAGGTAATCAATGGAGTTTTAGCTCAGGTCCGTCTCACAGTGGGTCTGGTGGGCCCCCGGACCCATCCTGTAGTTATTTCCCCAGTTCCAGAATGTATAATTGGCATAGACATACTGAGCAACTGGCAGTATCCCCACGTTGGTTCTCTAACTCAAGCAGTGAGGGCTATTATGGTGGGAAAGGCCAAGTGGAAGCCACTAGAACTGCCCCTACCAAGAAAAATAGTAAATCAGAAGCAATACTGTATTCCTGGAGGGATTGCAGAGATTACTGCCACTCTTAAGGATTTAAAAGATGCAGAGGTGGTGATTCCCACCACATCCCCGTTCAACTCTCCTATTTGGCCTATGCAGAAAACAGATGGGTCTTGGAGAATGACAGTGGATTATTGTAAACTCAACCAGGTGGTAACTCCAATTGCAGCTGCTGTTCTAGATGTAGTATCATTGCTTGAGCAAATCAATACATCCCCTGGTACGTGGTATGCAGCTATTGATCTGGCAAATGCTTTTTTCTCAATAGCTATTAGTAAGGACCACCAGAAACAGTTTGCTTTCAGCTGGCAAGGTCAGCAATATACTTTCACTGTCCTACCTCAGGGGTATATCAACTCTCCAGCCCTATGTCATAATCTTGTTCACAGAGACCTTGATTGTTTCTCCCTCCCACAAGACACGACACTGGTCCATTATATTGATGATATCATGTTGATTGGACCTAGTGAGCAAGAAGTAGCAACTACTCTAGATTTACTGGTAAGGCATTTGCATGTCAGAGGATGGGAGATAAATCCAACAAAAATACAGGGGCCTTCCACCTCAGTAAAGTTTCTAAGTGTCCAGTGGTGTGGGGCCTGTCGAGATAGCCCTTCTAAGGTGAAGGATAAATTGCTGCATCTGACCCCTCCCACAACCAAAAAAGAGGCACAATGCCTAGTTGGTCTTTTTGGATTTTGGCGACAACATATTCCTCATTTGGGTGTGCTACTCCGGCCCATTTATCAAGTGACCAGAAAAGCTGCTAATTTTGAGTGGGGACCTGAACAAGAGGAGGCTCTGCGACAGGTCCAGGCTGCTGTGCAAGCTGCTCTGCCACTTGGCCCGTATGATCCAGCAGATCCAATGGTGCTGGAAGTGTCAGTGGCAAATAGAGATGCTGTCTGGAGCCTTTGCCAGGCCCCTATAGGAGAATCACAATGCAGACCCTTAGGATTTTGGAGCAAAGCTTTACCATCTGCTGCAGATAACTACTCTCCTTTTGAGAAACAGCTTTTGGCCTGCTACTGGGACTTAGTAGAGACTGAACGCTTAACCATGGGCCACCAAGTTACCATGAGACCTGAGTTGCCTATCATGAGTTTGGTGTTGTCTTACCCACCAAGCCATAAAGTTGGGTGTGCACAGCAGCACTCTATTGTAAAGTGGAAATGGTATATACGAGATAGAGCCAGAGCAGGTCCTGAAAGCACAAGTAAGTTACATGAAGAAGTGGCACAAATGCCCATGGTTTCCACTCCTGCTGCCACATTACCTTCTCTTTCCCAGACCAGAGCTATGGCCTCTTGGGGAGTTCCTTACAGTGAATTGACTGAGGAAGAGAAAACTCGGGCCTGGTTTACAGATGGTTCAGCACGATATGCAGGTACCACCCGAAAGTGGACAGCTGCAGCATTACAACCCCTTTCTGGGGTATCCTTGAAGGACAGTGGTGAGGGGAAATCCTCCCAGTGGGCAGAACTTCGAGCAGTGCACCTGGTTGTTCATTTTGCTTGGAAGGAAAACTGTCCAGAGGTGTGTTTGTATACTGACTCATGGGCTATTGCTAATGGTTTGGCTGGATGGTCATGGACTTGGAAAGACCATAATTGGAAAATTGGTGACAAAGAGGTCTGGGGAAGAAGTATGTGGATAGACCTTTCTGAGTGGGCTAAAAACATGAAGATATTTGTGTCCCATGTGAATGCACACCAGAAGGTGACTTCAGCAGAGGAAGATTTTAATAATCAAGTGGATAAGATTACCCATTCTATGGATACCAGTCGGCCTCTTTCCCCAGCAATTCCTGTTATTGCCCAATGGGCTCATGAACAAAGTGGTCATGGTGGTAGGGATGGAGGTTATACATGGGCTCAGCAACATGGACTCCCACTCACCAAGGCTGACCTGGCTACAGCCACTGCTGAGTGCCCAATCTGCCAGCAGCAGAGACCCACACTCAGCCCCTGATATGGCACCATTCCCCAAGGTGACCAGCCAGCTACATGGTGGCAGGTTGATTACATTGGACCACTCCCTTCATGGAAGGGGCAGCGATTTGTTCTAACTGGAATAGACACATACTCTGGATATGGGTTTGCTTTCCCTGCACGCAATGCTTCTGCCAAAACTACTATCCGTGGGCTTGCAGAATGCCTTATCCATCGTCATGATATTCCACATAGCATTGCTTCGGATCAAGGAACACACTTCACAGCAAATGAAGTGCGGGAATGGGCACATGCTCATGGAATTCTCTGGTCTTACCATGTTCCCCATCATCCAGAAGCAGCTGGATTGATAGAACGGTGGAATGGCCTTTTGAAAACTCAATTACAGTGCCAACTAGGTGGCAAAAACTTGAAAGGCTGGGGTAATGTTCTCCAGGAAGCTGTGTATGCTCTGAATCAGTGTCCGCTGTATGGTGCTGTTTCTCCCATAGCCAGGATCCACAGGTCCAGGAACCAAGGGGTGGAAATGGGTGTGGTGCCACTCACTATTACTCCTAGTGATCCACTAGGAAAATTTTTGCCTCCTGTCCCTGCTACCCTGAGTTCTGCTGGTCTACAGGTTTTAGTTCCAAAATGGGGTGTGCTTTCTCCAGGAGAAACAACAGTGATACCACTGAACTGGAAGTTAAGATTGCCACCTGGTCTCTTTTGGCTACTTGTGCCTCTGGATCAACACACCAAGAAGGGGATTACATTATTGTCTGGGGTAATTGACCTTGACTATCAGAAGGAAGTAGGACTGCAACTACATAATGGAGGTAAAGAAGAGTTTTCTTGGAATATAGGAGATCTCCTGGGGCGTCTATTAGTACTACCATGCCCTGTGATTAAAATCAATGGAAAACTGCAACAACACAATCCAGGCAGGACCACTAATGGCTCTGAGACTTCAGGAATGAAGGTTTGGGTCACCCCACCAGGCAAAGAACCATGGCCAGCTGAAGTGCTTGCTGAGGGGAAAGGGAACATGGAATGGGTATGGAAGGAGGTAGTGATAAATATGAACTTCGACTATGTGATCAGTTACAGAAACGAGGACTGTAATGCTGTTTTGTTTGTGTTATACTATTTAAGTTGTAAGATATCAAGTTTAAGAATGAATGTTGCCCAAGGATTTGCACCCTATTATGGAGAGATTCAATGTGTTTCCAGTTATATGCAGGACAGTTGAGTATTGTCAGGTAAAAGAAAAAATGTGTGCTTATTTGTTTTCATTTGGAAATTAAGTATGGTCTAAGGTGATATATATATATATCACCTTATATATATATATGCCAAGTTGACAAGGGGTGGACTGTCATGGTTAGGGACAGGTGTCAACTTGGCCAAGTTGTGGTACCTGTTCATCTGATTGGGCAAGCGCTGGCCTGTCTGTTGCAATGAGGACATTTCATAGGATTAGGTCATGATCACGTCAGCTACATCCACATTTGATTCCATTTGGAATCAGCCAAAGGGAAGTGTCTTCTGCAATTAGTAATGCTAAATGCAATCATGGGAAGCCTTTTAAGGAGGACTCAGAGGAGACAGGTTCCATTCCTGCTTTGGCTGGTGAGCCTCTCGTGTGGAGTTCATCCAGGCCATCCATCGGAGTCATCGGCTTCATAGTCTGCCCTGTGGATTTTGGACTCTGCGTTCCTACGGTCATGTGAGACACTTTCATAAATTTTATATTTGCAAGTGTTCCCTGTTGATTCTGTTTCTCTAGAGAACCCTAACTAATACAATGCCTTATCTCTAATCTATCATTTCCACTTTATAATGGAGTACTGCTGTGCATGCCCAACTTTATGTCTTGGTGGGTCAGATAACACTCAGCTTATGATAGGCAACTCAGATCTCATGGTAACTTGGTGGCCCCTAGTTAAGTGTTCAGTCTCTACTAAGTCCCTGTAGCAGGCTAAAAGCCTTTTCTCAAAAGGAGAATAGTTATCTGTAGCAGATGTTAAGGCTTTACTCCAAAATCCTAAGGATCCACCTGTGATTCTCCTTAAATACCCACCAAAGGCCCCTGGGGAAAATCTTTCCTCAGTGTCACTTGTCACTGACATTTCCAGCACCACTGGATCTGTTCTCATATGGCCCAAGTTTCAGAGCAGCTTGCACATCATCCTGGACTTGTCAAAGAACCTCCTCTTCTTCTGGTCTCCACTCAAAATTAGCAGGTTTTCGAAAAACTCGGTAAATGAGCCAGAGTAGCACACCCCAATGAGAAATGTGTTGTGTCCATATTCCAAAGAGGTTATCTAGGTGTTGTGTCTTTTTTAGGGGGTCATAGGAGGGGCTAGATGCAACAACTTATCCTTCACCTTAGAAGAGATACCTTGACATGCCCCACATCAGTGGACACCTAGAAATTTTAGTGAGGTGGAAGGCCCTTATATTTTTGTTGGATTTGTCTCCCATCCCTTGACATGCAAATTCCTTACCAATAAGTCTAGAATAGTTGCTACTTCTTGCTCACTAGGCCCAACCAACAGTATGATAACATCAATATAATGCACCAATGTGATGTCTTGTGGGAGGGAGAAATGATCAAGGTCCCTGCAGACAAGATTGTAGCATAGGATGGAGAGTTGATATACCCCTGTGGCAAGGCAGTGAAGATATACTTCTGGTCTTGCCAGTTGAGTGAAAACTGGTTCTGGTGGTACTTACTGATAGCTATTGTGAAAAAGGCATTTGCCAGGTCAATAGCTGCAGGTACCATATGATGTTTTGATTTGCTCAAGCAATGATGCCACATTTGGAACAGCAGCTGCAACTGGACTTATCACCTTGTTAAGTGTACAATAATCCAGTCATCTTCCAAGTCCCATCTGTTTTCTTCATAGGCCAAATAAGGGAGGTGAATAGAGATGTGGTGGGAATCACTACATCTCTATTCTTTGTATCCTTAAGAGTGGCACGAACCTCTGCAATCCATCCCAAAATAGTATTGGTTCTATTTCGCTCAGTAGGGGCAGTTCTAGTGGCTTCCACTTGGCCTTTCCTATCATAGTAGCCCTCACTCAATGAGTCAGAAAACCAATATAGGATTGTGCCAGTTGCTGGGTATGTTGATTCCAATTATGTATTACGGAATTTGGGAAATAACCACAGAATGGATCTGGGGTCCACTGGACCCACCGTGAGATGGAGCTGAGCTAAAACTTCAGTGATCACCTGACCTCCATAATTTCCTTCTCTGACTGATGGACCAGAATGATGTTTTAGGTCTCCCATAATCAGTGTCACTTCTGAGCCAGTGAATAATAATCCCTAACATTTCTGATCATTTCCTTTTTTCCAATGCACAGTCACCCTGGTAATAGGCTGTAGGTCACCTTGGGGAATGCTGGAAGGAAGGTTAACAGTGTAAATATTGGGCAGTTTAACAGTATCCTTTCCCAAAGGTATCCAGCCCTCCCCTCATTCAAGAGTCTCTGGGTCTGCAAACTGTCTCAAGTCTTGGAATTGATTAAGGGGCCATGCCTCTATTTTTGCAATTCAGTTGGACTTCTGTTCACTTGACTTAGAATTCCTCTACTTTTAGAGGTCAAATAAGAATTTAGTAAACTGCCTATTTATTTTATTTCTAGATACCCCATGATCTACTAGCCAATGCCAAAAGCCTCTACAATTCAGATAATTTTGATTGCTGCTTTGAATCTGTTGCCCATTATGGTGGCCATGCCCACCTTGTCTATAATGATTCACTGTCACCACATGGCTTTTAGCAGTTCCCGTAGTGATATCTGACCTACAGAGAACAGCAACTACAGAGCTCTTCAGGGATGATGGAACTAGTCTCATGAATTTATTTCTCAAGGTACTAGTGAAAAATGTCCTCTGGACATTCTTGGGTGTGTGAGCAGCTCTTCCACGATAAATCTAATCTGTCTAAGCCTCTGGAACCCCTCATCTATATTATACCAGGGCAGTTCTGGCATTTTGACCAATATAGGCCACCTTTTGATCCACTTTTCAGCCAACCATACAAACAAACTGTTAATGCTCTTTCTAACCTGTCAAGCTATAACACTGAATATAGAATCTCTGCTTAGTGGGCCCATATCAATAAATTTAGCCTGATTCAATTTTATATTCCTTGAACCATTATCCCACACCTTCAATATCCATTTCCACATATATTCTTGTGCAGAAATACTGCATTCTACATAGTCAATGTTTCATATAGCATAATAAAATAATTTATATACATAAATAAAGGGGAGACATCAACTTAAATTTCATAAAAATATAATGTGGAACAAAAATCTTGTAAAGAAAACAAAAATTAAAATAACATCTCTTGAATGGTCTGTCTAAATTCCTTCAGCGACCACTGAATATATCAACTTTGGTGAAATTTAGTCACTGTGTGAATAAAATATAAATTTGTTCAATAAATATTAAAAACATCTTTTAGATGACTACGACAAAAGGGGAACATTTATTGCTACTTTTGAAACCAAAGTTTTTACCAGAAACAACCAGTTAGTTTATGTTTTAATAAACTAGAAATAAATCATTGAATGATTTCAATTTTTCATATGTGTATATATATATATATATATATATATATATATATATATATATATATACAGGACATACATACACACATATGTTATTAAAATAAATAAGTTGAGTGAATTGAGGATATACACATTTAATAACATAAAAATATTGTCATAGATTAATATATAATATTTTCTAGCTGACTGATATTCAACTTTTTCCCACTGAAATGGCAAATGAAATCAATAGTGAGTGCACAATGGAATAAGTTCTTTTGATCTTCTGGTAAGACACCTTTGATGGAGTTTCATATGATATTATACTGCATAAGCTGAAAGCTTCAAAAACTCTGGATATTGTATCCAAATCACCTTAACTAGATAAAATGGCTAATGGATATTATTTTCGAAGTAGTTTATAACCAGATTCTTTGTTAAGTGCTAAGTGGGTTTTGGTTAGTTCGTGCTTTTGATCTCAATTACTTTAAAGTCATAGAAACAATTATATTCTTAAATGTAAAAGTGGAAGAAACTCTTATTCACCACCATGATGTATTCATTAAGGCAATGTTTAATTGAGATAAAAAATGATATTATCATGATAATGTTAAAATTGTATACTTTTTATTGAATTTAGAAGGAGCCCATGTGTTTTATTTGCAAAGTACTGTAAGATTAAAAAGAAAACTCCAACTTCAATGAAACTGGGTATTAGATACAATTCCAAAGCACAGTGTATAAGAAATATCACTGTGAAAATACACTGAAGTGTGGAACAAACTGAAGGAAAACATGGAGGTATAATAAACATCTTGACCTGAAATGACTATATCCTTAGAGCATTGCTGGCCAAAGTATGAAGCAGGAAAGGGAGAAGTCAATAATTTAGTTAGACAGTTCTATAGCACAGTATGACAAAGGGAGAGAGGCTAAGGAAAAGGACATGTTAATATGCCATCTTTATTTTTGAACAGCCAAGTCTATAACACATTAAAGGAGATGAACTCAGAGGGAAGAAAGGAGAAGACCAGTGATCAGCCTTATAGCTATTCAGGGCTTGCACATAACTTAAGCAGTTTTTACACTTCTAAGGTATATGCTTACGCTCTGGCCAAAACATGAGCCTATGGCTGGGTCCCTCTAGAAGAGACATGTTTTCCTAATTCACACAAAAGTCCTAACTGAAAGATCTACAGCCTTTCAATTGTTGATCAGTCATCTGAGAAATTATTATAGAAATAAGCAAATCTAAACTAAAATAAACACATATAACCCTGTAACATATGGAATTGTACTTCATGACCTCAACCTATCCTGCTCACAATGAATTGCATTGGAAGATACAAAAATGTGTCACCAAGTAATGAAACACAAGAAGGAGTAGCAAATTACTGTGAAAACACCTGCTAGAAGTGAAGCTGATGATTTTGTCTTCGTTTTTTCTCTGCCCCCCCTCCACTCTATTCTTGAGCAATGAGATGCCCAAAATGAAACCTTCTTCAGTTCAAGATCTAAAGCGCATGAGATTTATGAATAGATCAAATGAAAAGAATGAGGTTAAATGAATAGTAAAAAGCAGATAAGGAACACATATCAGAAGAGCAATTACCTCTTACAACCAAAAAACTGAAGGGGATTTCAGGCAAATTCTTCTCCAAACTGTCAACTAATGCATTTATGTACTTCACAAAATTTTTTTCAAAGCTCTGTTATGTATCAGGCACTGATAGGCAGCAAGCACAGACAGGAAAACTCAAATATCTTCCCTTCATGTAACCTACAGTCTAGTGGAAGAGAAGAGAGAAAAATATGTAATGAGCAAACATAATATTGGTAACTAAAAATTATTGTGCAGAGACACTGTATCTTTTTTTTTTTTTTTTTTTTTTTTTTTTTAAGAGAGAGGGAGGAAGGGAAGGAAAGACAGAGAGAAGGAAGGAAGGATGGAAGGAAGGAAGGAAGGAAGAAAGGGAAACATCTTTAAACATTTTCTTGTTTTATTATATTTTGTTTGTTTGTTTGTTTTTTACATGGGCTGGGGCCGGGAATCGAACCGAGGTCCTCCGGCATGGCAGGCAAGCACTCTTGCCCGCTGAGCCACCGCGGCCCGCCCGACACTGTATCTTTTGCTCTTCTCACTGTTTTATATAAACTCACAATAACTTTAACAGGTAGACACTGTGACTTTTCCCACTGTACAAATGAGGAATTTGAGGCACAGCAATATTACCTAAATTGGCTAAGGCCACATAAGAATAAATCACATTGAGATTTATACTGAGTCATCGGCCTTCTAGTACTTGAGATTGTTTGTGGTCCAATTCTACCTTTGATAGATATTGACACATTTCTTTGAAACCAAAGAATAGACTGTTAAAAAATGATTAACAGTAAACCTTATTAATATTGAGCCACGAATATTGAGCCATGAGTCAAAAAGAACTGTTTGAGGAAATGACACAGAAGCTAAAAAGTAAAGGAAAATAATAATTAGCTTGTGAAGAATGAAAGACTGGTGGGGAATAAGAGCACATCATTGGAAAGGGTGTTTGAACTATGAATTCATTAAAAGCAGTTGTCCCAAGGTAAAATGTTCTTTAAGTAACTTAAATATGTATTCCGTTAAGTTCAATGTGTTAATGAGTTGATACATTACTCTTAAAATACACTGGCAGTGCTCTGATTGGGCCAGAGCTTCATTAGGCTTCTAACGTTAAGGCTCTAATCTTGTGATTGCTCCTTGTGATTCAAAGGAGACCAGCAATTCTCTGCCAAGAAAACCCCATTGTGAGACCATAAACCAGAGATTTATAATTTTCTGAATTTTAAAATTCATAAATTTCTAGATAAGACCAAAAAAAAAAAACCCTTTGTAAATGCATCAGAAAATGCACGTGCACACTGCTAAGCAGGGTAATGATCTGTATTAAACTATTGTCATATATCAGTAACTTCAAAGAAACATTTACAACCTTGCAAATCCTAGGTTGGCTCTGTGCCTTCTCTTTTCTTGCCCAATATAACCCTCTGTAACCTGCTGGGTGGTTCAAAGTGCTACTCTGAATGTCCTGCAGCCACCCAGGACCAGCTTCCTGGTCTGTAAGTTCCTTAACAAATTGTTTCTATTTTGCCATGTGGAGTGGATTGCTTCATTTTTCAGTCTTAAAACACCCTGTATTCTATACTCTGAGCTGAGTAAACAATGAAAGTGATAATGTTTTAATCAATGATATAAATAAATTTGAAACTGATTCATCTGTAAATCTGGTTGATCATTAGCAGTAATTCAAATGAATCATACCTACCCAGATATGCCAAAGTGGCTTAGAGTATTCCAAGCAGAGGGAACAGCATGCGTGAAGCCCCCATGAATATTTCAAAAAAAAAATTGCAAAATAAAGAGATATTTGAAATTAAAAAGGATTGGTAAAAGTGAAAAGTGAGAAGATGATGGTGCTCAGCACTAAGTAAGTAAATAAATGAATAAATAAACTAATTAATTAATTAATGAAAGCCACATTGGTGTCAAACGTACGTTGGTAAACAGGCTTGAGATAATCAAGAATGGCTTGAGATAATCAAGAAAATGAAAGGGAAATTTACTAGGGAAAGGAATAAATAATCAGCAGAGAATTGAAAGAAATCTAACCTAAGAGATATTAGCCTTTATGAAGAACTGAAAAGGAAAAATTTTAAAGGGAAACATTTAGAAATAAAAACGTTCAACTTTAAGAATGGGACTGTGAAGATCTCAGTGAACTTGCTCTCCTGAAAGAACAAGAACAAAACTTCAGACAAAACAGCTATAAGCGACCACTTCAGAGTCCAATAAATAACAAAAGACACAGAGTGAACTGAAAGTCATCTATACAGGACAAACAACTGTCTAAGTAACACAGGTGGGTCTAACATGAGGCTCTTTCTTTTTCCCCTGTCACCTCAGATCAGTGGTGCAGCAGCCAAAAAAGCAGTGGCATTTAGGCTGTGGAGAGACTAGATAACTTTTGGAGCTCTGTTAAAAGTATCTTCCTCGGAACACAGCCAATATCTTGTCCAAACTTGAAGCACACTGGGAAACAGTTCTGTGGGTGCAATGGCTATCTGATTTGACTGGGAACAGAGTTCAGTAGGGGTTGGGGATAAGAACCACCTCTAGGACATTGCCAGAACAACAGCAAACCGCCAGCTACATCGCAGCACCTAAGGCTATGATTTCAAGATAGAAAAATTCCTTTTTTATCTGTTATTATAAGAATTAATTTAAATAACATATGGATAAAACTAGAAAATAGCCATGAATACCATATAGTCAATCAACAAATCAACAAATATTTATTTGGTGCCAGTTATTATGTATTAGATACACATATCTGAGTGCTGGGGGTAGAAGAATTGCACAAAAGGGACAAAATTCACTTTGTCATAATCTAAACTTTACTTTATGAAAGAACCTATCAACAAATGAACAATATACTTATGGCAGGTCATGATAAGTGTGCTGCTGAAGAATAAAGCAGTATATTATTTAAACACAGAATTAAGGAAGGTCTTTCTGAGTTGGCACAGAAACAGAATGTTATAAAGGGATAAATCATATAAGTATCTGCAGGTTGAAAGTATTTTTAGGCAGGAAGGTCTGCAACTACAAAAGCCTTACAGCGGGAGTACAGTATTCTCAAGAAACAGCAAAGAGGTCAGTATGTTTAGAGCACAGGGAATAAATTATAGTACTAGAAAAGGGAATATGTCATATAATTCCTTGAAAGTTGTAGCAATTACTTTGGATTAACTCTAATTGTAATCAGGAAGACACTGGAAAGTTTTTGAACGGGGAAGATACTGGAAGGTTTTTGAATGGGGAAGAGACATAATCAGACATACAGTTTTAAGAGGTTATTCTAGCTGCTCTTTGTAGAATATGCTGTAGAAGCTGACCAAGGAGAGATCAACTGACATAGTCCAGGAAAAGTATGTTGACTTTGACTTGAGAAGAAGCTGGCAAAGTAGTGACTGTTAGTTGGATTTGAAATATATTTTGATTGTACAGTCAACAGGATTTTCACATTACTTGAATGTGGGGTTCTGCTCTTTAGCAAATGGATGAATGATGATATTTACTGAGACAACTAATGCAATATGTAGGTAGAAGATTTTAGGTGGTGAAAACAGAGTTACATTTTGGTTATGTAGAATTTGAAATATATATTTTCCAAGTGAATATGCACTCGGATCAGGTTTTGGATATCTCAGTCTGTTTTCAAGGGGGAACATCAGTGCTGGTTATTTGTATTTTGGATGTATCAATGTTAAACCAGTACTTAAATCTATGGTACCAGATATGTGGAATGAGCACAAACAGAGAAATGAAGAGTACCAAAGACTGAGTCTTAAGGTTCTCCTAAATGATACCATTTTAGAAAATGAGCAAAAGTGGTGGTTGTAACTTCTTTATTTGAAAAAAAAAAAAAAGCATTGAGAATGAGAAGCATCTAGTGTGACAGGAAGAAATCTAGGAGAAAATGTGGTCTTGAACATTCTGGTGGGAAAAAGTGTTTCAAAAAGAAGAAATAATACAATCTGTTGAGTGCTGTTGAAAATTCAAATAAAATGAAGACAGTGTGAATTAACTGTCCAATTTGACTATCAGAATAAAAGGTTACTTGATAACATTGATAAGAGTATTGGAGAAATACTCAAAAGACCAGTGAGAATAAAATTAATTAGCTAATTAATTAAAATTTGGATGGGATTTAGGTCAATATTTATTCCAGGGTGGGCCCTGCTTGACTTGATTCAGTGGATTCTATTTCCTTAGTCATAGTTATTGGCTCTGGAAAGAGGAAGCAACCCATTCAAGATAATGAATAAGCAAGGTGACATTTATTTGAATTTCTATGAAGGAAGATCAGAGTCTCACTCTCAGCACTGTGGTGTGAGCTTCTAAGGGCTGCAACCACTCTTGTATGATAAGAGGCGATCTTGAAGTCACCACGCTGTAGACTGCACATGGTGTGTATGTGGAGAAGGGCAGGGAGGTACTATATGTATTCTGAAAATTAAGTGTCCCTTAGAGAAAGCAAAGCAGAAAGATGGGGAAAACCTGGGCCCTTAGTGACATCATTTGAACTTCCAGATAAAGCTATGTCTAATGATAATCCTACAATTGAGATTTTACTTCCATATCAATAAATTCTCTCTTGGTCTTAGCCATATGGATTTGGGTTTTAGCTATTTGGATTTTGGAAGACAAAAGTGTCTTGATGGCTACAAGCACCTACTATTGAATTTAATAGAATCAAGCAAATTTTGATATTGGTGCTTTTCCTAAATTTTTATCAGAGAGTAAAATAAAAACAAACCACAAATATGAGTTGGCTAACAGTCATTTTAAGATGTCCATCCTATAAGTTTATTTCTAATTTGTGTGATCTCAAAATGTGAAAACTGTGTATCTTAAAATCAATCAAATCTAAGTGGTATCATATCAAATTAAATATATGTTAAGCTGATTTATTATTATTATTCTCATTCATTATATAAGAATATTTCACAAAGCTTATATAAAGCCTGTAAACAGAACAGATGATTAATGATCATTGGGGAATGATTGATTATATGAGTTATTGAAACTATTTTGTTTATCTTTCTCCTCAGCAAACTAAATAAGGAATTTGGGGAGTGATCTTGAAAAGGAGTCAAAAAAAAAGTCAGGAGATTATCCACATTAATTTAGGCAATATGTTCCTTTGGAAATATACAAATATCAAATGAAGTAATTTGGCTTCACCTACACCATACTATAAGTAGAACTAATATTAACTGGGGCAGATACTTGCAGAGAATACAAATCTGAAAGAGCAGTAATTGAGATGTGGAAGATTTATCTGGAGATAATCTGGACCAAAAGAGAAATTTAGAAAATTTCAAGGCAATTAATAATATAAAAATGAATTAATGCTGAGATAGTCTATACCAATTCGTACCCTTTGGTATGTATAGGTCATACATTATCTGTGGAGAAGAGAATATCCAGACATTTTAGGCACACAATATAAGTTGACATTGACACCTGGAAATCTGAAGCATTTCCAGTTTAGAGTGGGGGACATAAGGGAACAAAGCTAGAAATGGGGTCTGGCTTGAGAGGTCAGTGAACTTTCAGGCTAAGTTTAAACATCTGAAATCATCATCTACCTGTGTGTGGACAGGATAGAAAATCAAAAACAATATTTTATTCCAGCAGAGATGCAAAGATTGGTGCCACCCTTAAAGATCTAAAAGATGCAGAAAGCTGTTTCATATTATTCTCTAAATATCCATTTAATTCACCACTCTGGTCCCTACGGAAACTGGATAGGACTTGGAGAATGACTTTAAAGTACCACAAGCTCAACCAAATAATAGATCCAATTGCAACTGTATCATATGTTACTTTATTCCTAGAGCCAATTAGCAAAGTCTTCAGAATAGCAGCCATCACTTGCTTGCTGTCTGTCTAACCCTATGTTTCAGTTTCTTAAAGCTGCCAGAATGCAATATACCAGAAATGCATTGGATTTTTACAAAGGGGATTTATTAGGGTATAAAATTTACTGCTATAAGGCCATGACTTCGTGTGTAGGGATCAGAATGTGTGAACAGCAGTCACCATCTTGTTGGGGGTAAGGGAATCTGATTTGTAGGAGGAGATAGTGCTGCTTTTATGCAATGGAGGCAGAGAAGATTATGTACAGAACTCAAGTAATCCAACTGGGCACCTCTTGGTACTCCTTTGCTCAGCTGTAACTGTAAATGGACACATGCAATGGCCCTGTTTTGAGAGGAGTGTGATTGCCAGGAGCTCAGGCTCTTTCACAGTGAGAGTTTGGATCATACTCTGAGGTAACGTCTGAAGAGGTGATAGCTGAGGGTGAGGAGAATTTAGAATAGATAAGGGATGAGTGCCAGTCACTAACCTTAACCAACTGCATCTGTAGGCTACTGGCCATCTTACTAATAAATCTTTTCTAAGTTTCCCTCAAGAAGAAAGGCTCAAGGAAACCAAGAAGGGTTATCACCAAGTGTGTGAAAATGGATTTGCACAGCACAAGAGGTGGACTGTGGAACCATAGAGGTGTACCACTTAGATATTCCAGCTGTGAGGAGTATAGTTAGCTGTGAGCTTTCAGCTATCTTTATTTCAGGATCCAGCACAGTACAGTGTCCATGTCAAAGACTCACTGTCTCCCTCTAAGCTGCTTCCAACAGTGTCTGAGCATAATGGGGCCCTTTCTGCCTCATAAGGGATTCATCTAATGGGCAATTTTTGTGAGAGGTTCCTTATGGACCTAGCAGTCTGAGAACTTTCCCACACTTCTTTTTTCATCTATCCTTCCTTTTATGTCTGAGGTTTTTTACCTGCCTACCTTTACTCCCTCACTTTTTATCCTTCATAGGTGTTTCCACCAATAAATCTCCTTCACTTCAAAATCTATCTTGATTTTTGCTTCCCAAAGTACCCAAACTCACATATTAAGCAATAAATAACCCAGTTCAGCTCACATTTCTATCTCCTTTCTGCATCATATGAAAGGATGAAAAGTCAATGATCAGTTTCCTGTTAATCGGATGTAGAACAAAACTCCACCAAAAGTCAGATTGTTCATGTTTCCAGATGATTTTCTCAAGACCTTCATATCTCATGTTTTCTACATTATGCATAATTATTTCTTAGCTTTCTTTAACCAATCATAGAATTAAAAAATGCAGCTAGAATTAAGACAGTTAATTTGGGAAAGGTTGATAAAGTAAATGTATATATTCACCATTTGGGAACAAACGAGAGAATTAAGGACTTTAAAAAATTACATTGTTATTCAAATATGCACTGCTTAGTCTTCACAAAAAGTATTTAGCACTTTCAAATGAAGAAGACTTGAAGGCTAACATGACTGGTATATTCTGGTTACTTTGGAGACTAGAAACACTATTGCTCATTATATGTAAATAATCTGTAAATGAAGAGAGCTCAGTTAGAATTTAGAAAAGAAAATTAACCTGGACCCTTATTTCTTATAAGAAGTTTTCTAATTGCCCACTAAATAACTGAAAAAGTAATGCAAATGGATCAGTATTAAAAAATTCCTGAGAGATCAGAGATAATCCCATATTTAATTTTCTCTTTCATCTCTAAGTGATTATTCAAAGCAAAATTATGTGAAGATTAAGAGATGGCTTGATCAATTTTTGCCTATTTAGAAGTTCAATTAGGTTTCCATTCTGAGTCAGAATGAGTCTTTCTTTTAGAAAGAAGTTTTCAGTTTATATATTTCAAAACTCCAACTAGAAAGTGTGGTCAGAATCTACCATATAAAATTTAATATTTTATAGAGCATAGAAAATTTCATACCAGTAGACAATCCAATTCAAGTATGCCACATAATATTCTAAATTCCTAGTAATAGCCATCTTATTTCACTCATAGCACTACATGCCACCTTTGACTCCTAGTATTGAGGTAGTTCATAAGAATGACCCCAGTATTATGCTGTATTTCCTTACTAAAATGGTTTTATGAATTTGTGTATTCTCAAGAGTGTATAAAAACATGCTTTCTGAAAGAGGTATTAAAACAAAATGTCTGCTGCATCTGCCAGGCATGCCCAGGCTCACCTGCATTCCAAATAAAATAATCAACTATGATCCAGAGCTTATAGCACCATTCCTGTCCTGTTCCCATAGTAACTCCCACCTTGCTTGCTTTTCTATATAATCTGGAAACAAAGGGTATTTGGCACTCAGACTTTGGACAGAAGTCCTCTGAGCCTGATGGCAATCAAAGCTTGTCCATTTCTCAGAGGCTCTGATGCTTTCTTACGTGGTGTTCAGAGTTTTTCCCTACTTCATTTCTGGTGCATTGGCCAGGAAGCTCTGCACCCAAAGGAAGAGACATCCTTGTGTCCCCTCCCTGTCTCCAGGGAGGCCCGAGCCACAGACCAATGTTGATCATCCCTGGGCACCCCTGGAAACTTTTCTTCCAGTTTGGGATCATCTGATTGGAATGGATACCAGCTTCCCTGGACTTGGGAGGGACCTCAGCAGCCCTGAGAACTGAACCAAAGCTCTGCCCATGGGACTGGTAAGAGCAACCATTCGATCAGTTATAGGGATTGACAGGTCCTGCCTTTCAGGCAGAAGAGGAAACTGATCACCTCCTAAACCAGGACAAGTACCCTTCAGACAGAGGAGGCTGAGGGAGAAACATAACTTGTCATGTTGTTGAGTGTCTGGTGTATGAAAGCGTGTGAATGAGACGTGGCTCTGTCTTGAGGCTTTGACTCTGTGTCACCCATGAAGAGAATTGTGTGTCCCGATCTGCAGTTCTGTGGGCCCTCATACAGCTTGTAAGGTGGCCCTCTCAACAAGTCCAGGTTGGGGGTTTATACAAACCTGCCTCATGCCAAGAGGACTCTAAATTCTCCCATAAGGGAAGCAGATGAATGAAGTGATTATCATCTCGTTTATTCTATTCTTTTTGTTGTCTGGTGCAGCAGAGGATCACTATGGGTAGTACTGAAAGCAAAACCCCCTTAGTCTGCCTTCTTACGAATTTTTTTTAAAAAGTTTACTGGAGAGTATGGAGTGAAGCTTAAGCCCCAAGAGTTGCACAAATTTTACCAAGTGGACTGGCCCACTTTTGGAGCTAGATGGCCATCTGAAGGATCATTCAAACCCAACTGATCCAAACCATCTGGCAAGCTGTCACAGGACAGCCTAGCCACCCTGACCAGTTTCCATGCCTTGACTCCTGACTCCAACTCATTCAAAATTCACCACCATGACTAAAAGCTTACATTAAAAGCTATGCAAAAGTCCTGGTAGCCTGTGCTGACCTGGGCATTCCACTCCCCAGAGTGGTTGCTGCAAAGCAATTAGCCTGAACTGCCACTGAATTTCTGGCCCCAGAGAACTCTGCACTGCCAACAGAAAAAAGCCTCTTCCCTCCCTCAGGCCACCAAGATAAAAGGACAGAGGAACCACCCTCCCTGTGGCTGACAAAGACTCTTTTCCCCCAGCTCCCTAAATCTTCAACCCTGGGCAAACCTCTGGGTCTTCCCTGCTGCTGCTGCTGACCCATTACTCCTGCTCTGCTCAGCCCTTGTTTACTGATCCTACCTCAAGCACTGGCTGTGGTTTCAGAAACACTGTCAGCTCCCCTGATGCCCTCTACCAGAAATTCCACCTCATCAGGGACTCCAGCCAGCTCTCTGCTATCACTTCCCATCTCTTTTGGTCCCAGTCCACCTAAACACCCTCCAGAAATCCTACAAACTTGAAATCTCCTATCTTAAGTTGACAAAACCTGTGGCACCTCAGGAGCTCTGCAACTGCCCCTGCAAGAAACTCTAGGGTCAGTTTACTATGATCCAGGTGGCCAGTTGCAGGAAGGTCAGCCAATATTTGTCTACCAGGCTTTTTCAACCACTGACCTCATAAACTGGAAAAACCACACTCCCTCCTATACTGAGAAGCCTCAGGCTACGATCAACTTACTCCAGTCAATTATACAGACCGATCGGCCAATGTGGCAAGGTTGCCACCAGCACTGCACCACATCACCCTCTTCAACACAGAGGCACAGAAAAAAATTTCACAAGCTGCCCTGAAGTGGTTGGAAGAAAATGCTCCTGTAGGGATGTTGAATGCATCCCAATATGCTCAAAACTCCTCCCCAGATGTTGACCCACAGTGGGACCCAAACACTGAAACTGGCAAAAATAATTTAAACCTCTACGAAACAGTGCTCATTCAAGACATGAAAAAGGGGGCCAAAAAGATAATCAATATGTCAAAAACTGCTGAAATCCTGCAAAAGGCAGATGAAGCCCCTAGCCAGTTCCACAAGCACCTGTGTGAAGCCTTTAGACTTACATTCCTTTTGACTCCAAGGTCAAAAGTGTTAACCCTGTGTTTGTTGGGCAAGCCCAACCCAATATCTTCAGAAAGCTGCAAAAAATTAAAAAAGTTTTCTGGAATAAACATATCCCAGCTTCTTGAAGGGGCTACCAAAGTCTACACAAACCAAAACCAGGAGGCACAGAGAGAAGCAGACCACCAACTAAAGGAAAAGTCAGAACTACTTGCTGCAGCGCCTCACCCAGGGCACTAGAAAGCCCCCATCCCAGAGGCCTTCAAGCAAAGAGGGCCAAGAAATAAAACACCTGCTTATTGAGGGTCACCCAGAGAAGGTAAAAGAACAGCTCCAATGAGAAGAAACCAGTGTATTTACTGTAAGGAAGAAGGAAACTCAAAAAAGCAAAAGACAAGAAAGGGGCGACAAACACCCCACTAATCATGGAAAATCCAGAGCCACTGATTTTGTAGGTCCAGCAGCCCTTGAAGACAACTCAGGCTGAGACAGACTGGGCCCCTCAACACTTAGCCCTGGGGAGCCCAAGGTCACGATAATGGTAGGGGGCCAAAAGATGGACTTCATGGTAAACACAGGCACAAAACATTCTGTTGTCATGCAACCAGTTGGGTCCAAAACTAAAAGGTAGACCACTATTATTGGAGCCACTGGAGTTTTGGCTCAACACTCCTTAACAGCCTATAAGTGTCTGCTGGGATCCTGTGAAGTTTTCTATCAATTTCTTTACCTTCCTGACTGCCCAGTATCCCTACTGGGCTGAGATCTCCTGAAAAAGCTACAGGGTCAAATAAACTTCAATGCAGAAGGGAAATGGAAAAAAAAAACAAACAAAAAAAAAACAGCAATTCACCTGGATATGTGCGCCTCAAGCATTAAAAAATTCTCCCACTATATTTAGCCAAATCCTAGGGAAGGTCTTGCAAGAATTTCATGACAAAAAATATAATAGCATTTTGCTCCAATATGTGGATGATCTACTCTTAGCCAGTACAACCTCACAAGAGAGGCATGGCCCACTGTTCTAGTTTGCTAGCTGCCGGAATGCAACACACAAGAGACAGATTGGCTTTTAATAAAAGGGGATTTATTTTGTTAATTCTTCAGAGGAAAGGCAGCTAACTTTCCACTGAGGTTTTTTCTTACGTGGAAGGCACAGGATGGTCTCTGCTGGTCTTCTCTCCAGGCCCCTGGGTTCCAACAACTTTCCCCGGGGTGACTTCTTTCTGCATCTCCAAAGGCCTGGGCTGAGCTGCAAGTGCTGAGATGAGGAATGCTGAGCTGCTTGGGCTGTGCTACATTGCTCTCTCATTTAAGCACCAGCCAATTAAGTCAAAGGTCACTCATTGCAGCAGACACGCCTCCTAGCTGACTGCAGATGTAATTAGCAACAGATGAGGTTCACGCACCAGTACCATTGGCTTATGTCTGCAGCAACAAAACTACATATGCTCACCTGGCCAAGTTGACAACTGAATCTAACACACCCACCTAAATCAAAGAGCTACAAGGTCTCTAGAAAAAAGGCCCAAATTTACAAAAAAAAAAAAAACAAAAAACAAGTAAAATTCCTCAGATTTCGCATTATCCAAGGCATCCGGAGTTGAAAGAAAACAAGCTGTTCATCAAATACCTACACCCATATCTCAGGGACAAATCCTTGAGTTCCTAGGGGCTGTAGAATTCTGCCACATCTAGATCCCTAACTTCACCGCAGTCACTAAGTCCCTGTATGAGGATATATGAAGAACTGAAAATTCACCCCTGCCCTGGGGAGCCAAACAACAAAGAGCCTTTGAAACTCTAAAGAAGGTGGCACCCTCCTGTTGAATGGATGGCAGAAATTCAAGAATAGTCAATTAGCAATCTCAGAAGCACTTGCCAGTGGTAGTCTCATAACTTCATAAAAATATTCACTATAATAAAACAGCCCTGGAGCAGTTTCTTCAATAGTACTTTTACATTTCTCAGCTGCATCAACTAACTTGAGCAGTTTGTGCTAAATGTGTAACTTGTGCTCAAAACAACCCCCAACAAGGGCCAAAACCACCTTATGCTGATTTGAAAGGATATATGTCCCTTAGAAAATCTACGTTTTAATCTAAATCCCATTTTGTAAAGGCAGAATAATCCCTATTTAATACTGTATGTAATTAGATCATCTCCTTGGAGATGCAACCCAATCAAAAGCGGTTGTTAAAATGGATTAGGGGAGATGTATCTCCACCCATTTTTGGGTGGTATTGATTAGTTTCTGAAGTCCTATAAAAGAGGAAACATTTTGGAGAATGAGAGATTCAGAGAGAGAGAGAGTGCTCCAGCACCATGAAGCAGAGAGTCCATCAGCCAGTGATTTGGAAATGAAGAAAGAAAATACCTCTCAGGGAGCTTCATGAAACAGGAAGCCAGGAGAGAAAGCAAGCAGATGATGCCATGCTCACCATGAATCTTTCCAGATGAGAGACAAGCTGTGACTATGTTTGCCATGTGCCTTCTCAGATGGGAGTGAGACCCTGGACTTCATTGGCCTTCTTGAACCAAGGTATCTTTTTCTGGATACCTTTGACTGGACATTTCTATAGACTTGTTTTAATTGGGACATTTTCTTGGCCTTAGAACTGTAAACTAGCAACTTATTAAATTCCTCTTTTTAGAAGCCAACCCATTTCTGGTATATTGTATTCCGGCAGCTAGCAAACTAAAACACACACCTCCTCTCACCCCCCCCCCCCCACTACCCCCGGGAATTCAAGTCATGGGGCAAATGCCATTCAACAAAATCCAAGTAGACTTCATAGAGTTTCCCTGGGCAAGGGGACACCACTACTTAGTAGAAATCTGCACCTTCTCAGGATGGGTGAAAGCCATTCCGACTCACTCAGAAAAGGCCCAGGAAGTAGTTTGATTCTTGTGCAAAACATTCGTCCCATGGTATGGCCTGCTGAACTCCCTGGGCTCTGACATTGGACTGGCATTTGTGGCCCAAATTATAAAAATCTCAGCAAAACTCTCTATGTAAAGCAGAATCTCTGCACTGCATATAGGCCACAGAGTTCAGGAAAAGTGAAGTAAATAATCCACACCCTGAAATCACATCTGAAGAAACTCTGTCAGGAAACCAATCTAAAATGAATTAGTGTTCTCTCCATAGCCTTGTTAAAAGTAAGATTCAGTACCACAAAACAGACCAGATTGTCTCCTTTTAAAGGTTTGTTCAGATGGCCTCCACCACTTATGAAAGAACTCCAAGGAAATATCAGGCAATTTGGAGAACTAACTTTAAGAAAGCAACCCCAGGGCCTAAGCTCCACTGTCTCAACTGCACAGCTCGGTAAATAAAAAATTCCCACTACAATTAATATCCCCAGTGTACTCTTTTACTCCAGGATCATTAGTCTGGGTAAAAAATTGAAAAAATCAGACATTAACACCCACCTGGTTAGGTCCCTATATGGTCCTCCTTTCTACCCCTACAGCTGTTAAAGTTTCTGAGATCATCCCCTGGATCCACCACTCCCAGTTGAAACCTAGAAAAGGCTCAAATCCATCTTGGAAGTGCCACGCTAATCCAGAAAACACACTGCATCTGACCCTGCATAAAAAACCCACCTGCCCTGCTCCAGCCACTCCAGAGCTGACTGGTCTACACATGGCTGAAGCTTGATGAAACCTCAGACTCCAAACCTTGTATGGCAGTTAGATTCAGTTGTCAACCTGGCCAGGTGAAGGCACCTAGTTCTGCTGCTATGAACATGAGCCAATGGTACATGAACCTCATCTTTTATTGATTACATCTGCAGTTGGCTAGGAGGTGCGCCTGCTGCAACGGATGATGTTTGACTTAGTTGGCTGGTACTTAAATGAGAGAGCACAACATAGCACAGCCCAAGCAGCTTGGCATACCTCATCTCAGCACTTGCAGCTCAGCCCAGGACTTTGGAGATGCAGAAAGGAATCATTCCAGGAAAAGTTGTTGGAACAGAGGCCTGGAGAGAAGGCCAGCAGAGATCACCCTGAGCCTTCCCACATAAGAAAGAACCTCAGATGAAAGTTAGCTGCCTGTTCTCTGAAAAACTAATGAAAAAATCCCCTTTTTTAAAAGCCAATCCGTCTCTAGTGTGTTGCATTTCCGACAGCTAGCAAACGAGAACACTTTGCTTCAGTCATTCCAGGGATGATTGATCCATGCATGGCTGAATATTGAGAAATCAGTGTATGAGCACCTGGACTGCCAGATCTGTGGCCTGACTTTCCTTATCTTCATCTCTGGGGTTGTTTTTCATTTGGCTGTATTAGCTCTCCTAGAAGTAGACAGCCTACAACTCTTTCTGAAAACTAATTTTATTTTAATTTGGTGGCATTATCCATACCCAGGTAACTCCTCCTTTCCTATATAAGTTGCAGAATGCCATTTTTCTCCCCAAATTTACATGTTAAACCACAGCATTTGGCTCCAGACAGTAGTCAAACTAATCACAAATGAAACTGCCTCCTACCTACTTTGTCTCAGTGGCCTGCACCCCTCAAACTATCATAAATATGAATTAGTCCCCACAAGCAAAAACAGTGCTACATCTATGGAATCAAATGTGATGAATGATATCATCAAAATGGGGGAATGAGGTAGTTAATAAGAGGGACCTCAGTATTATTGCTGTACTTCCTTACTAAAATGGTTTTATGAATTTGTGCTCTCCTAAGAGTGTGTAAAAGTGTAAAACCATGCTTTCTGAAAGAGGTAGTAAGACAAAATGTCTGCTGCATCTGCCAAGTATGCTCAGGCCTGCCTGCATTCCAGACAAAAGAAATTAACTATAAGCTGGAGCTTATAGAATCATCCCTGTCCATTCCCATAGAAACTCCCACCCTGCTTGCTTTCCTGTATAATCTGGACACAAAGGATATTTGGCATCAGACCTTGGACAGAAATTCTCTGAGGCAGCTGGCAATAAAAATCTTGTCCACTTCTCAGAGGTTCTGGTGCTTTCTTGTATGTGTTTGGAGTTTTTCCCCACTTCAGTACTAATTAGGTTTCCTAACTAAGAAATAGAAACTACATACTAACATTTTTCAGATAGTGCCTTTTTGAACTGACCATAGCTTTGTTGTAATTGGAGCAAATTAGTGGGCAACTCCATAAAAGCCAGATGGACTATTGTAAAACAGTCCCTCTTGGGGAATCTGGCTTCATCCTAACTTCTGTGTCCCATTGGCCCATGCTGTCCCTACAGGAATTTATTTCTCTCACACTTTGGAGTTGCAGCACAGTCTCCAAGGCAAACATTGATAAAGCCAGTCTTTCATCAAGCACAGGTAATATGGCCTCTCTTTGTCAACTGATGTTGTAAAGGAGTAGGGATACTTGACTTTTGGATATGATGAAGGTAGAGTACCGTCCTGGCTTCTTAACCAAGAGAAAAATGCAAGGCTTTCTTGGGTTTCTACTAAAGCCATAAAGGGTAAGCTCATAGTACTGGATAAGAGAGCAAATTGAGTTTGTTAAAATGGCTCCACTTATTTTAGGAAAATGGTCTAAGGCCTTTGTATGTTTCTTCTGAACACACTGTCCTCACCCATTTGCATAAAGAATAATATAAAGGCTAGAATAACACATATGGCCTTGCACAGCTTTTTGTTTGTTTGCTTGTTTGTTTTGCATAGATAGGTGCTGGGAACCCATTGCACAGTTTTAAGTATTGCTCATTGAAAGGTCAGTTGATGTGTGTGGGATGCTTTTCTGTATTTTTCATATAGCACCAACCAATAGTAAGAGTCTTAAGGGCCTTTTTTATTTGAAGATGCATGGTCCCCTTTGATCTTTGTTCTTTCACAACTGGATGGCTCGAGTAAGATATCCACATATTTTCTAACCTTTGCTTGGATAAATTTCCCCTGATACTGTCAAATGTATATTAGGGATATCTTTCCTCAAACCACAGAATTATGGTCCAAGACCTTGAATGGTATTTTGAGGTTTGACATAGAGCAGGACATCTGAATTCCATTGATTTCTAGATACTTAGATCCAACTGTTTAGAATAAAAACTTATTCTACATGGCAGAGATGGCTTGCTATAGTTCCCTGTCCGAGGGTGTGGATTCCAAGGTTTATAATAAATGTGTTATTACCATTTTCATTTTTAAAAATTGCATTTTAACTTTATTTTTTGTGTGTTGACAAATATAATTTTATGCTGCTGCATAATTACATACAGTGAAATGCTCAGAAGAATATAGTTATGTGTTTTGACTAATTTATTCACCCATGTTACATGACAAACAAAATACAGAATATTTCCAGCATTCTGGGAAGTTCCTTAGTTAGTCTCCTTTTCAGTCATTTCCCCTCCCAAACAGGGACTAGCATTATTCTGATTTCTATCTCCATGGACTAGTTTTCCCGATTCTTAAAATAGATACAAATGGATGTATAATACACATTTTTTTGTTTCTGACTTCCTTTACTCAACATATTTTTGCAGACTCATCCATTTTTTTTTTGCATATCAGTATTTTGTTCCACTCTATTCTGTTTTAACCACACTTCCCCTGTTGATAGACATTGAGTTGTTTTCGAGTTTTGCTCTTATGGACAAAGCTGGCAAATGAAATAAAAAATAATGCCATTTAAAATGGTATATGACATAAATGCCTAGGAAAAAACATAATGAAATATGTATGAGACCGCAAGAAAACATGCTGAGAAATATTAGAAAATATTTTAATAAACGTGAGTGATGGCATATTTTGGTAGTGGGTTGGAAAACTTGATATCATATTAATCTCATTAAGATTGCCTATAGAGTTAGCAAAATATCAGTAAAATCCCTGAAGCTATTCTACAGAAATTTACAAGTTTATTCTCAAATTTAAATGAAAATACAAAAGAACTAGAGTAAACGAATATTTTTCAAACAGATGATAAAGAATATGTAGTACTTATACTACAACAATTTAAGAATTACTATAAAATTAAAGAAATTAAGACACTGTGGTTCTGGTGAAACTACAGACAGATCAATGGGACAGAAAAGAAGGTTAAATTAAAAGACTGGTACATACACAGCAAATTGATTTTTGACAAAGTAGTCAATCAAAGTCAGTGGATATATAAGCTTCATTCTACAAATTTTGCTGGATGGGTGAAAATTAACATGGACACATCCACACAAAGTACAAAAACAACATTCAAATTCGATTATAGAACTAAACACATTTCTAAGCTAAGAGCTCCCAAATCAAACATGAGACTATATTTGCAATAATATAGTAGCCAAATATATATTAGACTAAACACAAAAATATGATTTAAAAAATTCATAAAATACTCAAAGTGAAAAGTTCTACTCTTTCAAAAACACCATTAAGTAAATGCATAGGCAATTCAAATATGGAGAAAAATATTTGCAACGCATTTGTTTGACAAAGAATTATTGCAGGTTATATAAATAACATTACTAAGTCAATAATAAAAAGAAAATAAACCAATAAAATGGACAACTATAGATTGTTTGTGAAATTGTGCATATTTTCTGACATTTATTGCACATTTGAGTATCCTCTATTATTAAGTATCTGTGTAAGCAGTTTGGCAATTTTTGACTGAGACGTCTCTTACATTGATTTATCAGTTATATATAAAAATTAGATACAAGTTACTTTTCAGATATGTATTTTACAAATATATACTTTCTATCTGTTCAAGCCTTTTAACTCTAAATAGTATTTTCTAATGAACAAAATATCTTTCATTATTCTTTGTGTATACAGCTCATTTACTCAGTTCTTTCCACTTTCAAATGTTGCCTTAGTTTTCTCATCCATTGCATAACAGAAACGATGCTTCATATGAATATGCCATTAAAATGGAGATAGTTATAAGAATGTTTTGTAGAATTAAAAGAAAAATTTGTTTTTTAAAAGTTGTGATGTTTTCAAAGTTTTCTGGATATAGTTACCAGAGAGTGAAAGCTGGGATAATTTTGCTATGCCTGACAGTCCACTAGAGGCATACTCTCCATTTACAGGGTACAGAGTAAAACAGTTATACTATCTATTGTCTAAATAAATAATTACTCCAGTGGAAAGAGAACAGGATGAAATAGTATATTGTTTTAGGTTCCCGGCTGCTTAAAACAGATACCATGAAATGGGTTGGGCTTAAACAATGGGGATTTATTAATTTTAATTAGAATCTAGAAAAGTGTCCAAATCAAAGCCTCATCAAGGTGACACTTTCTTCCTGAAGACAGGATGCCAGTGACCTTGGGCTCCTCTGCCACGTTGTTAGGCACATGGCAGCATCCGTTAGTCTCTCTCCTTTCCTTTCCAGTTTTTGTTGATTTCAGTTTCTTGCTTCCCTGGTTTTCTCTGTTTCTCTTGATAGTCATTCCATTATTAAGGAATCCAGTAAAAAAATTAAGGCCAATCCTGAACGAGATAAGTCAAGCCTTAACTGAAGTAACTTCATCAAAAGGTCTTACTTAACAATGGGTTCACATCCACAGGAAGAGATTAAATTTAAGAACCTGTCCATCTGGGCTACACACAGCTTCAAACCACCATATGTATCAAAAACAAAGTGACCAACTTTGAAGTGTACTTCCATTAGAAAACCTGTCCTCAGAAAGAGGAATATGATATTCTTGATAGTAAGAGATAGCCTTTATTGAATATTGTCTATTAAGAACTGTACCAGGTGTTATACTTGAATTATTTATTTTAATTCTCAAAATAATAATTTGAAGTAGTTACTAATATTATCTCCATTTTACAACTGAGAAGAAAATGACTCACTTCTCAGACTGTCTGAATTTCGTGGATATTTTTTCCTCCTGTCTCTTCCCATATTTTACAAAACCTGGGTATTTTTACTGTTGTTAATTGATAACAGTGTAATAGCTTTTTTCCTCTTACATTAAGTTATTTGCATGAAGATAAAAAAGTTGATTAGTAAATATTTATGACTCAGTGTTTGATGTATTTCAGATGCTAACTATGTTTCCAAGTAAAGGAGATATGCTAGCTAACTAACCATGTATAATTATATATATATATACATATATACATAGTAGATAATACTATATAGATGCAATATTTATAATGTGTAATATATTATGTTATATAATATATAAAATTTTATAAATTACATGATATGCATGATATTATCTATCATCTATTTATCTGTATCTGTACATCTATGTGTTCAAATGGAGAAGATCTGTAAAGAGTTGATAAATGAATCTAGAGACAAAAGTTAATTTTGAGTAAGAAAACAAATAGATGGTATTTAAAACCATGGGACCAGGGAGCGTCCTGCACTATGAAAGACTAACTGACATTAGACTAACAAACTACTTAAAGTTTTATGAAAGCTGGAAAAAAAACGCAACCAAGCCACTGCTTCAAGGCATTCTAAAATATACAGGAACCAGGATTTGGCTTGTAAGAGATACCGGGAAGAAAAGTAACACACTGAAAATATACCCTGCTATATTTTCCCCTTGGAACACTGGTCTAGCCCCAGCAACTGTGAGACTTAAGGGTTAAGTCTATCTTTCAGAAAGCAATATGGTGCTGGAAGACAAAGTTATAGATGAGCCTCTTCAAAATGGAGGGCTTTTGGTAATAAATGACTAGTTATAGTTTAGTTTCTGGTAAATCCATGCCGTTGGAGCAAGGCTCAAACCCTAGAACTTAAGGTTATGCCCAGGAAATAAGGGCAAAGTTTAAAAGACTAGCACTAATCAGCTCCTCTAGAATAAATACTGAAAGGAGCTTGATATATTGAAACAAAATGATCCTAGGTAAAAACATCAAACTACTAAACTGCGAGAGCTAATGAAACACATTTGTAAAGGTAAAAATTAAGAGTAACTATAAATGAATATTAACTATAAAAACCTAAATAATAATAATGTCTTGAATGTTGAGGATATGTGTATCAGTAAAACTCAGTACACTAATAGTGCAAAGGAAAGAAAAATTACCTAAATTGGATATAAATAATAGAATCTGTTATTGTTTGGTAAGTGGCAAAATTGTGATTACCACCAAAGCATGAATAAAAATGTATAAATAAAATGATAACAGAGGAAAAGATAAATTAATAAAAATATTGAACCGCCCAGCAAAGATCAAAAAAGGAAGACAAAAGAGCAAATAACAGATGTAAGAAATAGAAAATAGTTTGTAGCCAATTTAAATCCAGCATCCCATAGATTGCATTAAATACAAATAGATTAATGCTCCAAAGATAGGAAAATATTATCATGCTGAATTAAAAAAAAAAAAATCAATGAGCATATCATTTACAAGATCCCACTATAAAACATGGACATAGCAGTGTTCAAAGAGAAAAGGTACCAAAAAATTTTGATTAAAGCAATTAAATATTCTTGAGATACAAAGACAGAGAAGTAACCATTTAAATATAACAAGAGGGAGGCAGAAAAATTTAATGGAATGAGAAAAGAAGATTGTACACACTGGAGAAAGAACTTACATGTATAATCAGAATTCTAGAAAAAATGAGAGGGGATTGAATTTAGAGTAGAAGTGGAGAGGTTAGTTTCTCATCACAGCAGGAAAATTTGATTGACATACATTTTCATCATGAAGCATGAGATGAGTTCATCAGTTAAGATATTTGCTCCAGCGGCATTCAGCTGCTTGGGTGGAGGCATGAAATAGGCAGATAATTTGGTATAAGATGAGTTAGAATTTTGCTAGATGAGTGTGACAGAACAAGGGATAAAAGGGTAAGGATATTTGCACATGAGTGATTATATTTCTGAACCATGGAATCTTGTCTGGATATACAGAAATAAATGTACAGATGGGGATAAAAGTAGCTGGAGTTCTACCTCTTAACAGACATATTACACACAATGCATTTTAATAAGAAAAAACATGCATATGCTGAGTAGAAAAATATATTGATCAAAATAAATGAGGGAATTAATAATGTAACAAAATGCATTCTTAAATATTATTCTCATAGCAACAAAAAATAGTTAACTAGTCATTGGCCTTGAACAACATTTGAAAAGTGTTCTAACTGCCCTCATTCACTTTAGGCTCCTTAAGTGTATGTGAAGAAAATCAGTATCTGAAGACTTACTTAATATAATATAATTTGTGGGTTTTATTCATTTTACATACTAAATAAATATGTACTGCAGAGATATTCTATTATTTTCTTAAAATACTTGGAAACATTATGGGCTTTACACTAGTCAAAGATTTCTAGCATTAAAATACTAAAGAAGCAATAAAATGGCTAAATTAAATCTTGTTTAAGTCCTCTCAAGTAAGACTTAAGTACTTTAATTTATTGACATGATGGGTTTGGTTATTTTTTTTTTTTAACAGTTTTGTCTTTGAAATCCTCTTAAGTTGTGATTTTTGCACTAAATATTTTTTTCTCATCTGTAAGTACTTTCTCTGGTGTTACTTAAATATATGTTTTCATATGAAAACTGTGATATAGATATTGTGCATGAAGTCAGATATTAATGATGAGGATTATAGGAGGAAAATACAAAAGAACTGTATCTATATTAATACACTGCTTACCTCTGTAGAGATGTCTCCATAATCCCAAATGTTGTTTTCTAATAAAATAATAGTAGACATGTTATATCAGTTATGGTTTTGTGATTATGGGTTAATTTACTAAGAAAACAAGATAAATTAAACTTCTTAAATTGATTGCATCAGGCATAGTTTTTATATTTTTAATGGTTTTTAGATTTAACAGGTGGTTAACAGAAAGAAATGAAATAAGCGTTGGGCCGTATTCTTTCAGAAATGTTCAGCTGTGAAGGAATACAACTAGTGCATAAATGAGCTTGACAGAAACAGAAATAAAGGTGGCCACTTACCTTAAAATGCAGTACAACAGGAAACCTAGACTTTTATTATTATAATACTGCCTTCACCTTGTGTCTATCTATTGCTGCCTTGCAACATAATAGTTCAATAAATTTGTTAAATTTACTTAATCTCTCTAAATTTTAGTTCATTAATTTCTAATTTGGAAAGAATGATAATTATCTCTGAGAATCGTTGGAAGATTCAAATAAAATATTCCATGTAAACTGTTGAAGTGAAATGCCTGATTCCTAGTGAAATGGCTTTAAATGAAAACTATTTTTATTTCTATTATAGCATTGAATAAATAAAGTTCATTTCTTGGACCCAGAATCTATCCTAGCACAGAACAAAAATATGGAGCCAATGCTGACATTGTTTTCTGAGAATCTGTATTTAATTCAGCTGTAATATATAAGCTTAATATGTATTTTATACTAAGTTTTAGGAGAATTGTTGTATTAAATACAATAAAATAGCACATCAGCAAATTAAAAGATCTAGAAATAGAATGTTATTGCAAACAAGTTTATTGTATTAACTTTCAAAGAAAAAAATCATATTTTACCTCATAATCCATAGACATAATGCACATTACAAACAAATACATTTTTATTGTTATAATATAAATACAAATATTCAACATAATTAAATGTAAAATGTGGTGAGATTTAAAAAATGAACACAGTCATGCAAAAACCATCACATTCAAGATAGATTTATATAGAACAATTTCATCACACCTAAAATCCAATTGTGACCATTTGAAGTCAATTTTCTCACCTAATGCAAAGTACTAGGAACCAGTAATTAGTTTTTTTTTCTTAAAAATCTTTGAGTTTTGAGATAATTTTATGATTTCATAAACTTGCAGAAAGTGTACGGAGTTCTTGCATACCCCTCACCCAGCTTCCTTTCATGTTAACATCTTAAATACCCATAATACAACTATCAGAGCAAAGAAATTGACCTTGATAGCATACAATTAACTGCAGAATGTGTTCAAACCTTACCAGTTTTTCCATGTTCCCTACTCTATTCCAGACTCTAATCCCTGATCTCACTTTGTACCTTCATATAGAAAACTTTGAGAAATTGTGCTTCTGCTTAGACTTTTGCATGCTAATTTTTGCAATCATTGGTAGAACTCGTTTATGGCATGACTGCAGTGGTGTTTTAATGGTGGCTTCCTGTTCCCTCATTCTTTCCCAGCATTCAAAGATTCATTGAGAATAACAGATACTTCAATTTCATTAGCTTTACCAACCTAGAAAATACCTCATTTTATGTACTGAGAGAATTTCTCATTTAACTTTATAATGCATGCAGTGATTAGAGCATAAAACTCCAAAGAATGCAGATCAGTCAACCTCCTGCAAACAGGTGAGTGGAATAATGTTATGTTGTTGTTAATACTGTCAATCTTCTGTGTTGCCAAAGGTGGGGATTGATATCTTGCAAGACCTAATTTTTGATAATTGTTCATAAAAGTAAAAATGTTACCAATTCATTAAATGACAAACATTGCATGTGCTTTAAATACATACTTTTAAATTTAATTCTCATAGATAACAATTTGTGGATGAAAAATCTGAGGCTTACAAATGTATAAAGAGCAAAATATGGATTAAGTAACATGGCTTTTCAGTAAAATTCAGTCATTCTAAAAAGTCTAATAGGTTCATGGAAATTAGCATGTGAAAGAGGGATCTGAAAAAAGAAGTCTTAAAAATAATCTTGAGATGATCTACTATGGGGATTAGGAGGTTATGTGTTGAACAGATTATTTATCATAGCAGATTGTCAGGGAGAGGGGAGAGAATAAGAGGACTATTAAAACTTACACACAGTCTGTAGACCCAGAAATTATACACTAATTTTAAAGACCTGATGTCATATTCCATAGTATACATACAATGATTTTCTCCTTACTTGAAAATTATATGGACTAGAAATGCAATTTAGTTTCCCTGCTGACATTAAAGAAAAGTTATTCTAGTTTGACCAATACCTAGAGAATTGGAAAAAAAAAAAACAAGCAGTTTTAGGAAACATAGAAAAGATAAGTAATTCAATAAACAAAGGAGAAAAACTTTATAAAGAATAAGATTCAAACAAAGAAAAAGGAGGTTGACAAAGAAATTATATGCAACTAAAAATTAAAAAGAAACTTTAATAGTATGAGACAAGAATGAGACCCTTACTTGGATGTGAAAATTCTACCTTTTAAAATAGTAGCAGTCATTGATAAATATAAAGGAAAATATTCAGTACCAACAAATTAGTCAATTCCAAAGAAAGATGATAGTCTTCTATCCTGAACAATGATTGAGAAGTATCAGGAGAAAACTTCAACCTTAACTTTGTTCCTAATCTCAGGTGATTTACAAGTTGAGGAAATTTGACAGCCCTTGGATATTAAATATGTGATAACTGAAATGAAGAATTCAATAAAAATGTTAGGAGCATAATATCCCAGATGAAAAAAATATATAGCAATAGCCATGAAATGATTGGGTGATAAAGTTAATGAGTTCCTTCAAGAAGGAAAAATAAAAAAGAAGCATAAACAAAAGAGAAAAAACAAAATTAGAGAATCACTCCAGAAGAACAAATGTTTAGCTAAGAGGGGCTCTAAAAAAGAATAAACATCAGAGTTTTGCTTTCATTATGGGGGAGTAAGCTCCTAATATACTCATCCTCTTGTACATAACAAATTTAACTATCAACAAAATACAAAATATGGCTACGTGAGGGATCTAGAAGGCGAACAGTGGGAGTGTCAAATTTGGAGGAGACTGGCACAAGATGTTTCCCATTATTTTTCAGCTTTTCACTGAGGGATGCATAACTTGTAGGGCAGGCAGTATGGGTTGACTGAAATTCTGATAGAAAATTTCAAAAAGCTCAGCCAAGGCAAGAAGGTTTCCTAGGAGAGCTGGGACACTGACACTAAAAAGAATAAGATCCCCAAAGCCATGGTCTCAGCAGTGGGTCCTGAAAAAATATACTTGGGAGTTTTTGACAACAGAAATATTTGAGGGGTTGATTTACATCACCAGCAGGACAAACAGCATTTTGAAAAACATCTATTTTTGATTCCGTGGTTCCGCGTATATTTCTTGCACAAGTCCAAAGTTCTTACTAAAGCAATGATGGCTCTGAGCCTTTCTGAGAATGACAGCTGGATAGACAGAAAATACTCAAAGTAATCCTTTAGCTACAAATGACAAGTCGAGTTTTCAGTAGCTAGAAAAATGTTTATAACTCAAGCAGTCTCAAGTTATTTTAAGCCTAAAAGCTGTTGAAATAGCTTGCTGTAAATTTAATCTCAAAACTTTACTCTCTACTCCTTTTCTGTTACAGTAGTAAAATCTTCCCTTGCTCTGCTTGCAGGAATGAAACATCATAGGAGCTAATATCAACATCTTCCTTCCTTTGAAGGACAAGCTCAAAAACCCAAATACTTATAAAAAGAAAGGCCTACAAGATAACGGGACATGCTAACTGTTCTAGTTTGCTAGTTGCTGGAATGTGATATACTAGAAATGGAATGGCTTTTAAAAGGGGGAATTTAATAAGTTACTGGTTTACAGTTCGAAGGCCAAGGAAATGTCCCAATTACAGAAAGTTTATAAAAATGTCAAATTAAGGCACCAATAAGACATTACCTTCACTCAAGAAAGACCAGTGCTGAACCCAGGAGAGAAGGATCAGCAGACATTGCCAAGTGGCTGGCTGTGTGACAGAGGATTCTGGATTGCAAGCAGCCTTTCTTCATAGGCGGTCTCATCCTGTTGATGCCTTGAGTTGGACATTTTCATGGTCTAAGAACTGTAAATTGTAAATTAATAAATCCCCATTGTAAAACCCAAAAAAAAAAAGAAAGGCTGATGAAGTTCAGGGTTTCTTTCTCAACTGGAAATGTACGTGGTGAACATGGCAACATCTTCTAGTTTCCTCTCCACGCCTCTTGTTTCAAGAAACTTCCCTGGGAGCACTCTCCTTCATCTCCAAAAGTCACTGGCTAGGGGTGGGCCACAGTGGCTCAGCAAGCAAGAATGCTCACTTGCCATGCCAGAGGACTCAGGTTCGATTCCTAGTGCCTGCCCATGTAAAAAAAAAAAGTCACTGGCTGGTAGATTCTCTGCTTCTCATGGCTATATTATTCTCTTCATTCTCTGCTGCTCTTGTCATTCTCCGGCTTTCTCTAAAATGCTTCCTCATTTAAAGGATTCCAGTAAAGTAATCAAGATCCACCTGGAATAGATGGAGACAAATCTATCTAATCAAGTTTAACACCCACACTTGACTGAGTCATATCTCCATGGAGATAACCTAATCAAGTTTCCAACCGATAGTACTGGATCAGGATTAAAATAAATGGTTGTCTTTATGGAACGGGATCAGGATTAAAACATGGGTTTTCTGGGGTGCATAAATCCTTTCAAACTAGCCCAAATAGATTTACTCTTCTATTTTTTTTCTTTCTTTTTCTTTTTCTTTTTTTCTTCTACTTTCTTTTGGATCCTGGTCATTTCTTTGTTTGGGGTTATAAAAGCAAACCCAAACCACCCTTCTCACTTCAAACTTGTTTTGGAAAGATTTTTCTCTTCCAGGTCCTTGATGATGCATCTTCAATAAACTCACCTTCTCACCAAAGCAAAGACTTATTTCTCTGTTTAATGCAGGCCTTACTATTTAGGACTGTGTTTTCTGATGGTAACAAGACCATGCTTGGTGATTTCATGGTAGCATGGGCCATTAAACAATCTGCAAATGTGGAGATGTAAAAGTAGCTTTTGCCATGACAGAGGACCCAGGTTCGATTCTCGGTGCCTGCCCAGGTTAAAAAAAAAAAAAGTAGCTTTTGGTGTTACACTATTCAAAGCCCATGCACTTTCAGTTATACAGCCCTCACCCTCAACCACTTTTGGTAGACTCTAACAAATTTTTCAAACATAGCAAAGAAAAATGAGATTTTTAGCTTCTGTAAAGCAACCCCTGGAATTGGAAAATTTTGCAGCAATATTGTAAGAAAGAATCAGAGTGCTTGAGATCTTTATTAATGGTAGAACAATGGCATTGTTAACCAGAAGATTAAAATCTACTTTTTGGGAAAGGTCAAAAAGACAAAAGAATATCTGAAGTGCAAAGTAAGAGGTTGAAATTCATTCTTGACAATTTCTCTTTTCTCCATGATATGGGAGGTAGATCATAGCCTCAAATAAGAGGCAGAGAATTGCTGATAGTTATGGAAACAAGAGTTGACGAGAAATATATAAAAGAGTAGACATATGTCTGTAACGGCTCTGAAGAGGCAATGCACTCAGAGTGAATACAGTTGGCAGAGATGTCTAATTCATATTAGCAGCTCACTGCTGATTTAGTCCTCTAGTTTATTATTACTATCAATATTACTATCATTATCATCATAATGAAAATCATTGTCATTCAATGCAACTTCTTAAAAAACTATCGTATGTTCCATATGTAGTATATAAAAGTTTCTTTCAAGTAATTGCCCCAGCCTGAGTTCTGTCCAGTTAAAATTAACAGCCTAAAATATGCAAACTGTATGAAAGTAATATATAAAATTAAATAAAACAAAATTTGAATTCCTCCCACCAAAGAGATATACTGTTATCGGTTCTCATGCTATTTTCCATATCCATGTATTATCGCAATTTGTACCATTTAAGAGTAAGGAACATTTTAATTTTCTTCTCTTTTGTTCCATATCTCTGATTTTCTCTCTTTGCACTTCATTCTCAGTTTCATGTTTTATTCATTGGCTTCTCTACTTGCTGATCTGGAAAGGTACTCATCTTATGGCCCCAAAGCTTAACAACAATAATGCAAAAAGAAGACTTTTTAGGTAGTTCAAATGATCTTTATAGTAGGTTGAATTGAACCTCTAAGTTGTATATCCTAATCCCCCAAATCAGTGAGCGTGTCTTATGTGGTGAACACTGTAGATGTAATGAAGTTAAAGATCTTGAGATAAGGTAATCTAAGATTACCTAGGTGGGCCCTAAATCCAATGACAAGTATCCATATAAGATAAAAGAGAAGGCATAGGCAGAGAAGCAAACACCCAGAGGATGGGGATGTGAAGACAGTGGCAGAGATTGGAATGATGCATCTACAAGTGAGGAATGCCAAGGATGCTAGCAGCCAATAGAAGGTAAGAGAGAGGCATGAAATGGATTCTTACTCAAATCTTCCAGAAGGGACCAAGTCTGCTTGCACCTTGATCTTGAAACTCTGACCTCTGTTAAAGAGTAATTTCTGCTGTTTCAAGCCATTCAATTTTTGGTAAGTTGTTATACCAATCATGGAAAACTAATATAAGTGCCCTGAATTGGATCTTATTTAATGTATAGCAGTGAACTTAACATTTGCTAGAAGAATAAAGTCTTCATCTAATTATAATTGATAGTTGCAAAGTTGAAAAATTTAATTCATTTTGCTTCCCTTAATTTAGTACTATTTTGGTATTTAGGTGACATTTCATTATGAATGAATGCTCATTTGTGAGCTGTGGTATATAAACTTGCATTACTCATTCATTCAAATAGTTCCAAAAATGGAATTTAAAAAATAAAAACTAAAAAATAAATGAAAAAAATTAAATACAATTTTTTTCCATATAAGACAATCATTTTTAAATGAAAAATATTCTGCAGTGGAACTGAAAAATTTAGCATAATTCTGGATTAATTTTCCTCTCTTTCTAATCTTAAGGTGAAGAGTCAAGTTGGGACTTGGAGTAAGTTGGGAAGGGCTTTTAATATTAATTTTTATGTTAACTGTTCTATCTTTATAATATTTCTTATGATTATTCAAGAGAATATAATAAATGATATCCAGAATGCTCTGCATCCTTTATGTAGGTAGAAAAAGCATGTGGTTTGGCATTAGCAAATGGTGATAGAATAAAACTGAAGAGAAAGGATGCATTAAACAAACTAAAACTACCTTCCTTCTATGTCATAATTATTATTATTATTATTATTATTATTATTATTATTATTACTACTACTACCATTTGCATGAGCAGTCAGAGGGAATCAAACCCAGGTCTCTAGCATATGCCATTATTATTCTTTCTTTTCTTCTCTTTTCTGTTTTTTGACATGGGCAGGCATCATGTCTCCAGTGGTCTCCAGCATGGCAGTTGAGAACTCTGCCACTGAGCCACCATTGCCCATCCTGCCATTATCTTTTAATTCAAAATTCACCCTTTACTTTTATAAACTCTGTGTTAAAGCTTTTTAAAAATTTTTTGGATCAGCATATTTTTAAATGTTTTTTTATGAGATTTTTTTTTTTTTGGTGGGAGGAGGATCAAAAGGAAAAAACAGTTTTAGGCAATTCTTATTCCAAAGGAAAAGACTGGTAGACACACTGTGGATACATCTGAACAAGATGAAGCTAACAAGAGCAAAAATCAATAATAGGAGGCATGGCAAGATGGTGGCTTAGTGAGGTATGTAATTTAGTTTGTTCTTCAGAGCAGCTAGTGAATAACCAGAAACAGTATAGAAACACATCAGTGACCAGACACATAGCAAATACCAGTCTGGACAAGCTGGACTAACTGAGGCCCCGCACAGAACTGTAAATCACCTAAGCTATGGAGGCTAGCACCCCTCCCCCACAGGCACTGCAGGCTGATTCCTTCAGGGGAAAGAAAATAGACTTTACTGGCAGTAAGGGCTTAGCTTAACCAAACTCCAATTGCAGAATTAATGAACAAGTTCTGACTACTGAAAATAGGACTCCAGCTCAGGTAAACCTGGACTAAGTGTTAAAGGTACTAGGAATTTTTGTGTTGGCAGAGAGGGGGCGGGCTGACAGGAAAAAAAAAAAAACAGAGGTTTTTTGAGTTGGACAGAACAAAATACTTTAAAAGGGCTCGACCCTAAAAAAGAGGGGCACATAGAGCCTGAATATGCATAGTGTCATGTACCAGCTTAAGCTCTTGATTGACAAACCCAAGGAAGGGGTGCTGCTCTGAAAAGGATTTATTTTTTTTCTTTGTTTATACTATTTAATAGCTAATTAGATAGAACTGGAAGCTTTCTCATGCTCCAGTACTGCACCGGGCAAGGGTGGAATTACGCTTGCCTGAGAGACAACGTAACTAGTTAGGTGAAAGTAGTTAATTCCTTAAAGGCTGTACCTTCCCTAAGAGAAAGGTGAGGCCCAGCTCAAGTGGAATCCCTCCCTCAAGGAACTCAGGTCCGGAGGACTGGAAAACTGAAGCAATTAATGCCAACCTAAGCCTCACCTCTGTCTCAACCATTCCCCCAGGAGGGATAATCTGCTGAAATTAAAGACACCACACTTCTTTACACTGGTGGGAAGCCATGGCCAGACAAGTGCCACATGCTGGGTAAGACAGGAAAAGCATAGAGTCTAGAGGTGCCATAAGAAAGTCTGTCAACCTGCTGGGTCTTACCCTCAGGGGAAACTGGTGTAGGCAACTCTTTTCTCCTGAGAGGAAGCCCATCCAGTCTCAGAAACTCTGACTGGGGTCTATAATATCTGAGGAGACCCACCTCAAAAAAAAAAAATTCCATATAGGCAGAGCAAGAAACAGAAAAACAAGAACTGAAAAATTCTGACCAGTTAAACAGAACTAAGCTAAAGTTCTAGAATAAGTTGAACTGAATGTCAAAGAGCAGATAGAGAGCAAAGCTATCCATCAAGAAAATCCTAAGTAAAAGAGTACAAACAACCCCCAGAAAAAACTAATTAAGAAAATCAAGTGCTTAGATGTCAGCAAAAATGTAATGAGTCATACTAAGAAAAGCAAAGATATGACCCAGTCAAAGGAACAAATCAACAATTCAAATGACATAAGAGTTGAAACGACTAATTTAGGATGTTCAGACAGACATGGAAAATCTCATAAAATATCAAATGAGTTGAGGAGGAGAGAAGATATTGGGTGAACTAAAGAAGAAATCAAAAGTTTGAAAAAACTTATGGGAATGAAAGGCACAATAGAAGAGATGTAAAACAATGGAAACATAGAGCAATAGATTTGAAGAAACAGAGAAAGGATTAATGAACTAGAAAACTGGATATCTGAAATCTGACACACAAAAGAAAATATAGGGAAAACAACAGAAAAATATGAGCAAGTTTTCAGGGGATTTGATACCAACATGAAGCGCATGAATATACATGTTGTGGGTGTCCCAGACGGAGAAGAGAAGGGAAAAGGAGGAGAAGACTAATGGAGGAAATATTCAATGAAAATTCCCCATCTTTTATGAAAGACATAAAATTCAAGAACCAAAAAGTACATCATACCCCAAACAGAATAGATCCAAATAGACATACTCCAACACACTCCAACACACTTACTAATCAGACCATCAGATGTCAAACAGAAAAAGAGAACTTTAAAAGCTGCAAGAGAAAAGCAATTCATTACATACAAGGGAAGCCCAATAAGACTAAGGGTGGATTTCTCAGCAGAAGCCATGGAGGTGAAAAGGCAGTGGTAAGAAATGTTAAGATTATAAAAGAGAAAAACTGTGAACCAAGAATTCAAAATCCAACAAAATTATCATTCAAAAATGAAGGGGAGATTAAAACATTTTCTGACAATCACTGAGAGAATTTGTGGTCAAGATACTGGCGCTACAAGAAATAATAAAGGGAGCACTACAGGCAGATAGAAAAAGGCAGGAAGAGAGGTTTGGAGAAGAGTGTAGAAATGAAGACTATCAGTAAAGGCAAAAAGAGAAAAAATAAATAAATATGACATATAAAACCCAAAAGGCAAAATGGTAGAAGAAAATGTTGCCTTTACAGTAATAACACTAAATGTTAATGGATCAAACTCACAATCAAAAAACATAGACTGGCAGAATAGATTGAAAAACAGGACCCATACATGCTGTCTACACGAGACTCATTTTAGACCTAAGAACAAAAATAGTTTGAAAGTGAAAGGGCAGGAAAAGATATTTCATTCAAATAACAATCAGGAAAGAGCAGTACTATCTATACTAATATCTGACAAATCAGACTTCAAATGTAAAACAATTAAAAGAGACAAAGAAGGACACTATGTATTAATAGAAGGGACACTTCTGTAGAAGACATAGCAATCATAAATATGTATGAACCAAACCAGAGTGCTCCAAAGTACATGAGGCAAACACTGACAACACTGAAGGGAGAAATTGACACCTCTACATAATAGTTGGAGATTTCAATTCCCTGCTCTCAGCAATGGATAGAATATCTAGACATTTACACAACACAGGATACACATGTTTCTCAAGCATGCATGGATTATTCTTAAGGATATACTGGATATTCTTAAGGATATTCTTAAGGACCATATACTGGGTCACAAAAATGTTTCCATAAAGCAGGCTTCAATAAATTTAAAAAGATTAAAGTCATACAAAATACTTTCTCAGATCATAATGGAATGAAGTTAGAAATCAGTAACAAGCAGAGTGCCAGAAAATTCACAAATATATGGAAGATAAATAGCATAATCTTAAACAACCAGTGGGTCAAGGAAGAAATTACAAGATAAATCAGTAAGTATCTTGAGGCAAATGAAAATGAAAACACAATGTATCACAATTTATGAACTGCCTAAAGGCAGTGCTATGAGGGAAATTTATTGCCTTCAATGCCTATATTAAAACAGAAGAGAGAGAAAAAATCATGGAATTAACTGCTCATTTGGAAGAACTGGAGAAAGAATAGCAAACAAACCCCAAAGCTAACAAAAGGAGAGAAATAATGAAGCAGAAATAAATTGAGAAAATGAAAACAATTGAAAAAAATCAACAAAACCAGAAGTTGGTCTTTGTAGAAAATCAATAAAATTGATGGAGCCTTAGCTAGGTTAACAAAAAAAAAAAAGAGAGAGAGAGGATGCAAATAAATAAAATCAGAAATGGAAGAAGAGTTTTAACGAACCGACCCTACAAAAATAAAGGAGGTAATGAGAGAGTACTATGAACAACCATATGCTACTAAATTAGACAATGTAGATGAACTGAACAACTTCCTAGAAAGGAGAAAGGTATGAACAACCAATATTGACTGGAGAAGAAATAGATGTCTTCAACAAAACAAGCACAAGTAAAGAGATTGATTCAGTCATAAAGAAGCACCCATAAAAGGAAGTTCCTAGGACCAGATGGCTTCACATGTGAATTCTACCAAGTATTCAAGAAATAATTAGTATCCATCCTGCTCAGACACTTCAAAAAAATTGAAGAGGAGGGAAAACTACCTAACTCATTCTATGAAGCCAACATCACCCTTATACCAAAGTCAGACACAATGATACTACAAGTAAATAAAATTGCAGACAAATATCTCTAATGAATATAGATGCAAAAAGCATCAGCAAAATACTTGCAAATTGAATCCAGCAGCACATTAAAAGAACTGTATGCCATGACCAAGTGGCGTTAATTCCAGATACGCAAGGATGGTTTAACATAAGAAAACCAATTAATGTAATACACCATATCAACAAATCAAAGCAGAAAAACCACATGATCATTTCAATTGATGCAGAAAACGCATTTGACAAAACTCAACATCCTTTCTTGATGAAAACACTTCAAGGGATAGGAATACAAAGGAACTCCCCCAACATGATAAAGGGAATATATGAAAACCCACAACTGGCAACATCCTCAATGGAAAAAGACTGAAAGCTTTCCCCCTAAAATCAGGAACAAGACAAGGCTATCCACTGTAACCATTGTTATTCAACATTATGCTGGAAGTTCTAGCCAGAGCAATTAAATAAGAAAAAGCAATAAAAGGCATCCAAATTAGAAAGGAAGAAGTTAAACTCTCAGTTTTCAGATGATATGATACTATACGTCAAAAATCCTGAAAAATCCATGGCAATGCTACTAGAAGTAATAAATGAGTACCACAAAGTGGCAGATTACAAGGTCAACATGCCAAAATCAGTAGTGTTTGTATACACTAGTGTATCAACTAGGGTTCCATTAGAGAAACAGAATCAACAGAAGATATCTGTAAATATAAAATTTATAAAAGTATCTCACATAACAATGTCAAGTAGAGTCCATGGTCTGTAGGGCAGGCCATGTGCTGGCAGTTCCAATGCAGGTCCTCAGTATACTCTCAGGAGAGGCTGGCCGGCTGAAGCAGGAAGAGTGATAGTCTCTTCTGAATCCCCCTTAAATGCCTTCTGGTGTCAGCTGTGGATGCAGCCAATATGGTCATGATTTATGCCCATGAAATGTCCTCGTAGCAACAGACAGGCCAGCACTTGCCCAACCAGACAACTAGGCACCACGACCTGGCCAAAATGACACATGAACCTGACCATGACAACTAGTAATAACCAATCTGAGGGGAGAAATAAAAAAAAAAAATCCATTTACAATAGCAACCAAAAGAATAAAAAATTTAGGAATAAATTTAACCAAGGATACAAAAAACCTATACACAGAAAACTACAAGAAATTGCTAAAAAAATCATGGAAGACCTAAATAAATCAAAGGACATACTGTGTTCATGGATTGGAGGACTAAATATAGTTAACATGTCAATTCTACCCAAATTGATTTGCAGATTCATTGCAATCCTAATTAAAATCCCAAAAACTTACTTTGCACAAATGGAAAAACCAACAAGCAAATTTATTTGGAAGAGCATGGTGCCCCAAATAGCTAAAAATATCTTGAGAAAGAAAAATGAAGTGGGAGATCACAAACTACCCAACTTTAAAGCATAATATGAAACCCACCATGTTCAAAACAGCATGACACTGGCATAAATTTACTGATCAATGGAATCAAATAGAATGTTCAGCTATAGACCCTTTCATTTCTGGACAATTGATCTTCGATAAGGTGATCAAGCCAACTCACCTGGGGCAGAGCAGCCTTTTCAAAGAATGGTGCTTGGAGAACTGGATATTCATTTACAAAAGGATGAAAGAGGATCTATGTCTCACATGTTATACAAAAATTAACTCAAAATGGATCAATTATCTAAATATTAGAGCTAAGTCCATAAAACTTTTAGAATAAAATGTAGGGGAATATCTAATAAAAGTTGTAATAGGAGGCAGTTTCCTAGATCTTATACCCAAAGCTTGATCATTGAAGAAACAAAGAGATAAATGGGAACTCCTCAAATTAAACATTTTTGTGCATCTAAGACCTTTGTCAAGAAAGTAAAAAAGCAACCTGCACAATGGGAGGCAGTATTTTGAAACTACATATCAGATATCAGATAAGGGTTTAGTATCCATAATATAGAGAGATTGTTCAACTCAGCAAAAAAAGTCAAACAACCCAACTGAAAAGTGAGCGAAAGACATGAACAGACACTTCTCAGAAGAGGAAATACAAAAGACCAAAAGGCACATGAAAAGATGCTCAACTGCACTGGCTATTAGGGAAATGCAAATCAAAGCCACAATGAAATAGCATATGACATCCACTAGAATGGCCATTATCAAAAAACAAAAACAAAAAACACAGAAAATGACAAGTGCTGGAAAGGATGTAGGGAAAGAGGCACACTTATCCCTTGTGGGTGGGAATGTAAAATAGTGCAACCACTATGGAAGACAGTTTGTCAGTTCCTCAGGAATCTAAGTATAGAATTGCCATATGATCCAGCAATTCCCTTGCTAGGTAACTATGCAGAGGACATGAGGGCAAGGACACAAATGGACATTTGCAAACCAATGGTTATAGCAGCATTATTTACAATTGCCAAAAGATGGAAACAGACAAATGTCCATCACAGATGATGGCTAAGTAAGCTGTGGTATATACATACAATGGAGTATTATGCAGCTCTATGACAGAATAAAGTCATGAAGCATGTAACAATGTAGACGAACCTTGAGAGCATTATGCTGAGTGAAATTAGCTGGGAAAAAAAAGTCATATGGTCTGACTAATATGAACTAGTATTAATGAATGAACTTGGAAAATTTAAGTTAAGAATGCAGGTTATCAGGAGAAAGAAAGAGGGTAGAGATTAGGCAATTGGTGCTGAAGGAATACAGATTGGACAACAGTATTGACTGTAAAAGTTCAGAAATTGATAGCACAATACCACTGATTGTAGCACAATAATATAAGAAGATTGAATTAAATGGAATGTGAGTATGATAGAGGGAAAAGGGCTGGAGGCATGTGTGAAACCAGAAGGAAAGATAGAGGATAAAGACTGTGAAGTATAGTTTAGGAATGCCTAGAATGTACAATGATGTTGAGTAAATATACAAATAAAAAAAAAGTTTTTGCACAAAGGAGAACAAATGAATGTTGGTATTATAGGGTGTTGAAAATAGATGGTGTGCCAGTTTGAAAAGTTTTGTGTATCCTCGAAAAGCCATGCTTTAATCCTAATCCAATTTGTGGAGGCAGCCATTTCTTTTAAACTCTATTCAATACTGTATGTTGGAAACTTGATTAAATTATCCCCACAGAGATGTGACTCACTCAATTGTGGGCAATAACTTTTTTTTTTTTTCTGCATGGGCAAGCTCTAGGAATCAAACCTGGGTCTCTGGCAAGGCAGACGAGAATTCTGCCACTGTGCCACCATTGCCCACCCAGGGTATTAACTTTTGAATAGAGGAAGATGAGACTCCACCCATTCTTTAAAAGAGGAAGCATTTTGTAGAGTCCCTTTTTAGAACAACATGAGAGCCAGAGCCACATAACTCATGCAGCCAGAAACCCTTGGAGATGAAGAAAGATTATACCCCCAGGGGAGCTTCATGAAACAGGAGGCCTGGAGAGAAAGCTACAAGATGTCACCATATTTACCACATGCCTTTCCAGTAGGGAGAGAAACCCTGAACTTCACTGGCCTTTCTTGAGTAAAGGTAGCCTCTTGTTGATCCCTTAATCGGGACATTTTTATAAACTTGGTTTAATTGAGACATTTTCATGGCCATAGAACTGTAATTAGCAACTTATTAAATTCCCCTTTTAAAAAGTCATTCTGTTTCTGTTATATTGCATTCTGGCAGCTAGCAAACTAGAATAGATGGTAAAAGTGAAAAAGTACAATCAAGGTAAGCTAGAGTCTGTAGTCAACAGTAACACTGCAATATGATTCCACTGAATGTAACAAAATCATTATGCCAAAACCAGATGTCAGCAGGTGGGGGAATTTGGAAAGGGGTATGGATTCTTTTTTTTTTTTAACATTTTTTTTTTCACATGGGCAGGCACCGGGAATCAAACCTGGGCCCTTGGGCATGGCAGGCAAGCACTCTTACCTGCTGAGCCACCATGGCCCACCCGGTATGGATTCTTTATGGAAGAAAAGGAAATGTCTTCAGATAGAGTGTGGTGATGAAGACATGTCTACACACTTAGGCTGGATTGTATGATGTGTGAATAAAACTGTTTAAAAATAAACAGAGAGAAACAAGTGCTAGAGAAAATGTGGAAATGAAATGTATCTATTCAGTGTCAGTAGGGAAATTAGAAGCGCAACCCACTGGAGGGCAGTGTGGTGGTTCCACGGGAAGCTAAGAGTTGGTTTGCTGTATGATCCTGAAATGCCATTACTCAGTATATACCTGGAGGAACTGAGCATGGTGACATGAATGGACATTTTCATACTGGTGTTTCTGGCAACAATGAATGGAGGTGACCTAAGGATACATGATTGAAGAATGGAAGGGAGAATTATGGTGTATTCATACAATGGACAACTGAACTGCTGCAAGAAGTAATGAAGTTGTGAGGCATAAAATTACATAAATGTACCTTAAGAGCTGTATATTGAATGAAATGTCAGGAACAAAAAGTCAAATATTATCATGCCTCAATCACATGGACTCACTATAACATAAAAATTTGGTGAACTAAAGTCGAGAATATGGGTTATCAGGTTGGGGCTTATAGTAAAGGGTCCTAGATTGTAAGCTCTTACAGCAGTCACATATATTCAGGAGGTGTAACTGTTACTTCTAAATTCTGAGATACTTACGTGTTTGTATAAAGCATGGTCTTTCCCAGAAACTACAGGTATTAATGTAACATCTGAGACTCAGAGTTAGAGCTCTGAAGCTATGAAAGTCAGAAATACTCCATACAGGCACTGGTTAAAAAGTTGAAACAGTGATCAGACATCCAGAAGAGATATGAATGAAGCTGATCTGGATAAGACTAAGGTAGATCAGAATACAAGGTAACAGATGATAGCATCCATATTTTAAAACTTCAACTTCTGTGTGAGACTGAAGGGAAAGATGTTTATTTGGTGCAAAATTTGTATTTTGGGTAGTGAATTTTCTAATTTAACTTGTATGGCCAGTTTAGTTGAATACCATAAGTACATGGAATCTTGAATAGGGTGTGAAATTTTGTTGGTTTGTCCAGGTTAGTGTGATGCCCTGATAAATTCCAGAGTGATTTTGGTAATGAATAAAGAAATATTTGTGAAATCCCCTTAGGGGAATGGGGAGAAAGGGGGCAATATTCAACTTCCCCATTTGGAGAATTTCTGATAGTCTCGCAAGTTGTGGGGACAACCAAATCAATAGGCTGGGCCTTGGTCTTGGTGTTCACCCATAGGAAACTTATTCTTGCAAAGGAAAGGTGAAACCTACTTAAAATTGGGCCTAAGAGTCACCCCCAGAAAACTTCTTTTGCTGCTCAGATGTGACCTCCCTCTCTGAGTCAACTCAGCAGGTGAACTCACTGCCTTCCTTCTTACATAGGAGATGATTCCAAGGGGTGTAAATCTCCCTGGCAATGTGGGACAGAAAGCCTGGATAAACTGCGACCTGACATCAAGAGAGTGAAAAAGCCTTCTTGACCAAAAGAGGGAAGAAAGAAATGAGACAAAATAATGTTTCAATGGCTGAGAGATTTCAGAGTCAAGTGGTTATTCTGGAGGTTATTCTTTGTATTATATAGATATCCCGTTTTAATTTAGGGTCTATTGGAGTGGCTAGAGGGCAGCACCTGAAAACTGTTGAACTGTGTTCCAGGAGCCTAGATTCTTGACAATAATCTATAAAGATATAACATTTACAATGTGACTGTGTGATCATGAAAACATTGTGTCTGATGCTCCTTGTATCCAGGGTATGGACTGATAAGTAGAAAATATGGATAAAAAATAAATAAGTATCAGGGAGGCAAGGGGTAAAATGAATCAGGTAGATGGAAATACTAGTGGTCAATGAGAGGGAGGTGTAAGGTGTATGGTATGCATGGGTTTTTCTTTTTTCTTTTTATTTCTTTTTCTGAATGATGCAAATGTTCTATAATATGATCATGGTGATGAATACATAATTGTATGATGATATTGTTAGCCATTGATTATACACCATATATAGAATTTATGCGTGTGCAGATTTTGCAATTAAAAAATCAATGATAAATTTATTTCAGCCTATATTCTAGTTTGAGATTGTGCAGTAGTAAAGCTAACTTGATGCATTTGTAGGAACTACCAATTATTTTACTTAGTCAATACCATTTTCCATTCTTCTGGAAGATATGCCCTCTTCTTTCAGGGAGCTGTTTTGTCTCATTCCTCATCTAAAGCTATATGAATCTTTATAAAATTTGCCAGTCATATTATCTTACCTCACAGGTCAAACGATTGGGAAAACTAATTTGTAAAAAATATGTATGTAAAGTCAAAACAGCACTGACTGTATAAAACCAAAACAGTGATTATGATTATTAGTTTGGGACATATAAAAAGAAGCTGAAATTAAAGCTATTGAAAACATGTATAAGGGAAATAAAAGGTTTTATCATTAGATATAAAACAATATGTTCTTCAGGCTTTAAGCAAGGGGATATAAAGATATTAATTAATGCTAGCGTTTGATAATGGAATCATAAATCATACAGAAAGTGAAAAGGGAAAAATAAAGCCTAGTCTCAGTATTAATTTGGAAGCTGAAGTTTTAAATAATGACAGTAGTGATTTGTACTTGTTCTAATCTCAAAACTGTAAGAAATAAATTCCCAGTGTTTAAATGGACCTATTGCCTGGTATTTGCTTGTGCAACCCAGGCAACTAAAACATTACCATAGAAATTGAGGCAGTTTTACACAAAACAAAGTAATAGATAAATAGATAAAGAACAGTCCCATACCTAATGGAAAATTGTTATGAAAATCACAGTATTGCAGTCAATGGGGAAAGGAGAGAATATGGTATGTACATCATTAGTACAATTTGTTATCTCTTAGGATGAAAATTAAATTAGATCTTTATCTTACAACATAAATTTAAATAAGTTCCAATTGGAATAGGGACTTATTTAAATATGAAAGCAAGATCAAGATTCTTAAATGATCAGATATTTTCTTTAAAACAATAGATTTAGGAATAATTTATAAGCTAGATGTAACAAGTACAAAGCTAAATAAAAATACAGATATATTTAACTTCATAAAAATATTATGAACAAGAAAAACATTAAATGATAATTAATTGGACTTACCACTGTAATTTATACAGACATAGATTAGTATTAAGATATTAATGCCATGGAACTCTAACCAAAGAAAGTTTGTGTGGCCATATCAATACTGTGCAAAGTCAATGTTAGAACAAAGAAATTACTAGAGGTATAGACACATATTTCTGAAGCAGACAGACTGAAGGAAATAAAAAATAAGATCCAGAAAGTAATGCAAATGAAAACAGAAAAGCATGAGTGAAAAGGAATAACACAAAATGTTGGTTATTTGAAATTACCAAAATATTGATGAACATCCAACAAGACTTACCAAGAGAAAAAAAGACAAAAGACAAATGAACAATATTAGGAACAGCTATGGATAGATGACAATGAATTCTGCAAATATTAACTAACAAATTTCATTTATGTAGAAATAGTCTGAATACATGCATATCTAATAAAAGTGTTGAGTTCATAGCTTAAAATTTCCCAATTGAAAAATCTCCAGGAACAGATGGCATTACCGACAAATTCTTCAGAACATTTTATGATGTAATAGAAACAATCCTGCATACATTTTTTTTCAGAAAATAAAAGAGATCTGCATACAATTTTTCAGAAAATGCAAGGGATCAGAATATTTCCTAACTCATATTATGAGGTCAACATTATCCAGATACAAAAATCAGACAAAGTTATTATAATAAAAGAAAATTACATATTCTTATCTCTTAGAAACATATGTAAAAACTCTTTATTCAAAATTTCAGCAAATTAAACTCATAAATAAGTGAAGAAGATAGCACACCATAACCAAGGGGCACTTATTCTGTTAATGAAAGATAGAGTAAAATTTTAAAAATCAATCAAAGTGACTACAGTAATGTGGAAAAGCAGCAACAAGTAGAAAACTAAAAGAGCATCTCAATAGATACATAAATCCATTTGAAGAAATTCAAGGTTAATTTTTCTTGAAAACTTTCAGTAAATTATGAACAGGAGAGAAATTTTTCAGCCTGATAAAAAGCATCTAGAGAAAAACATACAGCTAATATCATATTTATTTGTAAAAATTTAATCCTTCTCCTCTAGTTTTGGGAATGAATCAAGATATCTCCTTTCACTGCTTCTAGTCAGCATTTTAGACATTAAAAATAAATAAAATGCATGCTATGGAAAAGGATGAAATAAAACTGTCTTTTTATAAATTATAACTTTATAATTTAACATATAAATTATAGCATTATAATTTAACTTATAAAAATGATGGTATTTTATTTAGAAATTACTAAAGAATCGACACAAATGCTATTAGGACTTATAAGTATTTGGCAAGTTTATAGGATATGAGGTTAAATATACAAAATCAATAGAATCTTGATAATAGAATCTGAACAACAGCAAGTGAAATTTCAAAGAAAAAGCATCATACACAATATTAACCAAAATATAAAATATTTAGACATGAGTCTAACAAAATATATGCATTTCCTGATTAATCCTAAAAATATTAATCAATAAAATCAAAAGAAGATCTAAATAATTGGAGGATTGCACTCTAAGCTCATGAATCAGAAGACTCCATGCTGTCAATATGCCAATTTCTCTCATATATATACACTTACTGCAATCCTAATCAAAATCCTGGCAAAGTTTGTTTTCTTCTTTTAGAAATTGACATGTTGATTTTTAATTTTTAATAAAAAATAATGGGACTATAATAGCCAGAGACAATTTTCAAAATAAAGAATACATTAGGAGAACTCACATAATGAAATTTGAAGACAATCTAGACGTTAAGTAACTGAAATGGTATGGTAGTTTTGTAAAAGTAGGCATAAATATTAATGGAAGATAATAGAAAGTCCAGAATCATACCCATAAAATATAGTTGATTAATATTTGATAGAGGTGTCAAAGCACTTCACCATAAAAAGAATAATCATTTCACTAAGTGATGCTGTTATTATTGGACATCTATTGTAATGACATTCCAATGGAATTTGGATTTATGCCTTGTCTTTTATTTTAATGACAGCTAAATCATTTTGTTTACAACAATAAGATATTTTCCAACTAAAAAGTTGTAGATAAGGGTATCTTGTTTTCTGCCCAAACACCTGAGAAAGATATTGAGTTTTTATAAAGTTTAATTAAGTGCTTGTTTAGCATAAATCCTGGCTCCTTTGCTAAATTGCTTTTTGGCATTCCATAACTGAATTAAACCCTCTAATATTTGCTAAACTTATTTGCTATCTGCAATTAATAAGAACTACTTGATTAATTTATTGGAATTATTTTATAAGCATAGTATCTGACATCTAATAAATGACCATTAAAAATAAGTACTACTGTTCTGTTAGAATTTTCATAAAACACTTTGAACTGTTATATTTTAAAAAGATAGATGAATAAATTAATATCATTCATATCAAGTGAAAATAACAACTTTCTATGATTTTTGTTTAATTATTGCACTGTGAACAAAGCAGCTTATTTTTTATTTTTTGCATGGGCAGGCACCGGAAATCGGACCCAGCTCTCTAACATGGCAGGCAAGAATTCTGCCACTGAGCCACCATTGCATCACTCCATATTTATTCTTCAAAGTTCATGACAACCATTAATATTAAGAATATTAAGAAGTATTATTATCCTTAGAAATAATGTATCTGAGGTTCAAAGACTTTAAATTACTTGCTCACAGTAAACACAGTAGAGAATTGGAAAGATAGGGATTGAACTTGGGTCTATCTTTATGTTTTAGTTTCCCGCCTTCTAAAATAAATGTCATAAAATGACTTGGTTTGAACAACAGGAATTTATTGATTTATGCTTCAGAGTCTAGAAGATGCATTTCCTCTCTGGGTCTGCATCTTCTGGCTGGCCAGCAATCTTTGGCGTCCCTTTGTTTTCCTGTCACATAACAATGCACATGGCACTGTCTTCTTTCTCTTCCTGATTTGGCTTCTGGTTGCTCCCCATGTCTTGTTTTTCTCTCTCTCTCTCTCTGTCTCAATGTTATTCCATTTAAAAGGTCTCCAGTAATCTGGATTAAAGCTCAAACTGATTCAATTAGTCCACACGTTAATTGAAATAACATCTTCATGAGATCCTACTTACAGAGGACCAGGAGCTGGAACTTGAATATACCTTTTGTGGTGCTAGTAAGCTCAGGCCATCTTTAGTGCACATTTGATTTAAAATTTCATAAAAATAATGAAATGATAAATTATGATTATTAGGGTTTTTAACTGGCATTAAACATTTTAGTTATTTTTACCAAAGTAAATTATATATTTTTTATTTAAAATATTTCCCTGAAATTTGATACTGCTGTGTATCTTTGTTATCTTCATATATTCTCTAGACCAAATTTCTCCAAAGGCAAAATGGCAAATAATAATATATGGCCAGACAATCACTACTATTTGCAATATAGTAGTATATAGATTGGATATCATCAGTGACATTTTTTGATTGTGTAGCACTGTCAATAACTATTAATCTATCCTGTGGGCATGGTAATGTAGTAACAATGCAGGTTTTAACAGCAAAGAGGTTTTAAGCTTATTGAAAGAGACCCTTGAATATACTGTGACAGGTATTGATTAAAAATACTGATTCATTTTGCATTTCACTTTAATGCTATGCACACCAGGAATTTCCTAACCATTAAATTAATAATACAACAAAGCAGAAGCCGTGATCTGAAAATATCATACCTAGAATTTGGAAGTATGGTTTTAGTGGCAAATAAGCCACCATCATATGTTTTACATGTGTTCATTGCTTTCTAAAATACATCTGGCACTCAATTCACTTTAAAGAAAATTTGAGTCATGAATTTTCCTATCTGTTTTTACCATAAAGTATTGAAAATCTGAATTATCTGTTAATTATATTTCCTGAATTAATTTGCACAATAGAAAACTACAAGCCCAATTTGAAAGAGACTTGTGACAAGTGGTCATTAAAAATTTGTCAACTGAAACCAAATGTCTTGAATCACTATCACTGGCATGAGAAACATTAGAATTAAAATGAACAGACTAAGCTGATGCATACAACTAATTTTTTTTTCTGAAATGTGTTTGGGTTTGGGGTAGTAGCTCCTTAGAAAATACCTAATTAAATTCACTGTTGTTTTGACAATAGATAACTATGTCCTTAAAAAAATCTTTTGTTTATAAGGAGAAACATATTCCAAAAAATAAGAAGTTCTTATATCAATTCTAAAAATCTATATTACCTAGCTATTTTAAAAACTAGTTTCCTGGAGAATTTAATGTAAGACATAAGTATAAATTTAAAAAGTGTTTTGTTTCTGTAATTAACATAACAGCTGTAAAACTCTGTATTTATAGAAAAAATCTGTTTTTTTCAGTATCCATAAAAATTAGCACCTTGTGAATCCTTACTACTTAGAATACTGGAACGAAACTCTACAATACAAAATACTAAATGAATATTTGGAAAAGCTTGTGACTTTTTATTTAATACATATCCTTTAAAATGAACTTTTTTGGTGGGTTATAAAACATTTTGTTTCTTCTGCACAACATTTCATCATGTGGTGTACTCATTTTACCATTTCCAGTGAATGGATATTGAATAGCAGTTGCAAAACTATTTTGACAGTGTCCTGGTTTTGAACAGAAAATAAAATCCCTAGAAAAATGAGCTATTACAAAACTGGAATGAATGAAATGTGAATATATTCCCCACTTATATATATTTAGACAGTCTTTATAATATCATGTTATTTGTGGAGAAGGAAGGTGGTGTGAGAAATTAGTATAAAGCAGAAAATTTAGAGGAGGTGACAAACAGTCTGTGGCATATAGAACAGAAATAAATTCATTGCTTTTGGAATCAATGTAAAGACCACTTAAAACACTCTGTAATAATTTAAAACTTACATTGCATTTGTTCTCTATTAAGGCAAGCAATTTTAAATTATTGTCTCCAATATGATTTATGAAGTGACAAACCAGTTCAATGGCTTTGTAGAAAGATATGAGCAGGAAGAAAACTATAAGAGTATGATCATTTATCTATATGAACAAATATCTTGTTCAATTATCCATGTGGTCATTTATTACTTTAGATCAATTCGTGTAAGCAAATAGTGTCTATTTCTAATTTCATTTGTAAGCTTATGCTTTTAACTGCCACTTTTGCCAAATAGTTTATTAATTTGTTACATGGATTTATGGAGTATTATCTGAAAATAGCACTGAAGTAGCAACAGCAGTATGGCAGGAAGTGTTTATAAAGTATCCTATATGGTCAAGTTAACTATGCAAAATGGTGAAGAAAGAGCCTGTTCTAGTTTGCAAGTTGCTGGAATGCAATATAACAGAAATGGAACAGCTTTTAAAAGAGGGGGGGTTTATAAAATTGCAACTTTACATGTTCTAAGGCTGTGAAAATGTCCAAATTAAAGCAAGGGTATAGAAATGTCCAATCTAAGGTACCCAAGGAAAATACTTTGGTTTAAGAAGGCCAAGGATATTCAGGGTTTTTCTCCCAACTGGAATGGCACATGGTGAAAAAGGGGATATCTGTTAGCTTTCTCTCCAGACTTCTTGTTTCATGAAACTCCACTGGGGGCATTTTTCCAAATGGCTCCCTCTTAAAATACTACAGTAAGCAATCCCACTTTGAGTGGGTGGAGACACATCTCCATGAAAACCATTTAATCAAAAGTTACCACTCAGAGTTGGGTAGGTCTCATCTCCATGGACACAATAAAAAAGCTCCCACCGAGGAATATTGAGTGAGAATTAAAGAATTTGATTTTTCCAGGGTACACAACAGATTCAAACTGGCACAGAGACTTACACTGACAACACAAAGTAATAAATAATGCAGATATTAATATTATAACAGAACTTGAGAGCAAATTTAGAAAACTATGGGTTTGCAAATGTTCAATATGTTAAATTGAAGTTCCTTTGTAGAAATGAGAAAATCAGAGGAGCTAATGACAAGGGACGACATTACAGGCGCAGAATCCTCTTAAGTCTAAAATGATAGTTGAAAATTCATGTCATTAATCAGAGAGAAAAGTAGAATCTTTTGACTGTCACAGAAGACATAAATCCAAAGATTTATATAGAAAGAAAATGGGAGTGAACGCTAAGGTTGTAAATTTAAGTCAACTTATGAGTATTGTATGCCACTAAAAGTTGGTTATTTCAGCCTTTCCATGAAAAATCAGACATGTATATTGCTATTAATTTGACAGTAGAATACAGACCAGATAAAAAGAGAGAGAACATGAATGTACAAAGTAATCCAATATTACAATCAAATGTGAGTTTTTATTTAAATAACTGAAATTACTTAATTCTTCCTTAATTCTTATTGACTTGGTTAATGTTGCATTGATCTGTTACTGGTCTGAATTCCCTTAATAGCTTGTCATTGATCATATAATTCATGTCTTTTTTCACTGTTATCATATGCCTATTCTTTCTTTTGAAATTAAATAGAAACTCACTGGTGTGATAACTCATGATTAAAGTGGGGAAATTGTGGCAGAATAGCATACTGGGAAGAGCAATTCAGAAGACAAAATACCTGGGTTTGAGTTGCAAGTTTGTCTTTTGAAATCTTGTGCTGTTAAAAAGTACTTTCATCTTTGGGTCTCAATTTCATTATTTGTAAAATGGTTTAGATCACAGGTTTTCAAACCATTTATAAAGAACACTTAGGTTTCTAAAGAAATACTAACAATCCAGACCTGTGAAGGAAGGCTATGTCAGAGAATTTGGGAGCCTGTCCCATCCTCCACCTTCCAAATTACACCAAGTTACAGAAGCAGTATTTTTATATATACTACTGTCCATTTAGAGTTTGACTTTAAAAAGAAAAAAATGTGTGCCCTGAGTGACGTCATCTGACATAGCAAAATAGTTAGCTCAGAGGGCTGGCCCCTTCACAGAAACATTGAAAATAAAGCAAAATCAATTCTTTCAGAACTCTAGAAACAATAAAAGCAAATGCTGAATCTCTACCAAGGCAATTTAAAAATGGTAGGAAAGTGTGGCATTTTTATTTGCTATCATCTCATGTCCCCTCATCTCCCCCAGATTGGCAGGGGTCTTGATGTTGGTAATCAATGTTTCCAATATGAGTCCCTGGTTCCAGAGGGATCAGAGTAGATTTTATTCTCAAAAAATTTTGCTTGTTTGTTCTAATGTAAACTGTTTAGGGGCCACCTGAAAGACTAATGCAAAGCACTTACCATTATTTCACCTAACTCAGAACTCAGTCAAGGTGAAAAGGCAGTGAATTTATTATTTGAAAATATCGTAAGACAAATAAGCAACCTGAAGCAACGTGGAGCAAAAGATTACAGTTCAGATACACACTAAAGAACTAAAAGCCTAAGAGGAAAGGCTGGGAGAGAGTTTCTTTGGATAATTAGATCATTCAAAAGTTCTCATATAGCTGGGAAACTTAGAAGTCATGCACAGGCTCAGGCCAGAACACAAGCTTAGGCCAAGACCTAAGAATAAACTAAGTTTTTACCTCTGATTGATCTTTAGAACACTGAAAATGAAAAGTGATGGCTTAAAATTGTTGTCAACAGCCTGGCTAAGCATGAAAGAAATGACCCAGCACAGATGCAATCTATAAAGACTGGGTCAGAGTTATTTCTCTCCCTCTCCTTCCTTTTACCTCTTTCTTGGCCCCTGGTTCAAGGAAATTTCTGTCAAAATATTAACCAAAAAAGAAAAAGGAAGAGCCTTGAGAAACCATTTATAACAAATAATACAGAATTTTAAAATATGGATTTCAAAAGCCATCAAGCAAACAAACAACAAAAGGCCACAGAAAGTGACAAAAGCAAACCCTGAAATGGGGAGATAATCTAATTTTTAGATTTTAATATTTTAATGTTAAAAATGTCCAATTTTTGATAAGAAATTATGAAGCATGGAACAAGCAAGCATGTAAGAAACAAAAAAAATATGGCATGGGCGGGCCATGGTGGTTCAGCAGGCAAGAATGCTTGCTTGTCATGCCAGAGGACCCAGGTTCGATTCCCAGTACCTGCCCATGTGAAAAAAAAGAAAGAAGGAAATATGACATATCACAAAAGAATTTAATAGAAACTGAAATTTCCCAGAAGGATTAACCCTCATTTTGAACACTAAGAAAATATCTTTTTTAAAAAAGTTCATGAAATAAAATGGGAAGGAAAAGAAAGTGATACAAAAAAATCAGTTGAACAGATAGGAAGGCATAAGGAGGAAACGTGAAACCAAATTTACAAAAGATAGAGGAATTATCCAAACAGAGGAAACAAGAAGTCCTTAGTCCTTGTTTGATTGGATTAAACTCTCCAATCAAAAGGCACAGATAAGAAGAGTCATTAAAGACAAAAAAACACAAAGACGGAGCAAAACAAAACAAAAACCATGAGCCAATCATATGCTAGCTACAAGAGATTCACATATTTAAATCCGGTACAAATAAGTTGAAAGTGATAGGAGGGAAAAAGGTATTCCATGCATATAGTAACAAAAAAAAAAAAAGCTGCGGTTGCTATAATAAAGTAAACTATAAGTAAAAAAACTCGTACAAGAGATAAGGAAGGGCATTATATATATTGATAAAAGTACTTACTCAACAAGAAGGTATCACAAATTATAAACATACATGCCATAGAGCAGAGCTCCCAAATGTATGAAAAAATATTGACATAGTGGAAGGGAGAAATAGTTGTACAATAATGGGTGTACATTTCTGTACTCTACTTTCAATAATGTTTTGAATGTCTAGAAAAAAGATCAGTAAGGAAATAGAGCATTTGCACAACACTATAAATTAACTATACCTAACAGACATGTATAAACACTATATCTGACAGTAGATCATTCTTCCCAAGTGTCCACAGAACATTCTCCTTTATAGACCATATGTTAGACCACAAAACAAGTTTCAATAAATTGAAAAAGATTGAAATCATACCAAGAATCCTCTCTGACCATGAAAGAATTAAGGAAGAAATCAATAACAGAAGAAACATTGAAAATTTACAAATATGTGGAAATTAAACCACATACCTCTAAGTAAACAATGAGGCAAAGAAGAAATCACAAGGGGAAACTACAAAACACTTACAGACAACCACAACATACCAAAACTTACTGGATGTAGTGAGAACAGTGTCAAAGGGCTATTAATAGCTATAAATGTTTTTATTTAAGAAAATAAAATAACAAATCAATGACTTATCTTCATTCTTACAGAACTAGAAAAAGAAGAGTAAACTGATCTCAGAGCTAGCAGAAGAAGAAAATAATAAAGATTAAAGTAGAAGAAAAACAAACTAAAGAAATAAAACAATTGAGATAAAACACAAAATTAAAAGTTTGGTCCTTTGAAAAGCTCATCAAAATTGACAAACTTTAGCTGAAGGGACTAAGAAAAAAGAGATTAAATGCAAATGACTAAAATAAGAAGTGAAAATGGTAATATTATTGTCAACCTTACAAAATAAAAATGATTATAAGAGAATACTATAAAAACTAAATTAAATAACCTAGATTAAATGGAAAAATTCCTAAGAATATTAAATTACCAAAACTGACTGAAGAAGTAGAAAAAATTAACAGACCTACAAGTAAAGAGATTGAATTAATAACAAAAAAATTTTCCCTACTAAGAACAGCCAAGTTAAGATGGCTTCACTGGTGAATTCTTCCAAACATTTAAAGTAGAATAACACCAATCCTTTACAAGCCCTACCAAAAAAAATAGAAGGGAAGGGACAACTTCCTAATTGAAATATGAGGCCAGTATTACCCTGATCCCAAAGCTAAGCATAAAAACCAACATTAGATAAAGTACATACCATGAATACAGGTGCAAAATCCATGAACAAAATACTAACTGAATGCAATGGCAAATTAAAAGGATTATAAATCATGGTAGGATTTTTGCCTGTAGTGCAAGAATGGCTCTATGAAAGAAAGTCAATCTTTGAAATACAACACATTGATATAAGAAAAAAATATAGCCCAGAACCTGACAATTGATGCAGAAAAACATTTGACAAAATCCAACATTCTTTCATGAAAAAACACTCAGCAAAATTAGAAGAGAAGAGACCTTCATCAATGTGATAAAATACATTTTGGAAAAACCCATAGTTGTGGTCATGCCCAGTGGTGAAGGAGTCAATGCTCTACCCCATGATCAAGAGCAAGACAAGGACATGTGCTTTCACCATTTTATTCAATATTGTATTAGAAAATCCAGCCAGAGAAATCAGACAAGAAATAGAAATAAAAGGAAAAAAAACGATCTCTATATGTAGAAGACATGATCCTGTATACAGAAGAAACCACAAGACAGCTGCTAGAACTAGTAAATAAATTCAGAAATGTTACAATATGTATGATCAACACACAGAATCATCTATGTTTCTATATACTAGCAATGAAAGAGAAAATTAGGAAAGTGGTCCCATTTATTCAAGCATGCAAAAGATTAAAATACCTAGGAACAAATTTAACCAACCAGGTGAGACTTATACTCTAAAATCTATTGAATATTGCTCAAAGAAATGAATGAAAGAAGACCTAATTAAATTGAAAGACCCCATGAGTTCATGGATTAGAAGCATTAATATTGCTAAGAAGAAAATGCTATCTGAAATGATCTACAGATTCAATACAATCCTTATTCAAAATTCCAGTGTCCTATTTACAGAAATGGAAAAGCCAGGCACAAAATTCACATAGTACTTCAAGGGGTTCCTAATAATCAAAATGATATTGAAAAGAACAAAGTAAGAGCACTGACACTTCCTGATTCTAAAGCTTACTACAAAGTTAAAGTACTCCAAACAGTGTGATACTGGCATAAGGAAAACGACATAAACCAAGAAATGAAACTGAGCATCCAGAAATAAACCCCTTACATGTATAGCCAATTGATTTTTGACAAGAATGCCAAGACCATTCATTAGGAAAGAATAGTCCCTTGAAAAAAATGGTTCTGGAACAAATGGATATCCATTTGCAAAAGAATTAAGTTAGACACTTACCTCACAACATATACAAAACAATTCAACATGGATCAATGATCTAAATGTTAAGTGCTAAAACCATAAAACTCTTAGAACAAAACATAGAGGTAAACCTTCAATCTTTGATTTGTCAATGGATTCTTAGAAGTAATACCAAAAGCATTGGCAACAAAAGAAAAAGTAAATAAATTGGGCTTCAAATATTTTTAATTTTTCTACGTAAAAAAACTTTATCAAGAAACTGAAAAAACAGACTTCCAGAGAAGATGGCAGCTTAGTAAGACGCGCAGGTCTTAGTTCCACCTCCAGAACAGCTACTAGAAAAGTAGAAACAATTCAGAACAGCTCCCGGAGCCACAACAGAGACCAAGAAGACAGCGTACCCCATTCTGGAACAGCTGACTGGCTGGGAGAACCCGCTCTGGTGAGATCGCTGAGGGGCGCGGGCTTCCCCGGGCCAGGGCGGCAGGCAGCTGGAGTCCCTCCCTCCCGCCTTCCCGGGCCGGCTGGGAGAATTGGACAGGCGGTCCCCTCAAGCCGCGGCAGCTGGCGCCCCCCCACGCACGGCTCCCTGGACCAGCTGGGAGAATTGGATCGGAGAGCCCCAAGTCATGGAGAACGGCAACCGGGATTTCTTCCAAACACATGGCTTCCCGGTCCGGCTGGGAATGGTGGATAGACACTTCCACAAGCCGCGGTGGCTGGGGCCCCCACTGCCACGCTTGGCGCCCTGGGCCGGCTGGGAAATTTGGACAGGCGTAACCTCAAGTCGCAGAGGCCGGCAACCCTCCCAGCGTGCAGATCCCTGGGCCGGCTGGGAGATTCGGATTGGCACTCCCTCAAGCTGCTTCCACTGGCGACCCCCCCCACGGCGAGAGTTTTCCAAAGTTAAAGGACCCACAGCATCTTTTACAGGTGGGACTCGCAGACAGATGAACATCACGAGCGTCACCTACTGTGCAGGATAAGAAAAACAGAGCCCAGAGATTTCACAGAAAAATCTTTCAACCTGCGGGATCTTACACCCAGGGAAATCTGATTAAATGCCCAGATGCCAGCAGAAGATAACGGATCACACTCAGAAAATTGAAAATATGGCCCAATCAAAGGAACAAACCCAATAGTTCAAATGAGATACAGCAGTTGAGAAAACTAATGCTGAATATACGAACAGAAATGGAAAACCTCTTCAAAACCAAATCAATAAATTGAGGAAGGACATGAAGAAGACATGGGCTGAACAAAAAGAAGAAATAGAAAAACTGAAAAAACAAATCACAGAACTTATGGGAGTGAAGGACAAAGTAGAAAAGATGGAAAAAACAATGGATACCTACAATGGTAGATTTAATGAGACAGAAGCTAGAATTAGTGAACTGGAGGATGGAGCATCTGAATTCCAAAAAGAAACAGAAACTATAGGAAAAAGAATGGAAAAATTTGAACAGGGGAACAGGGAACTGAATGACAATATGAAGGGCACAAATATATGTGTTGTGGGGGACCCAGAAGGAGACAAAAAGGGAAAAGGAGGAGAAAAACTAATGGAAGAAATTATCACTGAAAATTTCCCAACTCTTATGAAAGACCTAAAATTATAGATCCAAGAAGTGCAGCGCACCCCAAAGAGATTAGACCCAAATAGGCATTCTCCAAGACACTTACTAGTTAGAATGTCAGAGGTCAAAGAGAAAGAGAGGATCTTGAAAGCAGCAAGAGAAAAACAATCCATCACATACAAGGGAAACCCAATAAGAATATGTGTAGATTTCTCAGCAGAAACCATGGAAGCTAGAAGACAGTGGGATGATATATTGAAATTACTAAAAGAGAAAAACTGTCAACCAAGACTCCTATATCCAGCAAAATTGTCCTTCAAAAATGAGGGAGAAATTAAAACATTCTCAGACAAAAAATCACTGAGAGAATTTGTGACCAAGAGACCAGCTCTGCAAGAAATACTAAAGGGAGCACTAGAGTCAGATATGAAAAGACAGAAGAGAGAGGTATGGAGAAGAGTGTAGAAAGAAGGAAAGTCAGATATGATATATATAATGCAAAAGGCAAAATGGTAGAGGAAAATATTATACAAACAGTAATAACACTGCATGTTAATGGACTGAATTCTCCAATCAAAAGACATAGACTGGCAGAATGGATTAAAAAACAGGATCCTTCTATATGCTGTCTACAGGAAACACATCTTAGACCCAAAGATAAACATAGATTGAAAGTGAAATGTTGGGAAAAGATATTTCATGCAAATAACAACCAGAAAAGAGCAGGAATAGCTATACTAATATCCAACAAATTAGACTTCAAATGTAAAACAGTTAAAAGAAACAAAGAAGGACACAATCTACTAATAAAAGGAACAATTCAACAAGAAGACATAATAATCATAAATATTTATGCAGCGAACCAGAGTGCCCCAAAATACGTGAGGAATACACTGCAAACACTGAAAAGGGAAATAGACACATATACCATAATAGTTGGAGACTTCAATTCACCACTCTTATCAATGGACAGAACATCTAGACAGAGGATCAATAAAGAAATAGAGGATCTGAATATTACTATAAATGAACTAGACTTAACAGACATTTATAGGACATTACATCCCACAACAGCAGGATACACCTTTTTCTCAAATGCTCATGGATCATTCTCAAAGATAGACCATATGCTAGGTCACAAAGCAAGTCTTAAAAAATTTAAAAAGATTGAAATCATACACAACACTGTCTTGGATCATAAAGGAATGAAGTTGGAAATCAATAATAGACAGAGTACCAGAAAATTCACAAATACGTGGAGGCTCAACAAGACACTCTTTAAAAACGAGTGGGTCAAAGAAGAAATTGCAAGAGAAATTAGTAAATACCTTGAGGTGAATGAAAACAAAAACACAACATATCAAAACCTGTGGGACACAGCAAAGGCAGTGCTAAGAGGGAAATTTATTGCCCTAAATGCCTATATCAGAAAAGAAGAAAAGGCAAAAATTCAGGAATTAACTGTCCACTTGGAAGAACCGGAGAAAGAACAGCAAACTAACCCCAAAGCAAACAAAAGGAAAGAAATAACAAAGATTAGAGCAGAAATAAATGAAATTGAGAACATGAAAACAATAGAGAAAATCAATAAGGCCAGAAGTTGGTTCTACGAGAAAATCAATAAGATTGACGGACCCTTATGAAGATTGACAAAAAGAAGATGAGAGAGGATGCAAATAAATAAGATCAGAAATGGAAGAGGGTACATAACCACCGACCTCACAAAAATAAAGGAGGTAATAACAGGATACTATGAAAAACTTTATGCTAATAAATACAACAATTTAGATGAAATGGACGGGTTCCTGGAAAGACATGAACAACCAACTTTGACTCAAGAAGAAATAGATGACCTCAACAAACCAATCACAAGTAAAGAAATTGGATCATTCATTCAAAAGCTTCCTAAAAAGAAAAGTCCAGGACCAGATGGCTTCACATGTGAATTTTATCAAGCATTCCAGAAAGAATTAGTACCAACTCTCTTCAAACTATTCAAAAAAAAGCGGAGGGAAAGCTACCTAATTCATTCCATGAAGCCAACATCACCCTCATACCAAAACCAGGCAAAGATATTACAAAAAAAGAAAACTACAGGCCAATCTCTCTAATGAATATAGATGCAAAATCCTCAACAAAATTCTAGCAAATCGAATCCAAGAACACATTAAAAGAATTAGACATCATGACCAAGTAGGATTCATCCCAGGTATGCAAGGATGGTTCAACATGAGAAAATCAATTAATGTAATACACCATATCAACAAATCAAAGCAGAAAAATCACATGATCATCTCAATTGATGCAGAGAAGGCATTTGACAAGATTCAACATCCTTTCCTGTTGAAAACACTTCAAAGGATAGGAATACAAGGGAACTTCCTTAAAATGATAGAGGGAATATATGAAAAACCCATAGCTAATATCATCCTCAATGGGGAAAAATTGAAAACTTTCCCCCTAAGATCAGGAACAAGACAAGGATGTCCATTATCACCACTATTATTCAACATCGTGTTGGAGGTTCTAGCCAGAGCAATTAGACAAGAAAAAGAAATACAAGGCATCAAAATTGGAAAGGAAGAAGTAAAACTATCACTGTTTGCAGACGATATGATACTATATGTCGAAAACCCAGAAAAATCCACAAGAAAACTACTAGAGCTAATAAATGAGTACAGCAAAGTAGCAGGTTACAAGATCAACATTCAAAAATCTGTGGTGTTTCTATACACTAGCAATGAACAAGCTGAGGGGGAAATCAAGAAACGAATCCCATTTACAATTGCAACTAAAAGAATAAAATACCTAGGAATAAATTCAACTAAAGAGACAAAAAACCTATACAAAGAAAACTGCAAAAAACTGTTAAAAGAAATCACAGAAGACCTAAATAGATGGAAGGGCATACCGTGTTCATGGATTGAAAGACTAAATATAGTTAAGATGTCAATCCTACCTAAATTGATTTACAGATTCAATGCAATACCAATCAAAATCCCAACAACTTATTTTTCAGAAATAAAAAAAACCAATAAGCAAATTTATCTTGAAAGGCAGTGTGCCCCGAATTGCTAAAAGTATCTTGAGGAAAAAAAAATGAAGCTGGAGGTCTCACGCTGCTGGACTTTAAGGCATATTGTGAAGCCACAGTGGTCAAAACAGCATGGTATTGACATAAAGATAGATATATTGACCAATGGAATCGAATAGAGTGCTCAGATATAGACCCTCTCATCTATGGACATTTGATCTTTGATAAGGCAGTCAAGCCAACTCACCTGGGACAGAACAGTCTCTTCAATAAATGGTGCCTAGAGAACTGGATATCCATATGCAAAAGAATGAAAGAAGACCCGTATCTCACACTCTATACAAAAGTTAACTCAAAATGGATCAAAGATCTAAACATTAGGTCTAAGACCATAAAACAGTTAGAGGAAAATGTAGGGAGATATCTTATGAAACTTACAATTGGAGGCGGTTTTATGGACCTTAAACCTAAAGCAAGAGCAGTGAAGAAAGAAAGAAATAAATGGAAGCTCCTCAAAATTAAACACTTTTGTGTATCAAAGAACTTCATCAAGAAAGTAGAAAGACAGCCTACACAATGGGAGACAATATTTGGAAATGACATATCAGATAAAGGTCTAGTATCCAGAATTTATAAAGAGATTGTCCAACTCAACAACAAAAAGACAGCCAACCCAATTACAAAATGGGAAAAAGACTTGAACAGACACCTCTCAGAAGAGGAAATACAAATGGCCAAAAGGCACATGAAGAGATGCTCAATGTCCCTGGCCATTAGAGAAATGCAAATCAAAACCACAATGAGATATCATCTCACACCCACCAGAATGGCCATTATCAACAAAACAGAAAATGACAAGTGCTGGAGAAGATGCGGAGAAAGAGGCACACTTATCCACTGTTGGTGGGAATGTCAAATGGTGCAACCATTGTGGAAGGCAGTTTGGCAGTTCCTCAAAAACTGAATATAGGATTGCCATATGACCCAGCAATACCATTGCTAGGTATCTACTCAAAGGACTTAAGGGCAAAGACACAAATGGACATTTGCACACCAATGTTTATAGCAGCGTTATTTACAATTGCAAAGAGATGGAAACAGCCAAAATGTCCATCAACAGACAAGTGGCTAAACAAACTGTGGTATATACATACGATGGAATATTACACAGCTTTAAGACAGAATAAACTTATGAAACATGTAATAACATGGATGGACCTAGAGAACATTATGCTGAGTGAGACTAGCCAAAAACTAAAGGACAAATACTGTATGGTCCCACTGATGTGAACCAACATTCGAGAATAAACTTGGAATATGTCATTGGTAACAGAGACCAACAGGACTTAGAAACAGGGTAAGATAATGGGTAATTGGAGCTGAAGGGATAGAGACTGTGCAACAGGACTAGATACAAAAACTCAAAAATGGACAGTACAATAATACCTAATTATAAAGTAATCATGTTAAAACACTGAATGAAGCTGCATCTGAACTATAGGTTTTTTTTTTTTGGCTGTTTGTTTGTTTGTGTGGGGTTTTTTTACTATTATTTTTATTTTTTTCTCTATATTAACATTCTATATCTTTTTCTGTTGTTTTGCTAGTTCTTTTTCTAAATCGATGCATATGTACTAAGAAATGATGATCATGCATCTATGTAATGATGTTAAGAATTACTGATTGCATATGTAGAGTGGAATGATTTCTAAATGTTGTGTTAATTTCTTTTTTTTCTTTAATTAATAAAAAAAAGAAAGTGAAAAACAATCTACAGATCTACAGAATGGGAGAAAATAGTTGCAAATCATATATCTGTTAAGAATGTAGTATCATGAAAATACAAAGAACTTTTACAACTCAGCATCAAAAAGACAAATAACACAATTTTTTTTAAAATGGGCAAAGGACACTGATAAATATTTTTCAAGAAGATATGCAAATGGCCAACAAGGACATGAAAAGATGCTCAGCATCATCAGTCATCAGAGAAAGACAAATTAAAACCAAAATGAAATACCATTTCACATTGACTAGGATGACTATGTTCAAAATAACAAGTGTTAGGAAGTATCTGGAGAAATTGAAAACCTCAGACATTACCAGTAGGAATATAAAATGGTTTATCTCCTGGAAAAATAGTTACTCAAAATGTTCCTGAGAAAACATTTACTCAAAAAGTTAAACAGAATTGCCATATAACATAGAAATTCCACTCCAGGTATACACCCAATTGGAAAAAAAAGTTAATCATACATGCATATGCTGTTAATAGCGGCATCATTCACAATAACCAAAAGGTGGAAACAACCTAAATATCCACCAAAAGATTAATAGGTAAACAAACTGTGGTCTATATGTCTAAATGAAATATTACCAGCAATAAAAATAAATGAAATACTGATACATGCTACAACATGGAAGAACCTCAAAAACATTATGCTAAGTTAAAGCAACCAGATATGAAAAATTTAACCCATTGCATTATATGGATACATTTATACAGTTTATATTGTATTATTCCATTTATAAGAACACCCAGAATAGGTAAATCCATATAGGTTACAAGTAGACTGATGATTGCCAGGGGTTGGGAAAAGTGAGAAATATGGAATGATTGCTTAATGGGTATGGGGCTTCCTTTTGGCTGGTGAAATGGATAAAGATGGTGTTTGTACAACATTGTGAATGCATTAAATACCACTGAATTGTGCAAATTAAAATGGTTAATTTTATATTATGTGAAATTTACTCCAACATATATATATATATATATATATATTTCTAAACCACCTGTGGTGGTTTGAAGGGATTTATGTATCCTAGACAAGCCATGTTTTAATTGTGATCCAATCTCATGGAGGCAGCAGTATTTTCTAATCCCTATTCAGTACTACAAGTTGGGAACTTGATTAAATTCTCTACATGGAGATGTGAGTCACTCAATTGTGGGTATTAATTAGAGGAAGATGTCACTCTATCCATTCCAAGTGGGTCTTGATTAATTTATCAAGGAATTAACTGTTCACTTGGAAGAACTAGAGACAGAACAGCAAACTAACCACAAAGCAAGCAAAAGAAAAGAAATAATGAAGACTAGAGCAGAACTAAATGAACTTGGGAACATGAAAGCAATCAAGAAAATCAACAAAACCAGAAGTTGGTTCTTTTAGAAAATAAATAAAATTAATGAACCCTTAGCAAGGCTAACAAAAAGAAAAAGAGAGAGGATGCAAATGAGTAAAATCAGAAATGGAAGAGGAGAAATAACCACTGACCTTGCAGAATTAAAGGAGGTAATGAGAGGATACTATGGACAACTTTATGCTAATAAACTAGACAATGTAGATGAAATGGACAACTTCCTAGAAAGACATGAACAACCAACATTGACTTGAGAAGAAATAGATGATCTCAACAAACCAATCACAAGTAAAGAAATTGATTCAGTCATTAAGAAGCTCCCAAAAAAGAAAAGTCCAGGACCAGATGACTTCACGTGTGAATTCTACCAAACATCCAAAAAAGAATTAGTACCAATCCTGTTCAAACTCTTCAAAAAAAAAAAAACTGAAGAGGAGGGAAAGCTACCTAACTTATTCTATGAAGCCAACATCGCCTTCATCCCAAAGCTAGACAAAGATACTATAAGAAAAGAAAATTACAGACCAATCTCTCTAATGAATATAGATACAAAAATCTTCAACAAAATTCTCGGAAATTGAATCCAGCAACACATTAAAAGAATTATACACCATGACCGAGTAGGATTCATCCAAGGTACACAAGGATGATTCATCATAAGAAAATCAATAATGTAATGCATAGCAACAAATATCAACAAATCAAAGGGAAAAAAACCCACATGATCATCTTGATTGATGCAGAAAAAGCATTTGACAAAATTCAACATTCTTTATTGTTGAAAACACTTCAAAGGATAGGAATAGAAAGGAACTTCCTCAACATGATGAAGACAATGTATAAAAAAACCCGCAGTTAACATCATCCTCAATGGGGAAAAACCGAAAACTTTCCCCCTAAGATTAGGAATAAAACAAGCTTGTCCAGTGTCACCACTCTTGTTCAACATTGTGTTGAAGTTCTAGGCAGAGCAATTAGACAAGGAAAAGAAATACAAGCCATCAAAATTGTAAAGGAAGAAGTAAAACTCTCATTGTTTGCAGATGATACGATACTATATGTTGAAAACCTAGAAAAATCTACTAAAGCTAATGAATGAGTACAGCAAAGTGGCAGGTTATAAGATTAACAATGAAAAATCTGTAGTGTCTATAAACTAGTAATGAACAATCAGAGGGGAAAATAAAGAAAAAAATTCCACTTACAATTGCAACCAAAAGAATAAAATATTTAAGAATAAACTTAACTAAAGAGACAAAATACCTATACAGAGAAAACTACAAGAAATTGCTAGAAGAAATCACAGAAGACTGAAATAAATAGAAGGACATACCGTGTTCATGGATTGGAACACTAAATATAGTTATGATGTCAATTCTACCTAAATTGATTTATAGATTCAATGCAATATCAATTAAAATCTCCAAAATTTATTTTGCAGAAATAGAAAAGCCAATAGCCAAATTTATCTGGAAGGGCATTCCTCAAATAGCTAAAAATATCCTGAGAAAGAAAAATGAAGTCGGAGGTCTCACACTACCTGACTTTAAGGCATATTGTGAAGCTACAGTGGTCAAAACAGCATGGTACTGGCATAGAGATAGATATACTGACCAAAGAAATCAAATAGAGTGTTCAGATAAAGACCCTCTCATCTATGGACAATTAACCTTTGATAAGGCAGTGAAGCCACCTGGAACAGAACAGTCTCTTCAATAAATGATGCTTGGAGAACTGGATAGCCACATAAAAAAGAATGAAAGATGATCTATATCTCACACCCTATGCAAAAATTAACTCAAAATGGACCAAAGACCTAAACATTACATCTAAGACTAAAAAACTTTTAGAAGAAAATGTAGAGAAATATCTTATAAAACTTGTAATAGGAAGGCAGTTTCCTAGATCTTGCACCCAAAGCATGAGCATTGAAGAAAGAAAATAGATAAATGGGAACTTCTCAAAATTAAATACTTTTGCAGATCAGAGAACTTTGTCAAGAAAATAAAAAGACAGCCTACTCAATGGGAGACAATATTTGGAAACAACATATCAGATAAGGGTGCAGTACACAGAATATATAAAGAGACTGTTCAACTCAACAACAAAAAGACAAACAACTCAATTACAAAATGGCCAGAAAGACATAAACAAACACTTCTCAGGAGAAGAAATATAAATGGCTAAAAGGCACAGAAAAGATGTTCAACTTCCGTGGCTCTTAGGGAAATGCAAATCAAAACCACAATGAGATATCATCTTACACCAACCAGAATGGCCATTATAAAACCAAAAATGCTGGATAGGATGTGGAGAAAGAGGCACACTTACCCACTGTTGGTGGGAATGTAAAATGGTACAACTGCTGGGAAGGCAATTTGGCAGTTTCTACAGAAGCTAAGCATAGAATTGCCATATGACCTGGCAATACCATTGAAAGGTATCTATTCAGAGAACATGATGACAAGGACACAAATGGACATTTGCATACCAGTGTTTATAGCAGCATTACTTGCAATTGCCAACAGATGGAAACAGCCCAAAGGTCCATCAACAGATGAGTGGCTAAACAAGCTTTGGTATATACATATGATGGAATATTACACAGCTGTAAGACAGAATAAAGTCATAAAGCATGTAACAATGTGAATGGACCTTGAGGACATTATGTTGAGTGAGATTAGCCAGAAACAGAAGGGCAAATACTGTGTGGTCTCACTGATATGAACTAACATTAATGACTGAACTTGGAGCTTTTCAGTTAAGAACAGAGATCATCAGGTGATAGAAATAGTGAGGATATTGGGTAACTGAAGCTGCAGGGATACAGATTGTGCAACAGGACTGATTGTAGAAATTCATAAATGGATAGCACAATACTAATTGATTGTAGCACAATAATATAAGTACACTGAATGAAGCTGAATGTGAGAAGGATAGAAGGAAGAGGGCTAGGGGCACATACGAAACCAGAAGGAAAGATAGATGATAAAGACTGAAATGGTATAATCTAGGAATGCCTAGAGTATACAATGATATGACTAAATGTATGAATTAAAAAATGTTTTTGCATGAGGAAGAACAAAAGAATGTCAATATTGGAGGGTGTTGAAAATAGATGGTCATTTATATTTAAAACTTCCACTTCTGTGTGAGACTAGAATAAAAAATGTTTATTTGGTACGAAATTTATATTTTGCCTAGTGCATTTCCTAATATAACTTATATGGACAGGTTAATTGAACACCATATGTACATGGAACCTTGAACAGGGCATGAGATGTTGTATGTTTGTCCAGAGTGATGCCCTGATGAATCCTAGAGTGATTTGAACAGTGAATAAAGAAGCATTTGCAAAGTCCCCTTGGGGGAATGTCAAGAAAGGGGGAAAATCCAACTTCCCCATTTGGAGAATTCCTGATATTCTCGCAAGTAGTGAGGGCAATCAATATGCCGAACCCTCAATATTGTTCATATGAAACTTATCCCCACAAAGGATAGGAAAAACCTATTTAAAATTAGGCCTAAGAGTCACCCCCAGAGAACCTCTTTCATTGTTCAGATGTGGCTTAAATCTCTCTCAGCCAACAAGGCAAGCAAACTCACTGCCCTCCCCGCCCCCCTACATGGGACATGACTCCCAGGAATGTAAACCTTCCTGGAAATGTAGAACAGAGACCCTAAAATCAGCTGGGACTCAGCATCAAGGGACTGAGTAAACCTTCTCAACTAAAAGGGGGAAGAGAGAAATGAGACAAAATAAAGTGTCAGTGGCTGAGAGATTTCAAATAGAGTCGAGAAATTATCCTGGAAGTTATTTCTATGTATTATATAGATATCCCCTTTTTAGTTTAAGGTGTATTAGAGAGGCTAGGGGAAAGTGCCTGAAACTGTAGAGCTGTGTTCCAGTAGCCATGTTTCTTGAAGATGAGTGTATAATGATAAAGCTTTTGCAATGTGACTGTGTGATTGTGAAAACCTTGTGTCTGATGCTCCTTTTATCTATGGTATGGACAGATGAGCAAAAAATATGGATTCAAAAATAAATAAATAATAGGGGGGACATATGTTAAATTGAGTACATTGAGACACTAGTGATCAATGAAAGGGAGTGGTAGGGGTATAGGAAAAAAATAGGGGAAATAAAGGTTGAAATATATTGGGTAGATGGAAATATGAGTGGTCAGTGAGTGGGAGGGGTAAGGGATATGGTATGCATGAGCTTTTCTTTTTTCTTTTTATTTCTTTTTCTGGAATGATGCAAATGTTCTAAAAAATTATCATGGTGATGAATATACTACTATGTGATGATATTGTGAGTCATTGATTGTACATCACGTATGGAATGTCTGTATGTTAAGAATTTTCAGGTTTGTATGTTGTTTTGGTTTGTCAGTAAAAAAAAAAATGCTCTCTGCAGCACACAACACCTGACCTGAGCCCACCCAGCCACCAAGATGCCCAAGAGGAAGGTCAGCTTGTCTGAAGGGGCAAGGTAGGGGGAGCCCAAAAAGACGTTGGCAAGGCTGTTAGCTAAAACCTGTTCCTGCTAAAGTGAAGAAGACAAAAAAAAAGCAACAAAAATGGATAACTGTTCAGACGCAAAAAATGCAACACAAAGAGAAAGGGAGAGCAAAAGGAAAACAAGCTGAAGTGGCTAACTAAGAAAGTAAATATGGAGAAACTAAAAATGAGAGTCCAGACTCTGATGAAGCAGGAGAGGAATAATTGATCTAACTTTAGAAAAGAATTACAACTTACATGGCTTTTTAGATTTTCAACATACATTAAGAACTGTGTTCAAATTATTCATGATGTCTGTGTGCTGACCTTCAAAACAACCAATAAAATCTCAATTATGAAGAAAAAAAAAAGAAAAATACATATCCAAATTAGCTGGGGAAAAAATAAGTATAAATGCTTTGCAAGTTTAGTTATAGTTTTCAAATGTGGTTTTATATTTTTAAGTATATCCATCCATTCCTGGTTAATGAGATTCATTCAGTTCTTTTGGGGACTTCTAAATGATAAACACCTGTAATTAGCACAACTTGTAATGTACAAATGCTGTTGACAAACTTAAACATGGCAATCTTTCCACTTAGGAAAGTTAAAATATACATTGTTTCCACTGCAACCTATCCCTACATTGGAAGCCTGAATTTATGAAGTTTTATTGAATAATTTTTTTTTACCAATGGTATTTGTACCAGTTATCCATTGCAGCAGAACAAGTTACCCCATATCAGTTTGAAACTGTTGTGCACCCCAGGAAAGCCATGTTCTTTAATTCTGATTCAATATCATAGGGTGGGATCTTTTTGACTAAGTTGTTTCCATGGAGATGTGATCCACTCAGTTGTGGGTGGGACCTTCTGATTAGGTAGTTTCCATAGTAATGTATCTCTGCCCATTCAAGGTGGGTCTTAGCCCACATACTGGAGTCCTTTAAGAGGGAACCATTTTGGAAAAAGCTTCAGAGTTGACACAGACGGAGATGTTTGGAGATGCTGAATGAAAATGCCCCCAAAGAAGCCATTGGAAATGAGAAGCTTGGAAAGAAAGCTAGCAGATGTTGCCATGGGTCTCCACAGCTGATAGAGAAACCCTGAATGGCATCCCCTTCTCGAGTCAAGGTACCCTTGTCTGGATGCCTGAGTTTGGACATTTTTATGGCCTTAGAACTGTAAACTTGTAACATTAAATTCCCTTTATAAAAGAAAACAAACAAACAACAACAACAAATGGAACTGGCACAAAGGTAGAAGTATTGACCAGTGGAATAGAATTGAAAGTGCAGAAATAGACCACCAAATCTATGGCAAACTGATCTTTGATTTCTCTAGGTCTACGGAACTGGAAATAATGGTCTTTTCAATAAATGGACATGGGAGAACTGGATATCAATAGCCAAAAGAATGAAAAATAGCTCTTACCTTATACCCCATACAAAAATTAACTCAAATTGGATCAAACACCTAAACATAAGAACTAGCATCATGGAGCTCCTAGAAGAAAGTGTAGGGAAACATCTTCAAGACCTAGTAATAGGAGGTGGTTTCCTAAATTTTACGCCCAAAGCACAAGTAACAAAAGAAAAAGTAGATAGATGGGAATGCCTCAAAATAAAATGCTTTTTTGCCTCATAAGACTTTGTCAAAAAAGTGAAGAGACAGCCAACTCAATGGGAGAAAATATTTGGAAATCACATATAGGACAAAGGCTTGATATCTTGTATATATAAAGAAATCATACAACTCAAGAACAAAAGAACAAGCAAGCCAATTATAATGTGGGCTAAAGATATGAATAGACATCATTCTGAAGAGCAGATACAGATAGCCAGATAGCTAAAAAGCACATGAAGAGATGTTCGTTCTCATTAGCTATAAGGGAAATGCAAATCAAGACTGCAATAAGATACCAACTCACACCTATAAGAATGGCTGCTATTAAACAAACAGGAATCTATAAATATTGGAGAAGATGTGGAAAAATTGGGATACTAATGCACTGCTGGTGGCAATGTAAAATGGTACAACCACTATGGAAGACAGTCTGGCAGCTACTCAGAAAACTAAATATCGAATTGTCATATGACCCAGCAATACCACACTCAGTATATACCCAGAAGAGCTGAAAGCAGCGACACAAACAGAGATTTGCACACCGATGTTCATAGCAGCACTATTAACAATCACTAAAAGATAGAAACAATCCAAATGCCCATCAACAGATGAGTGAATTAACAAAATGTGGTATACATACATGATAGAATATTATGCAGCAGTAAGACAAATGACATCCTGAACCACATGACAAGATGGATGAGCCTTGAGGACATAATGCAAAATGAAATAAGCCAGACGCAAGACCCAAATACTGTAGGATTCCATTTTTATGACCATGTAAAAGATAAAATTAGAAATTTATAATACAGAATATAGGGGACCTAGAGATACACAGAAGCTTGAGATAGGTGAGCAGTTTGTTAATAAGGTTGAACTTAATTGTAAAGGAATAGACAGAAGTGAAAGTGGTTCACTAGTTGGTCTATAAGTAATATTACCATATTGAAGATGGACATGATTGAAGGAGTTGTGTAGACTCCTGTGCCCCACCAATTAATACCACATACACAAATAAATTATTGTATGAACTACTTCGAAGATATGAGTCTTGTACAAGGAGTGTATAATTTCAAGGTATGGGTGGAAAATGGTGTTACATGCTCTGGTCTTTGTTTAATAGGAAAATATCAATAGCATCGCAGCAATAGCAGGGGTACATAGTGGAGAGAAGGGACCAGAGTTAGGGGGATATTTGGATTTTCTATTTGGTGAGAGTGTGTTGTCGGCTATCTCTCTCTTGGGAACAATGATATTATCTAAAATTGAGAGTGTTGATGGATTTTTGACTTTGTACATTATACATGAGGCCCCATAGATAGAGGTGGCTGAAAGCTATACTGATTGAGAAGTAGATTGGTAAATGATGGTGTAAACATATGATCAATCCTGGTGCTGCTACAAAGACAGACGAAGTTGTGAGGGATGCAACAATGTGAATGAACCTGTGGGACATGTGGTGAGGCAAAATAAGACAGAAAGAAATATTTTAGGATCTCATTTAGAAAATACTTGTAAGAAAACTGGTGCCTAGATTGTAAGATCTTATAGCAGTCACAATTAGTCTGGGGTAGTAATTTTTATTACTGGATTTTGGGAGGCTGCTTTATATATGTATAACCTCATTCTTAGAGATAAGAATGAACCCAATCAGGTCAGGATTAAGGTAATTCAGAATATAGGGGCAAGGAAGACATGCCTATATTTTAGAACTGAACCTACTCTGTGAGACCAAGGAAGGAATGTTTTATTGTGTCTAGAACCTAGGTTTTCTGTAGTACTAAGCTAACTCAACCTATCTGGATAGATGATTTAAGCAATCCAAACATAGGGAGCCCAGAATAAGAATGAGGGCCTTTAATCCCATAGAGCTTAAGGTAATGTCTGGATGCATCCCAGATTATATTAAGCAGATAATCAAAAAGTATTTGAAAAGTCCTTTGAGAGATAGGAGAAAAATTATGGAATTGTTAAAATTTATCACTGGGGAAATCCTGAATATTGTGCTAAACATTAAGGACACCCAAATCAATAGCCAAGCCCTTGATCTTGAGGCTTACTTTTGTGAAGCTTATGTATGTAGCAGAGGAGCTTAGCTTACCTGTAGGTATGTCTAAGGGTCACTTCCAGAGAACCTCTTTTGTTGCTCAAATGTGGCCTTATACTCTCTAAGCCCAACTCTGTAAATGAAAGCATTGCCTTCCCCACTATGTGGGACATGATATACAGGGATAAATGTCTCCCTGGCAGCACAGGAGATGACACCCAGGGATGAGCCCGGCCCTGGCATTGTGGGATCAACAATGCCATCCTGACAAAAAGGTGGAAAAAAAGGGCAACAAGTAAGGTTTCAGTAGCTGAGAGAGTTCAAATAGAGTTGAGAGATTACTCTTGAGGCCACTCTTACACATGCTTCAGTAAGACATTGCTACCTATCATAACTTGCCAAACCCCAACCAACAGCATTCCTGCCAATCCTAGAGAATATGTAAGGCATTATGTAAGACACAACAAAGGTTCCATGCCCTGGGGTAACTCTTCAAAGTCTATAACTTCCAGATGGGTCCTTGACCAGATAAGTCCTGAAATGCAGAGGGGCCAGCCTCTCCAGAACATCAACTAGTTCCATCCTCCTATCCCATATTATTGACAGTCCCTTCCAACATGAAAAAATTAGGATGAGCATAGCCCAAATACCCCTAAAGAGTGGAATAAAGACCTAAAGTGATGGTAGAGTTATACAAAGAAGTAAGGGTTTAACAAATGAGTATGAGTGCTGAATCATTATACTGAGATTTCTTTTAGCCTCTAGTGCCTTAGAGCAGCTAGAAATAAAAAAGTAAAATTGTGGAATTGTAACCCACATTAAACTCTAAAATCTGTTTTACAACTAATTGTTGTGATGTGCTTTGAAATGTATTGCTTTTTTATGTATATATGTATTATTTAAAGAGAAGAAGTGGTATAAAAGAGAAGACTGGATTTAACAAATGAATATGAGTGCAAAATTATTATATTGATGTTTCTGTTGGTCTCCAGTATCTTGGAACAGCTAGAAGAATAAACAAAAAATCATGAAACTGTAACCCATACCAAACTTTAAAATCTGTTCCATAGCTACTTGTTAAAGTGTTAAAATGTATGACAAACTTTCTGACCAAGTACACAACTACCGAGGGCTTAGGAGAAGTGCTGTATACAAAGAGCAGTTTGGGTTTAATACTGAGCCACCTTGGGGACCTAGCTGATGATAGGAGGGTTCCATCTCCTGACTTCACTTCCATAGAGATCTTCACTTTAGAAATCCAAGTCTCATATTCATCCAGCTTGGTGCCAAGTGAGCTGTTTCTGCCAGAATTATCCAGTGATTATTTGAGAGATATATCAGTTTCTTCTGAAGTACTATCAGCTGTAGAAGCCTTTGTAGAAATCTGTTGCATATTCTAAGGACCCAGACATTCTCAATGGCCAATCTCTTGCTTTTCCTGGTTTATGACTTTTGGCTTTGTGAAATATGGCTAAAATGAAAGGATTTATTGACGATGCAAACTACCCCACTGGCCTGTTGGATGAAGAATCAAACCTTGGAAATGGTTTGTTCCTGACAGGAAAGGATGCATTATTTTGTGGGAGATCTTGGAAAAAATGCGAAAAAACACAGTCAGTGGCAGAACATAGTAGCTCAGATAAAGCCATTCTACACAGTAAAGTGCAATGCCACTCCAACTATGCTTGTGATCTTGGCAACTCTTGAAACTGTATTTGCTTGCTCCAATAAAAATGAAATGACTTCAGTGCAAGAATTGGGTGTATCTCCAGAAAATATTATTTATATAAGCCCATGCAAGCAGGTGTTTCAGATAAAGTGCAAAAATTGGAGTGAATATCATGACATGTGACAATGAAATTGAATGGAAGAAAATTTCACATAATCAACCAAATGCCAAGGTCATACTATATATTGCAATAGAAGATGATAGCGGAGGTGAAGAGAGCAGCATGAAGTTTGGCACTACCCTGAAGAACTGTAGGCATCTCTTGGAATGTGCTAAGGAACTTGAAGTCCAAATAATTGGGACTAAATTTCATGTTTCAAGTGCCTGCAAAGTATCTCAAGTATATGTACATGTGTTATCTGATGCTTGATGCCTGATGGCTGGAGAATTTGGCTGCAAGATGAATATGCTAAGCATCGATGGAGGCTTCACAGGAACTGAAATTCAGTTTAATCATGATATCAGCCCTTTACTGGATATCTACTTCCTGAAGGATCTGGCATTAATATAATTTCAGAACTTGGAAACTATCATGTGTCTTCTGCATTTTACACTTGCAGTTAATATCATTGCAAAGAAAGTTGCTGTAATGATAAATTTTCCTCTAGAGTAGGAAAAAATGGAAGTGATGAATCACCTTTTGTGTATTACATGAATGATGGTGTTCATGGTTCTTTTGCAAGTAAACTGTAAGAGGACTTAAATACCATCCACGATGTTCACAAGAAATACGAGGAAGATGAGTCTTTGTTTACAAGCAGCCTTTGGGGTCCATCCTGTGATGAGCTTGATTAAATTGTGGAAAGCCGTCTTCTTCCTGAGCTGAATGTGGGAAATTGGCTTATCTTTGATAATACGGTAGCAGATTCTTTCCATGAACATCTGCTTTTAATGATTTTCAAAGGCCAACTATTTATTACATGATGTCATTTAGTGATTGGTATGAGATGCAAGATGCTGGAATTACTTCAGACGCAATGATGACAAACTTCTTCTTTGGGCCTTCTTGCATTCAGCTGAGTCAAGAAGACAGCTTTCCCGCTGAAACTTAAACAGGCATTTATGCTGCTTTAAATCAGAAGTTGCAGGTTAAACTTCTCTGGTCAACATTCCAATGTGGAAATTTTTTGATAATCTTACTCTTAATTTTCTTGGAAATAGAAACTATTAATAATAGCTGTTAAGGAGCAGACAAAATCAGCTTTCAACTATAACTTATTGAGGGTGATGGAAGATTTAGATAACGTATCCAGATTTAAACTTACCAGTTGCTCTACCCTCAAGCATTTAAGATAAAATATGCAACAAAATGGATGACTTAGTGGAGATGGAAGCCTACTAATTGGGTTCCCATTAAATCATTTACAATCAAGTGCACAGTTTTCATAGTAAGGATTTGTGTTGAAAAGTCTTATAAACCTAGTGTCTTTCACCCAGATATATCAAATGTCAGTGGAAGACCAGTGTGACTTCATTAGATATGTTCAGTGTGTTTAGAATATGTAAATTTGTGCTTTGGACTGTAGTTTAATAAATGTACAATTGCATCATAAAAAATGTACTTGGAAATGTATTGCTTTTTTGTATATATGTTATATTTCACTATTAAAAACATTTAAAAACTGTATTATAGATTTTACTCATTTTAATATCCCTAATTACTGTCAAAATTATATGGTCATGCTAAGTATGCCCTATGTAATTACAAATGATTATCACTGCATCATTGAATTATAAATACTCATGAACTTTACATCTTATAATGTATTAATTCTCAACATATATTTCTGCCTCACCTGCAACTTAGAAATCAAATGTTAAATACAATTTGATTTTTGTTCATCTCTGTATTGACGAGGCTACCTGGTGTTCACCTATGTACTTTATTTCTTACTGACAACTTCCCAGATTCATTCTACTTTCACGAATTATGCTTCTCCCTTCATCGCCTCTTCTAGTATGCATTCTACTCTAGATGAGTAGTTCTGCCTGTTGACTCAGAAAAATTCCTTTCTTTTGTTCCATGGTGTGTTGGTTTGAAAGGAAGCATGCCCCCTAAGAAAAGCCATGTTTTACTATAAATCCCATTTCATAAAGGTAGAATAATCTCTATTCAATACTGTATGTTTGAAACTGTAATGAGATCATCTCCTTGGATGATGTGATTTAGTCAAGAATGGTTGTTAAACTGGATTAGGGGATGACATGTCTCCACCCATTTGTGTGGGTCTTGATTGGTTTATTGGAGTCCTATAAAAGAGGAAATATTTTGGAGAATGAGAGATTCAGAGAGATCAGAGAATGCTGCAGCACCACGAAGCAGAGAAGCCACTGGAGATGAAGAAGGAAAACGCCTCCTGGGGAGCTTCATGAAACCAGAAGCCAGGAGAGTAAGCTAGCAGATGAGGCCATATTCGCCATGTGCCCTTCCAGCCGAGAGAGAAGCCCTGACTGTATTCGCCATGTGCCTTCTCACTTGAGAGAGAAACCCTGAACTTCATTGGCCTTCTTGAACCACGGTATCTTTCCCAGGATGCCTTTGATTGGACATTTCTATAGACTTTGTTTTAATTGGGACATTTTCTCAGCCTTAAAACTGTAGACTAGCAACTTATTAAATTCCCCTTTTAAAAAGCCATTCCATTTCTGGTATATTGCATTCCGGCAGCTAGCAAACTAGAACACATGGGTTGCTAGGAAAGTCACGGCCACATGCTAAGCGGTCATCTCCCAGCATTTGACTTACCCTGCCTCCTTTCCTATTTTGCTATTTCCATTCAACAACCTGAGAGAGGTGTCAAGTCTAATGGAAAGGCCCAAGGAGACCTTAAAAGAAATCAGGAGCAAGCAATCCCAGATGTTTATCAGGACAGGAATTCTCAGTGGCAGGGCCACCCTCCCCCTCAGAGTAGATAAATACCATACTCAGACGGTATAGATTGGTCTCTTTTCTCTGATTTGTAGTGGGGCATGCAGAGCTGTCTTCTACTGACACAAAGTAGAGCAAGTTTGGCCAGTCTTGGAGAATGGCCATGATGGGATTCTTCCTCTTCTCTTTTGGACCCTTTGTGTTGTGTAAGTTGTTGAAAATTTCTGTTGTTCCCTGACCCTATGTTCTCATGATGTACCATAAGCAACTCACCTTACATGGGAGTTTATACCAAGTAAGAACATTATTTACATACAATAACTTATGGACAGTTATGGAAGGTATTGGAGAGTAACTGTACTGTCCCTATATATGTGAGATTGTGAATTTTTTTAGTTTATTGTTAATGCCTCTGAGGAAGAAAAAGTAAAACAAAAAAATAAAAATATAATCAACCTCCATCCAGAATTGCAATGCTAATTAATGCCATATATGATTTAAGCTGAATTCTTGAAAAGAAAAAAAAAGGCAGATACATTGAATTGTCTTTTAGTTACCTTCACCAGTTCCAATCATTTCTCCTGCCCTGCTCTGAGATATCAAAGGTAATTATCACTTTGAGGTTTGTTTGTTTGTTTGTTTGTTTGTTTTGTATTTTTCAATGTTTTACCCTTTTATTTTAAAAATCGGAATACATAATATACTATATACACACACACACACAGGGACATAGAGGCAAAGAGAGAGAGAAGGGACTAAAACAAACAGGTGCAGTTTAACAAGTTATTATAAATGAGCACAGTGTACCCCTCTCCTAGGCCAAAGTATATAACATTGCTAGAACCTCAAAATCATTCCCAATTGTCCCTTCCATTAAAGCTTCTTGCTCTCTGTGTAGTAAGACTATTCTGAATGCTATTGAAACAAGTCCCTTACTTTGTTCAATTTACCATCTACATATTTCAAGCAGCATAGTTTAGTTTGGCCCAATTTTGACTTTTATATCAATGGAATCATATACTCTGCCCTTTGGGGGTCTGCCTTTTTTCATTGGACATTATGTTTCTAAGATTCATGTATATTGTAAGATTCAAATGTATTTATGGGTACAGCTGTAGTTTGTCCATTTCCTTGCTGTATTATATTCCATTTGTTGAATACACAATTTATTTTATTTCATTACTGATAGATATTTTTGTTGTTTACAGATTTGCTCACTATGAAAAACACATACATTTCTTTAGGTTATATCTTTGGAACACATCACATTTCATAAGATACATGGATCTTTAATTTGACAAAACAATTCCAGACTCTTTCAAAAGTGGTTATGGCAATTCACCCTTTCAACAGTATGTAAGAATTCCTAAGCTCTACATTTTTTTGAAAAATTGGGATTGTGTATTGTTTTAACTTTTTGCTGCCCAGGTGAGTATGTAATGGTATCTCATTGCTGTTTTATTTTGCAATTTATCTGATTTCTGATGATGTCAATTATATTTTCATGTTTCTCCTTTAAAATCCTTTGGGATTTTTCAAACTATTTAAGATATTTGCTCATTTTTCTTTTGGATTATATGTATTTTTTCAGTCATTTTTATGATCTCTTTATACATCCTGACTATTAGTTCTGTATTAGTAATACGCATTACAAATATTTCCTGTTTTGCACCTTGAGTTTTAGCAGTCTATAATGTATTTTTATATACTTGCATGCATACCTTTTTCCATAAAATAATATATGATTACCAAATTATTTACCACGGAGTACCAAGGCATCACATTGAAGTCACATGTTATTTTGAAGTTTCAAGGATAAATCAGCAATATTTATCAGATAACTTGTGACTTACTGGCTTAAAATACTTCACAGTTTCCACAACAGATTGTGCTACATACTTTTCCATAATGTGATATCTGTTAGAAGCTGAATTTCTGTTGGTGGTTGTGATCAAAAGGAATTACCACATAAAAATAATTTGCAAAAGAAATGAGGGTGGCTGTATCCAATATAATCCCAAAGTGAAGAAGTTGTATAACACCTAGCAGGCACACATATTTCTGTAATATACTACTGAGATTATTTAAGAATGAAATAAATGTAGCAAGCTGGCTTTGCAGCAGGCAGACCTCTCCCCTGCTTCTTCTGGTTTAGCTTCCTCCTCTGTGGAAAATCCCCCAACCCCCTCCCCTATCTTCCAGGAAAGGGGGAAACTACAAATAGGCAAAGATAAGACACAACCCTGGGATAGGGATCCCTCCTTTAATGGCTCATATGCTTCTGTAACCCAGCTTTGTGCCCTTTTCATCTTAAACTAGCCAACTGTTTACCTTGTCTTTAACGTGTCATCCTGTCTATAAAAACTGATGTTAACCTTTTGTTCAGGTCTCAGACTTTCAGAGGCTACTCGGCTGAGTCCTATGGCCATAGACAATAAAAAATCTGCTTCCTAAAACTTCAGAGCCTCAGCTCCAGTTTTTTCTGTTTCTGTGTAACATTCCAGGAGACTTGAAGCCTTGTTCCTGTTTCATGCAACATAAATTTTAAAAGATTTATTTGCATTTTCTTATAATAGCTACTTAGTTTTCATAAGCATTTATTAAGTTTCTTGGTTCTAACAAATAAACAGAATGATTGTTAATTTTTTTTTGGCATAGGCACATGAAAAAATTACTAAAACTATAAGGGCATCATGATTGGAGAAAGTTTGGAAACCTGTAGAATAATAGTGTTGTTATCAGGAAGGGTTGTAAATGGTTGGTTTGGGAAAATGTACAAATTCTTCAATTTTGGCGAGAATTAACACATAACTAATAAATCTGGGAGACAGCATTTTGGAACCCAAATATGTCCTGGTAGTGCAGTGTTTGCATAAGCGTTAGCCTCATTAACTGAATAGCAGCTTGAACACGAATATTACTCTGCTCAAATTAACTCAAATTTGTGGCCATAACATTTTATTCCTCTTAATTAAACTAATCTTTAATAGATCATTTAAAAGGCCTCTTGAAATAAAACAATGATAAGCCCTATATACCTATGTGTTTCCTCTCAATTTTCTGTTTTAATTATTGTAATTAGTTGCCCTTTCTTGCTTTGTAATGCTACATAGTTGTAACAAGTAACCTTTAGTCATTTTGATTATCTCTATAAAATTTCAGTGATTAAACTTCTTTTGGTAGCTTGTTCTCAAATTCTTGAGCATTCAGTTTGCATAAAATAATAATTATAGTAGGGTTTTTTTTTTAGCCTTTATGAAGTTGTTCTATCTATTTTAAACTCTGGATTTTTTTCACAGAAGGAAGGAAAATGAGAAAATACTGCTACATGTACCACTGCATCACTTTTTTCTAGTGTTTCTTTTTTTCTTTCCTAGCTAGGAGAAGAATAAACAGTTTCCATCTAGGACAAGCAAAGACCAATGATCTTATTAGATTAAGGTATTTTTCCATCTAATTTTTTTACAAGATGAACAGAAATCCACAAAACTCAACCCTACTCTTTGAATTTTATATATTACAACCTAAATCTATGTTTCTTTTACAAATTGTCTCTTAATTTCCACTGCTTTTATCACTTTCAAAAAGAATCAAATTAAATAAAATACTAAAAATGCCTTTGGAATAACTCTATGAATGTTACTTGCTCTCATACAAAATATCATACTATACAAACACAAAAAACAAAAAACCCCACAAAATATTGTACAATTCAAAATATATTTATATAAATTATTTAATTTATAGCTCACAATTATAATGCATGATAGCAGGACAGAAAAAAAATCAAAACTCAAATGGATAAGGCAATTTTCTAGCATTCATATATGTTGTTTGAAACTACATACCTTGACTCAGTATAAATGCCCTCTATAATACACTGTGTCACATCACATTTTTGTGGAAATTAAAAAGTAAAGTATATATTGTTGTGTTTTGTTTTTCTTTTTCTCAGAAGAAAATACCTTTGAAAGAAAATCTCAAGTCTTATAACTAATATTTGCTTTTCCTTTCCACTAAAGTTGTGATTTTTCCCTTTTATCCCTTAATCTACATTGTTCTAGTCTGAAAGCTGCTGGAATGCAATATACCAGAAACAGAACAGCTTTTTAAAAGGAGAATTTAATAAGTTACAAATGTACGGTTCTAAGTCCATGAAAATGTCCAAATTAAGGCGTCCATGAAGAGATACTTCAGCCAATGATGTTCTGGATTTCTCTCTGAACTGGAAAGGCACATGGTGACTTCGGCTGGTTTTCTCTCCAATGGCTTCCCCAGGGCTCTGTCAGGTCTGTTGACTCTGTTGGTTCTGTTGGTTCCAAAGCTTTTTCCAAAATGGTTCCCTCTTAAAAAGCTCGGGTAAGTAACCCCAACTTGAATGGGTGGAGACACATCTCCATGGAAACCATCTAATCAAAAGTTACCACCCACAATTGGATGGGTCATATCTCCATGGAAACAGTCAAGAAAGTCCCTAGCAACATCAAATGAAGATTAAAGGACACAGCTTTTTTGGGTACATAATAGCTTCAAACTGGCACATTCATTAAGTGAAGATCTTTTTCAATATACATGTGAAGTTTTCTATACAAACAGATCATGAAACCCTGGTCTGTGGGTCTAATCTGACATACTGCCTCTGTTTTATTGGAATACAGTCACACCAATTCATTTATGACATCATCATTTATGGATGCTTTAATACTACAATTAAAGAGTACAGTAATTGTGATAGAGACTGTGTGGGGCACCATGTAGAAAATATTTACTATCTGACTCTTTTAAGAATGAGTTTATTGACCACTGTTTTATATCAACTGATATGATCAAGGAAACTATATTCCACTTCTTGTTATTAAACACCAACATTTGACATGAAACTATAGTTTGCAAAGGTCATGGTATATTTCGTATGTCAAGAAGAATGAACACTGACTTGTGGATCTAACATGAGACTCTAACTTTTTTATTCCTTTTATTTTATAGCTTTCTTATTCATAAATTTTAGGAAGTCATTAATAAATATAATAGCATCAATCCCATGTCTACAAGGATAAATTAGATAAAAGCTGAGAGAAAAAACTGGAAAACATTCTAGGCAGAGGGAATGCTGGAGCAAAGGTATGTAGGAAAATATTTAAGGACATAGTGTGTCCCATGGAAGACCTCTGTGTGGTGGATTAAAGAAGAAAATTCTCCTCATGAGAGATATGGGCTATATCTTTTACCTCTGAATATGGGTAGGATCTGTGATGGCTTCAACAAATAGAATATAGGGAAATGATACTGTTTAGTTTCCCAACCTGTCTGTAAGAGATTGTCATCTTCCACTTCCAGTATCTTGGAACATTCACTCCTAGAAGCCAGCTGCCATTCTGTAAGTAATTCAAGTCCTATGGAAGGACACATGTAGCTGCTCTAGTAGAGACCTCCACTGAGTTCTCAGCCAAATAGCCCATTAGCAATAGCCAGGCATTTGCTTGAATCATCTTTGAATGTTGAGCTCATTAAGTCTACAGATAACTTCAGCCCAACTTGCTCCTTGATAGTAATTGCAAGAGCTCTAGAGCAACGACTGCCTCATTTAGTTCATAGATTTGTGAAAGATAAGAAGTTGTTATTTTAAACTTCTAGAATTTGAGATGGTTTCTTAACATAGCACTGAATCATCAGAAGAATGAATGGCAAAATATTCACAGGCAGTATGTCCATGGGTCTGCACGTTTTAGATTATATTAAAGAGAGGCCAAAAGAGATACTGATAAATTTGTCATAATGTTAAGAGTTAAATTGTTGTGATTCACAAGCTCAAGAAGCTTACAATAAGAAAAAAAAAAAGGAACTTTCACTTGATTTTCTTCCTGATTTCCTATATGAGAATGACTCAGTTCTACATAATTTAAAAATATCTGTGTTGCACTTTGAATTATACTTTTCTTTCCTGGCTTAAAAAAACTGAAATATGAGGAGGATAAAGTATTGTGAATTCTTATTTACATTTTACTCAAGATCTTTTAGATTTTAAAAAAACATACCCATATTAACAGCCTATAATATTAATAAGAACCTCAGTTAATTTTTTCTTTATCTGAAAATGTGATTCTCTGCAGATGACTATATAATTTACAAAGTTTCAGATAATTTATTTGTTGATAATCTTAGTTCATTTATGATGTATGAATATGAACCATACTTTCATTTACTTAGCATTTTGACTAGAAATATGGCTAGCATCCTATGCCACTTTCATTTTCTATATCTATATTCACTGAGTAACTTGAGAGACTTTGTGAAAGAATAAACATATTTAGCTATGTTTTCTTTGGAGCTGATATGTGTGATACAATAGCAGATATATCATAAGGTATAAGCTAATTTTATTGCTGATGTTTATGGTTAAGTCACCACTAACTATAGAACTTAGTGGCTATTTAATATATGCTCAATAGAGTTTAGAAGATGTAGCTGATATTTAAACTATATACTTCGCCATATTGGATGAAAATTAAAAGTAACTTCCTAACTTAAAATTTTGACCAATGTTAAATTCCCCTAATAGCTCCAAATGTAAAGAAGCCAGTGATATCACTGGTGTTCCTTTAGCTCACTGAACATAATCTTGCTATCTGATTTATAATTTTATATGACTTGTAAGGTAAAATTATGAGCTGGGATGTATTGTATATATTAAGTGAGAGCATTAATTTGAACAACATCTTATTTCCAAATATTCTAAACCCTTAATTAATACTTTGAGGAGAGTTTTCTTGGGAAGATTTCATGCCAGAATCTATAACATTCTAACATAGGCTTAGAATTCATAAAATCAATATCATTGTCATAGTCAGGTTCATGTTTCAACTTGGCCAGGTGGTGGTGCCTGGTTGTCTGGTCAGCCAAGCAATGGCCTGTCACTATGAAAATATTTCATGGACTTAAATCATGATCCCATTGGCTGCATCCACAGCTGATTGCATTTGTAATCAGCTAAGGGGTGTGTCTTCCGCAGCGAGTGATGCTTAAACTAATCACCAGGAGGCTTTTAGGGAAGATTCAAAAGAGATAGCCACTGTTCCTGCTTCAACCAGCCGAGTCTCTGCTATGGAGCTCATCCAGACCCTTCATTAGAGTTGCCAGCTTCACAGCCTGCCTTATGAATTTTGGGCTCTTCTATTCCCATGGTAGTGCAGCCAGCCTCTCCTTGGAGTTCACTGAATAACTTCATCAGGGTTGCCAGCTTGTGGCTTGCCCTACAGACCTTGGACTCTATATTCCCACAATTACGTGAGAAACTTTAATAAATTTTATATCTATGGATATCTCCTGCTGATTCTGCTTCTCTAGAGAATCCTCACTAATACAAGCATCAAATAACATTCTCTAATAGACAGGAATTTGAATCAATTAGACAAAAATAAATAGCATAAAATAATGTTAATATGAGTTTGCTATTAGATTGGTTATATTAGTAATGTTTATTTTCTCTAGGTGATAAAATTATATTTTAGTTCCATAGAAAACATTCTTATTTTGAGGAGATCCATGAAAAGTATTTGAGGTACATTATCAGGCCTGCAATTTACTAATTTTTTTTTTTTAACATGGGCAGGCACTGGGAATGAACCTGGGTCCCTGGCATGGCAGGCAAGAACTCTGCTACTAAGCTACCATTGCCCTGCAATTTACTTTTAGATGATTCAGCTATAGATGTGTACGTGTGTGTGTTAATTTTTTTTTGGGGGGGGGGGGAGGAGTATATCCAAAGATGGCATATTTTCATCCTCCATAGTAGGTATATTTTTGTTCCTTGCACTATTTTTTTCCAACTTTTTTGCATGATTGAGATGGCTATGAATAAAAAAAATTAAGAGAAATAGCTTTTGAAAAGGCCCAAACAGAGATTCTCTCTCTCATTTTAATGTAAAATCAATTGTCTTATCTTTCCAACTGGTATTAAATGTTCTACACTATATGTACTGTTTCTTCTTCAATGACAATGACAGTATTTATAGCAGATAGTGAAGGGTACTGTTCTTCAGCATTTGCATTCATAACACCTCACTTGAAGGAGCTGACATAAACTGATTGCATCTAGTAGGTCTTCACCAAACTGTAAATTTCAATTGGTAGGGAATAATATTTTTGCTTTGTTGCCTACAATACATATGATTAATTCATGACATTAAGCAAATACCATGCAGCCAGTTAGTTTAAAGAATGGAACTTTAATGGCTCCCCATTTTGAGGCTGTGTCCAAATTAAGGCCTCAACAAGGCCTTGCTTTCTTTCCAAAGACTGGTATTCTGGGGCTGGCTGTCATTGATCCTAGATCCTGGGTTCCTCTGTCACATTGCAATCCACACGGGAGCCTCTCCTTCTCCTCCTGTTTCTGTTGATCTTCAGTATTTTTTCCCTTTTATTTTAATTAGAGAAGTTGTAGGTTTACAGAGAAATCATGCATGAAATACAGAGTTCCCAAATATCACCCTAGTAATAACTACCTACTTCAGTGTGGTCTATTTGTTACAATTGATGAGAGAGCATTTTTATAATTGTAATATTAACTATAGTTAATATCATTTACAATAGGGTTCATTGTGTTGTACAGTGCTATGTTTTATAAAATTTTTATTCCAGTAATAAATTAAACAACCTAGAATTTATCCTTTTAACCACATCAAATATGTAATCCAGTGCTGTTAATTGCATTCGCAATTTGGTACTACTATCACCATCATCCATTACCAGAACTTTACTATTATCACAAAGAAAAACTATGCATAAATTAACCATTGTCTCTCATAGTTTTTCTTTCCTTCTATCTGAATTTCCTTCTGCTTATAAAGCCTCCAGTCTTGATTGAACTGGGCCATGATTTAACTGAAGTAATCTCATCAAAAGGTTCTATTTACAATGGATTCACATCCACAGGAATAGATTAAGTTAAGAACATGTTTCTCTGGGACACATAGCCCCAAACTAACCTACTTCTTAAAATAGATGCTGTTTGCCTGTTTTTCAGTCCAACACCCTAATGCCCCTTTCAGACTCCACTTTAAACTTAATCAGCTTGCACAGAAATGTTATTAGTGGGAGTTCTCATAGATCTAGGTCCCACCCAAAATGACAAGGCTCAAAAGCAATAAGCTTTGGCCCAAAGTGAACTGAATAGAAAAATAACTTTTTATTTTACTGTACCATTATCTAAATTGTAGGGTATCTGATTTGTTAGAAACTAATGAATTCTATACTCCATCCCTCTATGGAAGGAGATTAATTGATGGTTGATCAATTACAGGATTTTTTTTAGTGAATCAGAGACCAAGGAGTCTTAGGCAAATCTCTTCATTTCGTGAAGCTTTAGCTTTATCATCAAGATTGCTATGAGGTGTGTCCACAAGCTGTGTTAAAATATTTTAAAATTATAATGTGTTACATATATAAATACAATACTATTAATGTTTTTATTAAAATCAGTGAGACCTTTGCTAAACTATCTTATTCATCTAAGAAGTTTATTCCACTAAAGCCTGGTATAGCTTTCTCAAAATGCAAGTTAACCTTAGTACTGCACACATTAAATCTTCAGGTGTCTTTAATCAAATGAACAGCTTTCTGATTTTAATTCTATTTAAATATAGGTTAGTTATTTCAGGTGACTAAATTCTGAAATTGATATAAGCTCTATTTCATCAATAAAATTCAAGGATTAATATATATTTCACATGATCAGTTTCCCCAAAGATATCTTTCTGATTCAAAGAGAACAATGCTCTTTTATCATTATATTCTAATTATGTCAGACATTAGATAGGCAGAGGAACATATCATCTACCAACTCTAACAGAAACTACTGATTGTTAATATGCGGTTACTCTTCAATTAACTGTATTAAACCAGATTGAAAATGATAGTTTGCAGCTTAGTGAACTTTTCATCCTTCAAATAACTCTTCCTCCATCTGGCTACAAAATCTCTGTGCCTAACCCAACTATATGTTAGAGGTTATTCTAAGCACTTCATATATTTAAGTCACTTTTCAAAACATGTAAGGTAATTGGCATCATTATTCCTATTTTCTGATAGGGAAATTTAGGTACAGAGAAACTAAGTAACCCATTTGCGGTTCACAGCTAGGAAGGGGTAGACATACAATTTGAACTTAGGTACTCTGTCTCCAAAACTTTGTGCTTATAACATGCACTTAATTTCCTTTTTTCTTTTTTGTATGCTGTATGGCAGGGGTCACATTTCATTCTTTTTTTTTTTTTTTTTTTTTTTTAAATTTTTTTATTAATCAAAAAAAAGAAAAGAAATTAACACAACATTTAGAAATCATTCCATTCTACACATGCACTCAGTAATTCTTAGTATCATCACATAGATGTATGATCATCATTTCTTAGTACATTTGCATCGATTTAGGAAAAGAACTAGCAAAACAGCAGAAAAAGATATAGAATGTTAATATAGAGAAGAGAATTAAAATAATAATACTAATAATATATATATATATATAAAGGAAAAAGAAAAAAACAAAAACAAAAGATACAAACACACAAACAAACAAACAAAAAACCATATTTCAGGTGCAGCTTCATTCAGTGTTCCAACCTAGTTACATTACACTTAGGTATTATTGTGCTGTCCATTTTTGAGTTTTTGTATCTAGTCCTGTTGCACAGTCTGTATCCCTTCAGCTCCAATTACCCATTATCTTACCCTGTTTCTAACTCCTGCTGGTCTCTGTTACCAATGATATAGTCCAAGCTGATTCTCGAATGTCGGTTCACATCAGTGGGACCATACAGTATTTGTCCTTTAGTTTTTGGCTAGACTCACTCAGCATAATGTTCTCTAGGTCCATCTATGTTATTACATGCTTCATAAGTTTAGTCTGTCTTAAAGCTGCATAATATTCCATCGTAGGTATACGCCACAGTTTGTTTAGCCACTCGTCTGTTGATGGGCATTTTGGCTATTTCCATCTCTTTGAAGTTGTAGATAATGCTGCTATAAACACTGGTGTGCAAATGTCCGTCTGTGTCTTTGCCCTTAAGTCCTTTGAGTAGATACCTAGCAGTGGTATTGCTGGGTCGTAATCCATTCTGCCATTCTATGTCTTTTGATTGGGAAATTCAGTCCATTAACTTTTAGTGTTATTACTGTTTGGATAATATTTTCCTCTACCATTTTGGCTTTTGTATTATATATATCATATCTGATTTTCCTTCTTTCTACACTTTACTCCATACCTCTCTCTTCTGTCTTTTCGTATCTGACTCTAGTGCTCCCTTTAGTATTTCTTGCAGAGCTGGTCTCTTGGTCACAAATTCTCTCAGTGACTTTTTGTCTATAAATGTTTTAATTTCTCCTTCATTTTTGAAGGACAATTTTGCTGGATATAGGAGTCTTGGTTGGCAGTTTTTCTCTTTTAGTGATTTAAATATATCATCCCACTGTCTTCTAGCTTCCATGGTTTCTGCTGAGAAATCTACACATAGTCTTATTGGGTTTCCCTTGTATGTGACAGATTGTTTTTCTCTTGCTGCTTTCAAGATCCTCTCTTTCTCTTTGACCTCTGACATTCTAACTAGTAAATGTCTTGGAGAACGCCTATTTGGGTCTATTCTCTTTGGGGTGCGCTGCACTTCTTGGATCTGTATATTTAGGTCTTTCATAAGAGTTGGGAAATTTTCAGTGATAATTTCTTCCATTAGTTTTTCTCCTCCTTTTCCCTTCTCTTCTCCTTCTGGGACACCCACAACACGTATATTTGTGCGCTTCATATTGTCATTCAGTTCCCTGATTCCCTGCTCAAGTTTTTCCATTCTTTTCCCTATAGTTTCTGTTTCTTTTTGGAATTCAGTTGTTCCATCCTCCAGTTCACTAATTGTAGCTTCTGTCTCTTTAGATCTACCATTGTAGGTATCCATTGTTTTTTCCATTTTTTCTTCTTTGTCCTTCACTCCCACAAGTTCTGTGATTTGTTTTTTCAGATTTTCTATTTCTTCTTTTTGTTCAGCCCATATCTTCTTCATGTCCTCCCTCAATTTATTGATTTGGTTTTTGAAGAGTTTTTCCATTTCTGTTCGTATATTCAGCATTAGTTGTCTCAGCTCCTGTATCTCATTTGAACTATTGGTTTGTTCCTTTGACTGGGCCATATCTTCAATTTTCCGAGCGTCATCCATTATTTTCTGCTGGTGTCTGCGCATTTGATCAGATCTCCCTGGGTGTGGGACCCAGCTGGTTGAAAGGTTTTTCTGTGGAATCTCTGGGCTCTGTTTTTCTTTTCCTGCCCAGTAGGTGGCGCTCGTGGCGGTCGTTTGTCTGCGGGGCAGTCGGCCCGGGAAACCGCGCATGGAGGCGGGGGTCGCTGGCCGTGGCTTGGGGGAGTGCTGGTCCAAATTGCCCAGCTGGCCCGAGACGACAAGCGTGACAGGAGGGCCCCGCTATCCAATGTTCCCAGTCAGACCGGGGAGCCACGTGCGTGGAGGGGACCCCAGACGCCAGCCACCCCAGCCGGGAAAACATGCACCCCTCGGGTATCTCACAGCAGTGGATTCTCCCTACCCGTTCAGCCGTTCCAGAATGGGGTACGCTGTCTTTTTTGGTCTCTGTCGTGACTCCGGGAGCTGTTTTGTATTGTTTCTGTTTCTTTAGTTGCTTTTCTGGAGGAGGATCTAAGACCCGCGCATCTTACTAAGCCGCCATCTTCTCCGGAAGTCACATTTCATTCTTTTTCCATGTTGCAGCCCATTTGTTGATTTTTTTTTTCCCAGTGGGGTTGGGGGTGGGGAGTGCACAGGCTGTCAAACAAACCCTGGTTTTTTGCACAGCAGGCAAGAATTCTGCCATGAACTACCCTGCACACCATTTCATTGCCTTTTGAGCCCCTAAATATTTGAAATACGAAATCAGTAATGATGAGTAGTGTCAGGGATATGGATAGATTTTTCTGGTTCCTCTATAAAATATGGAATTTATGGCTTATTAATCAAACTGTATCTGGAAAAGGGTCCTACAAAAAGTATTTATCCCTAGGTCATAAACTGATTTAAATCTGCCTTGCTTGACCAATCTCTGGGCAATTGGAGGACTGATTTATTTGACATAAAACAAAAAACAACCCCCCATTAAACCACTTGAGATTTTTTTCTCAATGAAATAGCTGAATAGCTGAAATCAAAAGCTATTAAACTGAAATAGTTCCACAAGATAGTTGAGATTACATTTGAGATATTAAACTGAGTTTACATTAAACATTAGACAAGTGTGGGCTTAGTAGGAAGCCTCCTGGGAATAAAAACCAAAAGAATTCTGCTTTCTTTCAAGGATAATATGAAATGTAAAAAATACAACCTCCTTCTTCCCAGAAGCTATACTAGAAAAAAATAACTGAGTTGACAATATCCAAAGACATCTCCCTAATATTCATAGAAGAGTGCCTGAAAAACATCTTTTGCAGCATGGTAAAAAAGAATCTGTTTCTCATAATTTCCTCTCTCCAGTCACAAGAAAGAGCAAAGGAGAAAATGCCATTATCACAACCACAGAAAACTAATTTTTCCCACAATATATAATAAATGAAGAGTACTTTGCATAAGGGAAAATAAATATCGCATACTGGAATCCCATGAAAGAACAAGAATTTGAGACAAAGAGGCATATCAGGCCCACTGGTGAAACTCTCTGCTCCTGTAATGGACTAATAAAAATCATGTCAATACCAATAGTTAACCACAGCTTTTCTTTCTTGAACTTCTGTTGATATGTTATGGAAATAGAGAGGAGTGAGATATGAGTGCAAACTCTCTCCAAACATTGGCCACAAAGCTTCATGCTACATTGGGAAATGACTCAACCCAAATCAGATGTATCCCAATCCAAACTAACTATTAAACATAGGAAAGACATCTCCAGAGAGAAAACAAAGCTAGGTCATCAAAAAAGGACCATGCTCCTAGTCTCCATAGAAACAGATTCAATATAGTAGCTAGCCTTCACACTGTATCTGGGAACATGGGGTGTAAAATAAATTTTGCTACAAAATTCATTTTGTAGAGGAGTAACCAGGAAGCTTAGGTAAATCATGCTACATTAAACAATGGCAAAATGAGGAAATAGTGGCATGAAAATTATGCTAATATGCAAAAATAACAGAAATGACAAAAACTAATGTGGTTTACAAAGACAGATTAGAAACTCAGGCTATAGAAAAATGTAAAACAAAGAACAGGAAGCAAAAATAACAAAACACTGTAGGTGTTAGAAACTACAGAAATAAATTAATAAAATAATGAAATCAATAAAATAAGACTTCAATGATGTACTATTCAAACAAAGTAGAATGAGAGTTGAAGAGAAAACTTGACAAGTTAAGGAAACAACTTGAAGATTATAAAACTACAGAATTATTATTTAATATGATAAATCAGGCTGAAAACAGAATTCGACTGAAATACTAACAATGAATGCAGAGGAAAAAAAGGTTAAAAAAATTAGAGAAAAGATAATAGCTACTAGAAATAGATAATACAAATGGGGGACAAGGGAAATACAGCCTAAGAAGAGCTGTTACCAAAATAGAAAACTCAACAAATACAACAGAATAGTCTTCAGCCTTTCAGATTCAGACTGGATCATTGCCAAGCAACTTTGTCATCCCTGACGCTATCTTTGTTATGTTCCGGGAGCAGGAGACCCAAGCAAGGCAAACAGTAATCAGCAGGTGCTAGAAATGTCTTTGGAATGGAATTCTTATTCTGTCCCATTCTGCTGGCTGCAGAAGAACCATCATGCTTCTGTTCCTCCTTTATTGCTTATATCTTAGTTAATACATATCAGCGTCCATTAGTCAAGCCACAAACCTCAGGGTAAACCTCAGTACCTTCCTCACCCCACCCAATTGTGCATAAGTCTTGTTGATTATAAATGGAAAACAGACTTATTCCAATTTACATCTCTATCATTACTAGCCTGTCCCACACATATTTGGCTATGCCATCTCCAACAGGTGACATATGCGTTCAGTAAAAGGCTGTGGAGTAGATTAAGGGACCATCAGGATCCTGGCCCTGTAAAAACTGGTTGAACCTCAGGGGTCCACATCAAGATTATTTTAAGATCTTGAAGTTAATTTATAACATTTTCTAGTAAAGAAAAAATGTTCAGGTAGTAAGTCACTGAATTACGGAACTCTCAGTTAAATAGGTATGCAGATACATGAAACAAATCAGAGCCATTTTTCTGAGGGGCAGGAGGCATTTGATTGCTGTTTGGTGAGACTATTGCTGTGTGAACTTGCATCAATGACTCTTTTTACTGCTATATAAACTACACACCACTGATGCGTTTTCTTTTTAAAAGTCCTATTTAAGAATACCATCCTCTTACTTAGAAAACATAAGTGATTATTCTTCACATAAAAGAGGATCTCCTTAACATATTTCCCTGATTATAGCAGACATCTAAACTTTCTTAATCAAACAAAACTTTCTCTCTCTCCATATGGGACACAATTTTAAATCCCTTGCAAATCAAAACACAGACAATCAACATTGCAAATGATTTTTTTTTTCAGAAAACAAAACCATTAATTTAATTTACCTAGCATTTGTCAAAGGCTTATTTGAGATAATTTGATATTTGAGGAAGAGTTTATGATAGACATGTTAACTAGTTACTACTCTAGATTATACAAAATCTAAATCTTTATCAAGTTAAAAAATTCACTTAGATTACAATGTGCTTACACCTCATCAGAATCTTCTTACTAAATTAAAATCAGTATTTCTCGCCAACTTTTACAGTATCAATAAAAGAAATGTTCACTTGAAAATGTTACATTTCTGAGTAAATATTACTTATAAAATCCTTGATAACCCAAGTTCCATTATTAAAAGTGCTTCTATTTAACTGCCTTAAATTTAGGGTCATCAAAGATGTTTCTTTATTAATGAATTTCTGTGTTTTATATTCATCTGGAAATACAACACAAACTAATACAGCTGTGTGTTTCTATTACATGTCAGGAAATCATAGCAAAATGTAGTGTATATTTTTTTTACCAACTAATACATTTCAAGTAAATATAATTCTGATCCTTTCAATTGCTTGTTCTTTTTGTATTCATAACATTTTTGTTTTATTTTTTAAAAAACAAAACATTTTTATAAAATTTTGTATAATTTGGCAGTTTATAGCCTCAAGCATGACCCTTACTAGTAAGAATATGGAGTGAAATTGACTCATTTGTGCAAGCCGGCATTTTCCTGTACTGAGAAGTATTCTGTGCTAATGTGAGAATATGTTTCAATCCTAAATCATTGTGAAACACTCTATGAATTATTAGTAGTTGCTTCAGGGGATGATTTGCATATCAATAATTATATATAATAATTATGATTATTATGATATAACAATTATAATTTAAAAAGTCCTGATGAAATACAATATGGTTTGCCAAATGCAATGTTTCACAAATAATTATTTAACCAGTGAGGATGGTTATGACAAAATGGGGATCCTATTGGGGAAGAGGGAGAACACATGACTAGTCAATGTTTATTATGAATAAGTACATTTCCCTTCATAATAATCCTCCTGGCTCAGTATCCTAAACAGTTACTTTATGTTTTTAACTGCACAGGTCTACCAATTTCAATGTCCAAAACGTGTTCCTAAAACCAAAGCTCAAAAAAAAAAAAAAAAAAAGATCTTAGGTTACCGATTGTTTGGAAGCATAATTGAACTGCACAGCTAATAAAAAAATAATTTCCTTATTTGTAGGATGTTGGTTACAATTTTTTGAGAATCCAAATCCATCTCAAAAAAAATTTTAAGAATCCAAATCATATTAAATGTTCATTTTTTTCTAACAATTAAGAGCATTTGTTAAAACTAGTGACTATCATTTTTAGAAAGCTATAGTTCTGCTTTGTGCTAGGATATATCTAAATACCCTTCTCAGTACTAGGCTATCACTTCTCTAACCTATATGTTAAATACGTTAAGATGAGATTTTGAGAGTGTCAATACTACCCCTATATCTTCTGGTATTGATGGCTGTTGATTTACATTGCAGTCCTTTTAACCACAAAAAGACATATCAAAAGGATTCACTTTTATTTTTTAATGGTTATAAAAATATTTTGTGTATAGAGTTTTTAACCCAAGGATGTAGCAAGAACATTTTGAAAATTACTGAAATGTTTTACACAAATAATCTAAATTGACTATGCTAAAAAGCACATACTTTATGCTAATATTAACACAAGTATATCCATTTATTTATTCTTTGAGTCAGGCATCTTAATCATCTATTTTTTTTCCATTTCACGATGGTATTTAAATCTGGTGAGAGTCTAAATATCTATAGTGCATTAGTAAATGCATTTCAGGCATTTCCCTGACTCTAGGAAGAACTATACATCATAAGTAATATATATCTGCCTCCACAATTGGTAAAGATGCTGGGAAAAGAAATTTTGAAAAATTTCCTGTCTTTCCTAGTGGCTTATAGCATTTGGAGATACAAATATTCTCTCTGTTTGGATGAGGTAAAATGGGTCCAAAGTAGTATGGCCTGGTATTTAGAGATAAGAATAAAACCAGCCAGGTCGAGATTAAGGTAATTCAGAATACAGGGGTAAGGAAAACATTGTCTATATTTTAGAACCTCATCTACTCTTTGAGACCAAAGGAAGAAAGTTTTATTTTGTCCAGAACCTAAATTTTCTATAGCACATAATCTAACTCAACCTGTCTGGATAGATCATTTAAACAATCTAAACAGAGGGAGCTGATAATAAGAATGAGGACTTCTAAACCTCTGGAATACATCCCAGAGTATATTAAGCAGATAATTAAAAGGAATTGGCAAAGTCCCCTGAGGAATGGGAGAAAAATTATGAAACTATTAAACTTTGCTACCTGAAAAATCCCTGATACTGTCTCAAACATGGAGAACCCAAATCAATAGGCCAGGCCCTTGATCTTGAGGCTTACTCTCGTGAAGCTTATATATGTACTGGAAAAGCTTTATGCCTAAGAGTTACTTCTGAAGGGCCTTTTTTGTTGCTCAAATGTGGCCTCTCTCTCTCTCTCAGCCCACTCTGCAAGTGAAACCACTGCCATCCCCCCTACATGAGACATGACATTAAGGGGTCAAAATCTCCCTGGCAGCATGGGACATGACCCCCAAGGATGAGCCTGGCCTTGGCACCATGGGTTGATCCATAATGACAAAGGGGAAAAAGAAATGTAACAAATAAGGTATCAGTGGCTGAGACTGTTCAAATAAGATATAGAGGCTACACAGGAGGTCAACTTTTACACACACTTCAGTTAGACATTGCTTCTATCATAACTTGCCAAATCCTAGTCAAAACTATTTCTGCCAATCCTACAGAACACTTAGGCATTATATGAGGTTCTACCAAGGTTCCATGGACTAGGGTAACTTTCCAGAAACCTACAACCTCCAGATGGGTCCCTGGACCAGATAAGTCCTGAAATGCAGAAAGACCAGCCTCTCCAGAACATTAATTAGTTTCATCCCCTATCCCATATAATTAATAGCCCCTTCCAACATGAAAAAGTTAGATTGGACATAGTCCAAATACCCATAAAGAGTGGGACGAAGATCAGAGGTGATAGTGGAGTATACAGAGAAGGTGGGGTTTAACAAATGAGCATGGTTGCTGAATCATTACGTTGATATTTCTTTTAGTCTCCAATATCTTAGAACAGTTAGAAGTGAAAAACTAAAATGTGGAATTATAACCCATACCAAACTCTGAAATCTGTTCTGCAACTAATTGTCGTGATGTACTTTGAAATTTATTGCTTTTTTGTATGTTATTTTTCACAAATAAAGAAAAAATAGATTTTGATGATAAAGGCACAGCTATATGATGATATTGTGAACCATTGTGCACTTTGGATGATTACATGGTATGTAAATATATAATATTTATCAATAAAAAAAGTAATCAAAAAAAGATCAAGGGAGAAGTGGAGTTATTAAAAATGAAGATAAGGTTTAACAAATGAGTATGACTCCTGAATCTTTATATTGATATTTCTTTTAGTCCCCTGTGTCTTGGAGCAGCCAGAAGGAAAAATCTAAAATTTCGGGACTGTAACCCATACCAAACTCTGAAATCTGTTTTATAACTGTTGTGGTGTGCATTGAAATGTATTGTTTTTTTTCAATGTGCTATTTTTCACAATAAAGAAGTATCAGTACATCTCTCTAATATTTCTCCCAATGATCAATAAGAATTATATTTATTGGGACAAAATAGTAGAAAGATATAAGGATATTGTTTTAATAAATATAAAAACTTATTTTTAATAATGTCAATGAAATTTCTACAGCAGCTTTTTGTTACCTTACAATCTAGCAAGGTTAGGAAAACTTCTCCGTAAATGCTTTATTTTTAATGCATGTGCCCTTTTTTGGCCTACCTTTTGAAGTACATATAATGTATCAACTTCTTCATTTTCATTATTTTTACATGTAAAAGCTTTTCCTTAGCAAGTAAGCTCTTAACCCTTTTGCCTTTTCTTGTTTTATGATTCTTTGAAGTATTACTTTACTCTAATCTCCTCTTCCCATTGGGCAAGGCAGTAAGCCCAGGAAAGCAGGAAGGGTTGAAGAGTGAAAAAGAATGACACAGAAAAAATTATCTTAGAGCAACACTTCTACAGCTTTTGGAATACGTACTTACTGTGCTTTTGTAATTCTGTATTTCTAGGCTACTGAAGAATGAGTAATTATAAACGGACCAAGGTAAATTAGAAATCAGAAATCATTTCAGCAATAGCTTAATTTCTACCGTATATCTTAAAAACCACTTGAGCTGACATCATCTATTATATAAAAGAAGGCCTTTTTTAACATCAGAAAGAGCTTTTAATACAAGCTCTATCATTCTATAGCTCTATGAGATTCAATATATTATTTAGTCACTATAAAGTTTTTTGATTTATATATCCAAAGACTATTTCACAAATTTTTTTGTGAATCAATGAAATAATCAATAACAAAATTTCTTGCATGTTATTTGGCACACAGTCATACTAACTGCAATTAACATTCCATTCAGACTTCAATTTTTATTCCACCTACTCCTATCTCCTTCTAGAAGTTAGTCTATCAATTATATTCTCTCTTTTCTATATTTTTAATTATTTGTCCTAATTGACTTTTTGAATCAATTTATAGCATATCCATGACTTTTCTATTTGGAAAAAAAAAGGCAATTACTACAAGCTTGCCTCAAAAATACCATTGTAAGACAAGTACAGGATATACATTTCTAATCTAAAAGTGAGAAGTTGGAAAGAATAAAGGGGCCAGCTACTCCTAGCAAGTCCAAAATCCACAAGGCAAATTCCACTAGACTTCAAGGATTAAAAATAATCATCTGTGGCTCAAAGCTCTGTTCATTTGCTTCCTGGACCAGTGATCCCACCCCCTAATCATGTAGCAAACTGCCCTCTAGATCCAGGATGGCAGCTCCACTCTCTGGAACTGAAACTAAAGAGGTAGTAGCCTTGTTCTGGACCATCTGGGTCTATGATGACAGTGGGTGGTTCACGATCTTCTGAACCATTCTCAGAGTCATTCTTTTGTATTTGAAGAACAACATGTATTCAACTGAGTGACACTACTGGCCCACTTCCCATCTATTAAATCTTAGAACTCCAGGAGCCTTCCTATATCCTGTCCTTTCCCTGCTCCTTTCAACCCTAGTAAGGAATATGAGGGTTGAATGGATCTAGCATCTTTCAAAACCTCTCCGGCAAATGCTTTTCCAGCCACACCACTGGTGTTCCCCTCTTAGCATGCACTCTCATTTTTTTTGCATCAAAGTCAGGCTGAGAATTTTCCAAATCTTCAAGTTCTGGCTCTTTACTGCTTAATAGTTCTTCTCCCACTAGGGGAAAACAGGCTGTACCTTCCACACTTTGCTTGGAAATGTCCTCAATTAATGTTCAGGCTCATCACTTGCAAGTTCTATCTTCAACCAACAGAACAGATTTATGGTACCTTAACAATCAAAACCCTGCCTTAATCAGTTTGTCTGTTGTGATGCATCTCATCCTAGATTTTCTCTTGCTTCTTTAAAATTTCCATAATAATATAAATAGTGTATTGTTTTCTTCCTCTAACAGTGACATGAAAGTGAGTCTGTCCTATTACTCTATTACTTCTTTGCTTTTCTATCTATACACTTGCTTATTAGACAAAAGTAAGAAGTCTCCTAAATACTTTTCTATAGTTGTGGCCTCTTTATTAATTTTCAGGTTTATATATCCAAATGTCAGGTGGAATTGTAGATTATACATGCCAAAATTATCCCAAAACCTACATGCCTAAAATGGAACTTAGATCCATGTTAGGTAAGACCCATTTCCCATGATGTGACTAGCTCTTAAAGGATATTTCCACATAGCAGTTCCATGATGGCTAGCCCTTAATGGATAGTGCCACAACAATTCCATATTGGCCAGCCTTTTACAGATATTCTCGCACAATGGTTCCGTATTGATCCTACGCCCATCCTCTGACAGCTGCATCTGCCCTCCAGAAGTTATTCCCTGCATGACTGAAGTGACATTTAAGTTTTCATTCCACTTAGACCCTCATGTATAAAAATCCTTTAATTGCTTTCCCCTGGGGGGCTGAAGTCTGACTTCAGGACCCTCCCTTGCCAGTGTCTGAATAAATTCCTTTGCCTGTGAATAGTCTATCTCTGAGTCTTCTTTAAATCTAACAATCCATACATTTCAAATCTGTATATTCATCTATATTTTCTATTTTAGTCAATTTCAAATATCCATTTATATGCTTAAATCAAATGATAAATACTATCAGCTTTGTTATCAAAATATTTCAGATTCTGATCAATTCTAATTTCATCTCTCCCCATATAGTCCAAATCTCCATCATCTCTCTGGGCTTCCACTTTTATAACCTGCAGTCTGTTATCCATACAATGGCCAGAATTGTCCCTTTAAAATGTAAATCAAGTTATGTCACTTCCCTGCTTAGAATCCTCTAAACCTGGCTTTTCATCAAGGCCTGTCATTATTTTCCATTCTGTCTCCGATTTCATTTTCTATGGCTCCTTTTGTCACTTTCTTTTCTCCAGCATGCAAGGTATTCTCCAGCTTTAGCACTTAAGTCTGCTGCACTTTTTTTTTTAATTGTCACATGTCTTATTTGTTGATTTGTAGAAGTTTTAATATATTCTGCATACAAGACTTTTGACTTATATATTTCATAGATCTTCCACTCTGTGTCTAACGCTATGTCGCTCTGGAGCAGTGCTATGCAACAGAACTTTCTACCCAAGCGCAAATGTTGTCTCCCTTGTCTAATATTGAAGTTATTAGCTATATGTGCTATAGACATTTGAAATATGGCTAGTGCAACTGGGAAATTGAAATTTTATTCTATTTAATTAACTTAAATGGAAATATTGATATTAGCTCTTTTGTTGTACAACAGGATGTCTTTTGATGAACAAAATTTCTTAATTTTAACATAGTTTAATTTATCAATCTTTTCTTTCATATTCAGTACTTTTGCATCATAGCTGAAGAAATCTTTCCTTAGTTCAAGTTCATAATACTAATATTTTATATCTCCCAGAAGAGAGATATAAATTTTTTATATCTCTTTATAACAATATATAAATATTGTTTTGTTTTTTACACTTAAAGATCCAATTAAACTGAAATTGATTTTGTAAATTTTGTAAGAACAGAGTCAGGTTTCTTCCCTCCTCTCCCCCAGAGGATATCATCTATGTAGCCAGCACAATTTTTGAAACAATAATTGTTATCTCACTATGCTTGTACAGTTCTACATTTCCATAAATCAATAGTCCATTCGTTTCAGGATCCACCATTGTTTTCCATGAATCTATATGCTTATTCTTATCTATACTTACTTTATACTAATATTATAACTTAATTATAATTACTGACATTATAAATATATTAACAACTATATTAATAGCATGATTTTAATTATAAGTAATTAAAATTTTATTAATTATAAATACTGACTTGATTACTGACTTGATAATAACTATTGATATCCAGTATTGAAATTGCTCCTGCATTGTACTATTTCTTCAAGAGTGTCTTAGCTATTCTCAATCATTTGCATTTTGGAGATCCTGCTTGGTAATACATTTAATATAGATATTAATTGGGGGGAAACTGACATCTTTACAATAGTGAGACTTTCAAACTATTTTAATGGCATATTGCTCCATTTACTTAGTTTTTGAAATGTTGTTCTCAATAAAACATTATTGCTTTTTGTGTAGAGGTCTAGCTGGAAATTCAGTCTTTTCCATAATTTCAGTTTTCAACTTTAATCTATAAATCTTGGTGGGATATGGAAAAGAAATTATTTTTTATATTAACATTTTTATAACAAGTGGAAGTTATGTTTGTTGTTTTAGATGCTGTTCTTGGATGTTCTCCCCAAATCCTGCCATCCCACTCTCCCTGCTCTGTGCTTCTAGAGGCTGACATTTATAGATTGCATACCTGGTCTCCCGAGTCCTCTGGCTTTGTTTTGGACTCACCCATGGGAGGCATCAGCATTTAGAGGAGACAGGAGGAGAGCCATGCCTGGGAATCTAGAGAGGGAGCTTCCCCTCTACCAGACAATGGTATGAAAGTGACAGTGCCACTTTACTTAAGGAATCAGGTCACGTGTGGTGGCCCAATTCTATAGTCACAGTTCTCCAGTACTGGTAATACCTCTCACTCTTTCTTCCCTTTGGGTTAGGCTCCCTACTGATACCACTTACTGCAGGCTTCACCATATTTTATTAGTTTCTTGTATCCATGAAAATAGTATCTTCGCTAAACTTTTCAGTTTGTACTTTTGAGTTTGCCATCTCTTTCTTGTCAGTATTCTGACAATACACTTGCTATACTCACCTATTTATCCTGACAAACGTGCTTGCTATATTCACCTATTTATCTAGATGGTCACTAGATTTTCTATCCTGTTGATAATATACTGAATCACACTGAATTTAAATCTTTATTCATCTAATAATATTGGGTAATTTCACCTTCTCTTTCTTGTAAATACAAATAGCTTAGAAAATTTCAACCAGGCTGTCAGTTTTATGCTACTATTATTATATGTTCTCAATCTTCTGCATAACTTAAACCATGAAAATATTATTACTGATATTACAATTTTTGACTTTATAGTCAAAATCCATTTACGTTTGTCCACATATTCACCCCATCATTATTCTTAATTCTTAATGCAAGATTCCAACTTTGATCATTTACCTTCTTCTGAAAGTTATATATTTAGTATTTATTTTGGCAAATGTACACAGATTATAGATCCTTTCATTTTTGTTTTTTTCCAAAAATGTGTGTAATTATTGTTATTCTTTTTTGCAAAGTATTTTTATGCTGGTATTATATCTTCCTTAAATGTTTGATAGAATTCAACAGTGAAACTAAAGTCTGAATTTTTTTTCAACAGAAGTTTTTTTTTTAATATTTTTATTGAGATATTTCCCATACCATACAGTCCATCCAAAGTATACAATCAATGGCTCACAATATCATCACATAGTTGCATATTCATTATGACCATTTTAAGAACATTTGCATCACTCACAAAAATACATAAAAAGACAAAAGAGAAAAAATCTACATCCCGGCCTCTCACTGATCACTAATATTGCAGTCTACCCAAATTTTTTTTTACCCCATATACCCCCTATTATTTATTTATTTATTTATTTTTTCTCCTTATTATTTTACTCATCTGTCTATACCCTGGATAAAGGGAGCATCAGACACAAAGTTTTTACAATCACATAGTCACATTGTAAATGCTATTTAGTTAATACAATCATCTTCAAGAATCAAGGCTACTGGAATACAGTTCAGCAGTTTCAGGTTCTTTCCTCTAGCCACTCAAACACACCTTAAACTTAAAAATGGTTATTTATATAATGCATAAGAATAACCTCCAGGATAACCTCTCAACTCTGAAATTTCTCAGCCACTGAAATTTTATTTTGCCTCATTTCTCTCTTCCCCCTTTTGATCAAGAAGTCTTTCTCAATCCCATGATGCTGGGTACTGGCTCATCCCCAGGATTTAGGTCCCATGTTGCCAGGGAGATTTACATCTTTGGGACTCATGTCCCACACAGTGGGGAGGGCAATGAGTTTACCTGTCAAGTTGGCTTAGAGAAAGAGGCCATATTGAGCAACAAAAGAGGTTCTCTGGGGATGACTCTTAGGCTTAGCTTAAGAAGCTAAGTAGGCTTAGCTTCTCCTTTGCAGGAATCAATTGTGCAGGGGTGAGCCCCAAGATCAAGGAATCAGCCTATTGAATTACTTGTCCCCACTTCTTGTGAGAATGTCAGGAGTTCCCCAGATGGGAAAGTTTAATATTTCCCCTTCTCCCCAGTTCCCCTAGGGGATTTTGCAAATGCTTTTTTATCCTCTGCTCAAACTACTCTGATGTATCAGGGCATCATAATAAACTGTACAAACCAACAGGATATCATTCTCCATTTAGGATTCCATGTAATTGTGGTGTTCGAATAAACTGATCATATAAAGTTATATCAGATAATGCACTATCAAAAATTTAGATTTTGCACCAAATAAACATCCCTTCTTTTTGTCTCACACAGAAGTTCATGTTGTAAAATAGTCAATATCATCCTTTACTTTGTATTCTGATTTACCTTAGTCCTATCCAGATCAGCTTCATTTATATATCTAGTCAAAGTCTGATCACTTTTTCAACTTTTTTAACAATTGCTGTATGGGTTAATACTGACTTTCATAGCTTCAGAGCTCTAACTCTGAATTTCAGGTGTCATACAAATACCTACAGTTCCAGTGAACAACCAATTTATACTCAAATAACTCAGCATCTCAGCATTTAGAATTAACAGTTACAACTCCAGAATAGATGTGACTGTTGTTCAGAGCTATAAGCTAAGAACCTTTACAAATAGTACTCAAACTATAACCCATGCTCTCAACTTCAATTCTCTGATTTTGTATATTTTAGTTAGTTCATATGATGAGACATGATAATATTTGTCTTTTTGGTTCTCACATTTCATTTATCATATGTCCCTCAAGGATCATTCACCTAGATGCATGCCTTACAATTTCCTTCCTTCTTGCAGCTGCTCAGTAGTCCACTGTATATATACATATACACCACAGTTTCCCCTTCCATTCCTCATTTGGTGTACCTTAGGCCATCTCCATCCATTACAAGTAGAGAGTACTGCCACCATAAACACCAGTGTGCAAATGTCCATACATGCCCCCCCTCTCAGTTCATCTAAGTATATACCTAACAACGGGGTTGCAAGATCATACGGCAACCCCATTCCTAGCCTCCTATGGAACCACCACACTGTCCTCCAGAGTGCTGCACCATTCTACCTCCTTATCAACAGTGCATCACAAGGTTTTATAATGAATTTTTTAAAAACCTAACCATATTCTTTTTTTTTATTTTTCATTTTTGTATGCTGTATGGTCAAGTCACATTTCATTCTTTTTCCATGTGAGTATCCCATTATTGCAGCACTATTTGTTGAATTTTTATTTGTTTTTTTTTTTTGTTGGTGGTTTCTTTGTTTGTTTGTTTGGGAAGTGCATGGACCAGGAATCAAATCCAGGTCTCCCACAGGGCAGACAAGACCTCTATCACTGAACTACCCTCATACACCCCCAACTATATTCTTAAAGTACATTTTTCCTAATTATATAATTCTGAGGTAGTCTATTTTTCTGATAGCCCTTGTAAAATGTTGTACCATTTGTCTTGGTCTTCATACATAGTTTATGATGATAATACTGTGGATTTGAGTCATTTTTTTCCCTTCTATGCAGTATGTTGCTTTCTCAGGCTGCTTTTAAGAGTTTAAACTTTATCTTTGGTTTCCACCAGTTTTTACTAGCATGGGCTAAGTAGAGTGTTCTTTTTGCCATTTTTTTAGAGCTCACTGAAATTTTCAAATCTATAAATGAATGTCTTTCAAAAACAGGGAAAATTTGGCTGTTAGTTCTTAAAATATTTATTTTATTCTCTTTTTCTCTCTTTCTATGACTCCAGTTACACATGTTAGACCACTTAATTAAGGCTTACAAGTCTCCAGACCTCTGTTTCCTTTATTTGTTATTCTTGTAAATCTCTTTTCAAACTGTTCTTAATATTGGATAATTTTTATTGCTCTATCTTCATGGTCACCAACTCTATTTTCTGTCAGTTCTGAAATGCTCTTGAACCCATTTAGTGTATTTATAATTTTAGATATTGTGTCTTTTTAACACTATAATTTCCATATAATTTCTGCTTAGTACATACTTTTCTTCTGAGATATTTTTATGTGTTATGTGCATATTTTCTTTATGTCCTTTAACATACCTATAATAATTTCTTTATAATCCTTGTGACTTATTCGATACTTGGGTTATCTCATCATCAGCATTGTTTGACTTTGCTATCTATTATGGGTCATATTTTCCTGTTCCTTTATATGTTTGGAATATTGGAGGATATACTGGACATTGTGAATGATACACTGTTACGTTCTTGTGAATATTGTTGATTTATTTTTGTTCTATTTGTTGGTTTATCAACAGTCAATTAATTTGGCTGATATATGAACTCCAAGTTCAGTTATTCTTATAATTGAATCGACTAAAATTTCAGGTAAGTTATTTTAGATTAAATGTGTTGCTTTTAATTTGTTCCTGCACTACACAATTCAGAGTCAATAAAAAAACTAGGAACAGTTAATACGTAGATTATAGGGCCACCAAAACCCATGATCCTTTTTGTTTTATAGAATTTCCCACTGTATTTCCAATTGTTTCGGTAACTTCAAATATTGCACTTTTGTTTCTCAAGCCACTAAGTGGCACTGTGCCTTTTCATTCTAGCTACCCAGTACTATTGCACAGCCTGGGGACTTCCCTTGTATGATAATAATATTAATAGTAAGTGAAAAACTAGCCAGGGATTGTTTTTCTTCTTACAATTGTCTATTCACCTCTGGTTTCTGCTTGTTTTTCTACACTCCCCAATGCCTTCAGATAGTTGAACTTTTTAAATTTTTTTAGAGTTTATGATTGATATATGAAGGAATTTGGGTCTAATATGAGGTACTTTGCAGTTACCAAAGACAGAACTTATTTCACAATATGTAAATTGTATTAAAGTTTAATATACATCTGAAAATGCACAAGTACATTATTGCTTAATAAAATTTTACAATCTGAATAAAGAACCCAGATCAAAAATGAAAACGTTATCAGCATCTAAAGCATCCTATATGTTCCCTTACAGTTATTCCATGGCTACTGATAATCACTATCCTAACATATAACAGAAATCCAATACATTTTTACAATTTTTGTACTTTATATAAATAAAATTGTGTAGTAGATACTCTGATTTATGATCTCTTTGGCAAAAGGTTATTTTTGTGAAATCCACTCATATTTTGCATAAGGTTGGTTCACCATTTCCTGTTACAAATTTTATTTCATTGTATGAATATACTAACAGAAATTTATTCATTCTCTTGTTAATAGACCTTTGTGGTGTTTCTTATTTTGGATATCATGAGAATGTCTGCTTGGAACATTCCTGTATGGAGTATCTGGTAAATATACATCAGTGTTTTTGGAGAATGTATACTTAGAAGTGGAATTGTTGAGCCACAGGTTATATGTATATACAACTTTATTCTATAATTCAAAGAAGTTTTTATTGTTGTTTGTAACAATTGTCACTTCTGCAAGCAGTAGTAAGTTATTCTACATTCTTACCATTACTAGGTAATAGTCTTTGCTAAGGTTGTTGGACTTAGAGTATTACTGGGTTTTGAAATAGTTTGCATCTTCTGATAACTAATAAAGTGATACTCTTTTTCATGTTTATTGATCATAAAGCTATGCTTTCTTATAAAATCTCCATTGAAATCTTTTTGTAATTATTCTTTGAGGACTTTGAGGATATCATCCTACTGTCTTCTATACTATGGCAGGAAACATTCTAGATGTCCCTTTATGATTCTTCTCTGGTTATTCAATCAAACACTAATCGAGGTAGCAGCTGTGATGGGACTGTGAAGATATAATAATGTTACTAATCAACTAATTTTAAAATAGTTGAGATTATCGCAGATTATCCAGTTGATTCTGATGAAATCATTAAAAGCATAAAAGGAAGGTAGATGAGTCAAAGAAATGCGATGGAAGAGGGAAGCAGAAGAGAAGATATGGCAAGAGGAGAAAATCAGAGAGATTACAAGCATTAAGCAAACATAATGACTGTTAAAGCAGAATAAGACAGTGAACTTGGGGATCAAACTGAGTTCTAACTCTTGTGAAAAGGGTGCAAACCTGTTGAAGATGTGAGGGAGGAGGAGAAGTGGATGTCACTCTACCTCCCTAGACAACTAAGAATAGAAAATAATATAAAGATGAAGAAGTGTGAGGAGATGGAACAGAAAACATCAAAACTTATGCAAAGATTAAAAAGAAGGTGAAAGGAAGGAAGCTGGAAGGGCTTTTTAACTCTTCAAATCTAAACACAACATATGTGTTTATAAAAAAACAGTGCCTTGAATATCTTCCTTTCTGAGAATTCAAAAGACTGGGACATGTAAGAGGAAACTGAAGATGGCAATAAGGAAATATATGATATTGAATGCCTCCTTCAGGATGGATAATCTGGAATCCCCCTATGAGTTCCCTCCCTCCTCAGCTCATCATCTGGTCCACCAGAAGTAAGCACCAGCTAAAGCTTGGTGTATATGAGTCCACCTCTGTGGTGTATAAGGTAAAGGGACAGGATGGTTTTGAAATGACTTCTGGCAAGCTCCAAAAGAAACGACCCGTGGCCAACGGGGAGAGAATGAAGTGCAAGCAAGCCTCTCACATGTCACTGGAAAGTCACTCTGAGAGACCAAAAAGGAAGGTGTGTTACAGGCTAACAAACACAGACATTCAAGACTGTAAAATTTGGGGAGATACTCTTCTGATACAGAGGAAACAAACTGAGTTCCAGCTGCAAAGACGAGTTAAACATTGCAATGTTTTATTTGGAAAGAATATGTGATCTTTTTCTCTATGGGACCTAATTAAACTTGTGTATTAATCAATGAGTTGACAAAATGTGACACATAGAATATTTTAAATTGTAACTTATAAATCAGTAAATTGAATTGAAAATCAGAAAAATGCATATTTGAGGAATTTATTCATCCTCTTTAGCCAATATTCCTTCATCTTTTAAATGAAACTAATTTAAGCACACACTACAGAAAGTTTTGAAGATCAAATGTGTTTAAAAAATGCAAAGCACTTAGAACAGCACTTATCACGTAATGAACATTCAGTATATTTCAGCAATTATTACTGCTCAATAACCAGGATCACAAATATTAGATCAATGGCAATCTGATTAATTTCAAATCCTATTGAGAATTCATTGTACCTATAAACTATCTTAATATAATACCTCAAATTAAAAAATGATATTTGGTCCCTTTTTTCTTTTCTGTTTCAATGCTCCTCCTTAGTGTTCTCAATCAGCCCTACGGTTTCATGACAATTTATACCAGTGACTCTAGTCTCATAGATACAGCCATGAGCCATGTACTTGATCAAAGCCCTAATATTTCTAGCAAATATACTGAATTTAATAGCTTCTATCCCTTCTAGCCCATCCTGCTTCCCCTTGTTTACCTTTCAGAACCATTCAAGCAGTTACTCAAATTAAAAATTTAGCAATTATCCCCATTTTCTCTTTTTCACTCTTACTTTCTCAATCCAACCCCTCAGCAAGCCCTACTCACCTGATCCCCAAAGTTTACCTATTTATATTTCTATCCTCTTTCTTTCCATTCCCACTGAAATAACCTTAACATCAGCTAGTACCTGTCAACTGGACTTCGGCAAGAGCCTCTCTGGTTTCTCAGCCTTCACTCTTGCCCCTCTATACTCCATTCTCCTGGAAGCTCAAGTAATCTTTAAAATACAATTCAAATAATCTCACTTTGCTCTATGTAATCTTCCAACGGTTTCCTATAGCACTTGAATTAAATTCAAATTGCTTATCATGGCCTAAAAATATGTGTACAAATTCTCTCCACCCTAATTTTGTGCCTTCTTCCTCTTGCATACTATGCTTCAAACACACTGCCCTCTTTTATGAACTTCTAATCTGCCAAGCTAATTCCCATTTGAGTCCTTTTCAAATGCTCTTCACTTTTTCTGGAGTGCAGGCTGCCTAGATTTCTGATTTTCTTTCTATTATTCTGTTGTCTGCTCAATGTCATCTCTTCAGTACTTGTACTGACTGCCCACCTAGAATAACCTCACCCCACACTATTTTCTGTCCTTTACTTCCATCTAATTTTACCTATGTATTTACTTGCCGATTGTCCGTCCAATTCCACATATTTTGGAGACACTTTATCTGTCTTCAAAACTCTTTTTAGAAATTTGACAGTGCCTGGAACATGAAAATTTATAAATTTTCCTTGAGTTGGATTTATCAGAAAACAATCCCAAATCCTTTGGAAATTAAATCCCAAATGCCTCCAATGTACAAAATCCATAGCACAAAAAGTGTATCTAAATTATGCATTGGGAAATAACAATTCTAATGAATTTACCTACGTTCTTATTTGATAAGGTAGTTATTTAAATATGTCATCATAACTATAACATAATACAAAATTAAGTCTAAAGAATTAATTAACATAGCTTTACCAAATGAATTTTGTTTTGCTAGCAAAAAGGAAATAGAACATAATTTAGTATGATACATCTATTTATTTGGGTATATTTGATATTTGAATTTTTAAACATAAAATATTTATAAGTCATAGGAAAATTACCAAAATATGTCAAAATAACTAATTGGTTTTAAGCAGTTTCAGCAGACATTCTTGAAGTTGTGATGAAGCACCACTGAAGACATATTTTATATCCACAATTTGTTCTGTTAAATTAGTGGTAACCCCCATGAAAATGAACATATTTCTTTCAAAATCATCTAAAAACACTTTCTCCTAGTTTTTCAAACTAACATGACACTCTCTAATTAATATTGAAGAAAGTGCAGAAATATTGACTAATAGAAGTGAGAATTTGATCTTTCAAAGTGAGCACATTAATTCTTATCCATAATGCAGTCACATTCAAGAGAAAATTATCAGTAAGACCTTCAAACTTTTATTCTTTAAGATTGTATTTAAACTAAGTTATCTATGCAGAATGCAAAACATTTATTTAAATATTTTATTAATTAGAATATATTATTAAAACCAATTTATATTTCCAAACTATGATTAATCAAAATCAATATTTTTCATTTAAAATTTCTCAGCATTCTTATTTGCACCTCATTTTTATTTAAAATAAAGATGTGCTACTTGAGCATAGTGAAATAATGCATAAAAAATATTGAATAGCCTTAAGTTAATGTAAAGTGGCATTTTAGAAGATTCCAAATAAGATATTCACTTCTTTCGGAAATGGGTCTGTCATCCTCTCTCTTATATAATTACTTTGCTTTCTTATTTTTGTACATTTGGTTGAAATCACAAATACTTTCTTGAGCAACCATCTTTAGATGTGTATATTCATATTATTATTTTGAATGAGGAGTAATGGAGTTATTGGAAGCTTAATAATTTTGGTGAATCATGAACAAAGACAATGCATATTTCTTTTGTCAAAAAGATTTTTCATATAATAGGGTTTAAAAGCTTTAATCAAAGCACATTAGTTTTTTTTATGAATAAGACTATTAATACCTAGAAAACTAAAGTGATAAGGGTATGTGGTATTTTTCATGAGCAATAGATAGACAGTACTATGAAAAAAAATTAGATTTATAAGCCCCTTTCAAGAACAACTCTTAGAAAAGAGAAACACACATTGACAATTTTAGGAATGGAAAAAATATAACCCTAAAGGTTCTATAGCCTTTAAAACAATTATAAGAGAGTATATTATGAAAAACTTCATGTCAACAATTGAAAAGACTCAAATTAAATCTACAAAGTTTCTAGAAAAATGCAATTTATCAAAATTGATGCAAGAAATCAGAATTTCCCTTTATCTATTAAGGGAATTGAAGCTGTGATTAAAATCTTTCTTTCAAATAAATCCTTTGACCCAGATAGTCATTGATTTATTCTAAATATTTAAGAGAAAGTTGTCTAAATAGTACACAAACACTTCTAAATAACAGGAGAGGATTATGTACTTGCTAACTGATTTTAAAGTCTGCAAAATATTATACTAAATCTTGGCCATGGCCATATAAGAAAAAGAAATTACAGTTCAAATTTATTTATGTGCATAAGTGAAATCATTCAAAAAATATTAGCCAAGCATAATTTTCATCCTGATCAAATTGGGTTTATGTTAGAAATTCAAATTTTGTTTAATATTCAAAAATCAATCAGTGTCATCTACATTACTAATAATATGTTAGAAAATATAATAAGATGATCTTAATTCATGCAGAGAAAGCATTGACAAAAAAAGCATTTATTATTAAAGAGTCCTTTAACAAAGTTGGAATAGAAGATACTTCTTACCTTCATATAGAATAACTTCAAAAAACAAATAACAAAAAATTACCAGATAATTTCCTTTCTTTCTCATATAAGAAAAGGACATAGTTTCAACTATCACATCATCAATTCTGCATTGCACAGATGAATCAGGTCAGTGCAATAAACAAGGAATATGCATTAAGCACACAAGTATTAAGAAGTAGTGAAACTTTAATAATTGCAAAATTATTTTGTATACAGAAAATATCTATAATTAAATTATTAGAATTAATGAGCAACATTTACAAGACAGCTGTATAGAAGATTAAATAAAGTCAATTGTATTAAAACCACAATGAAATAACCTTTCATTTATACTAGAATGGCTGCTATTTAAAAAATGGAAAATTATAAGTGTTGGAGAGGTTGTGGAGAAATAAGAGCATTCATTCATTGTTGTTGGCAATGTAAAATGGTGCAGTTACTATGGAAAATAGTTTGATAGTTGCTCAGAAAGTTATGTGCAGAATTATCATATGACCCAGCAATCCCATTTCTAAGTATATACCCAAAATAATTGAAAATAAGAACTCGAACAGATATTTGTACATTAATGTTCAAAGAGGCATTATTTACAATTGCCAAAAGATGAAAGCAATCCAAGTGTCATCAACTGATGAATGGATAAAAAAAATGTGTTATATACATACAATGGAATATTCTTCAAGCATAAAATGGAATGAAATTCTGACACAGCAACATGGACAACGACTTCAAGGTTGCTTGAAGACATTATGTTGAGTGAAGTAAACCAGGCACAAAAGGATGGATATTGTAAGATTTCACTAATATGAAATCACTACAATAAGAAAGCCCATAAATTCAGAATTTAGAATATAGGCTACCAGCAGATAGACTGGGAGGAGGGAATGGGAATTTAAGGCTTAAATGTACAGAATTTCAACTTGAGATTATTCAAAAATTTAGATAATGGACAGTGGTGATGATAGTACAACATTGTGAATGCAATTTATAGCATTGAATTACATATTTAAGTGTGGTTAAAGAAGAAAATTTTAGGTTAAATATATTATACTAGAATAAAAATTTTTAAAAATCCCTGAAACTGCACAACACAGTGGACACTAAATAAAACCATAGACTATGGTTAGTTAATAGAACAATTATAAAAATGTACTTTCATCAGTTGTAACAAATGCACAATACCAATGCAAGGTGTTAATAATAGACTGGTCAATGGGAACCCTCCATTTTACTCATGGAAAAATAGAAAAAAATCAGTTCTATTTGTTTATATCAATTTATACATTTACATCAAAAAGAATTAGAAAATGTTTTCCATGTAAAGATGCCATTTACATTATCACATACCCAGAGTTAAATCTAAAAAAAGACAAAGAGAACATACATATATCTAAAGTAGAAATACACACATACATGCTCACACACATATATCAAAACATGCATCCTTCCTTCTCCTCCCAATATACCCTCCCACTTCACCTCTGGAATAACCTCATACAACCCCACAAAATATCCCCTATCTACATCAGATACAAATCCTGCAATCTTATTTATTTCAAGCATAAAGAACCATACTTTCCCAAAATTTACCTGACAAGTTTATTCTAAAATTTATATAGAAATGCAAAGATCCTAAATTAGGCAAACAATAAGGAAGAACAAAGAGGATTCAACTATCTGACTTTAAGAAATACTATACACCTTGAATAACCAAGACAATGCAAGAGTGTCATAAAAGTCGATAAAAGTAGTTCAGTGGGCAGGAACAGAAATTTCATAAATAAATGAATGTATATGTTTACAACTATCAAAACCTCTGAGTGTTGCCTCAACAACCATCTTACTTTGACTAAGCCACTTGCTTCAATATGGCCTTAGGCCTAATTAATAAACAGCTTTCCAGGACTGAGACATAAAATGTCCCAGAGCCCAAATTTGCATCTGCGGTCAACACTCACATTACCAAACCCCTCATCCAAAACCCACAGCTGAGCCCAAAGGATAAGCTAACCATCTCCATCACCTTTGGATCCCCAGTCTTGTTTTCCCTTTATGGCTGCCTTTGCTTTAATCTCATCAACTCTGTGGGAAATCTAACCTCCAACTCTGGACTGTATAGAGGTGTAAGTCCTCAGATCCTTCTCTCTCACCTTGTGTGCTCCTCAACCACTGGTTTAGATGACTGAGCTGATTATGCTTCCCACTGACCCCTCATGGCACCCCTCTCTCTCTCTCTGTGACCTGTGGGCAACAAACTATCTCTTCTCATGCATTATAGCCTGAATTTCCCATTATGTCACACCTCCACTCAGATCTACTTGGCATTTTTTGTTGGGTAAGGAGAGGTTAAAAATTCTGGCTGGATTTCTCAAATCAATTGTTTGTTGATCCATTTGTCATTGAATCTTTGGCAGCTAGCTCAAGATGTCTTCTAATGCCCATGAAAGTTAAACTTAATTTAATACAAATATTTTAACATGTAAGCATGATTCTTCATGATCCAAATGTGAGAATGTCTTTCAAATAACATTCATAGATCTTAATTTTTTCCAATATTATTTTCTAGACATTAAGGATGTGTTGACATCTATCTGAAAGCCCCAGTAAGCCTCAGGGTTCCATTTACTTCACTTTAAAGATGGCTTTTAATTTTGCTTCATGTCTATAAATAATTTTACATAAATGTTTTATCACTATAGTTTCTAGCTAAAATTTTTCTGGGAAATTGATTGCATTATTTCAACATCAATCCATCTGCCCATTCTTTTTCAAAATGGAACACTTTCTGACCTATTCAATCATATCTCCTTATGTTTGATGACACTGTGCAAAATTCCACTTTAATCAGGTATTCATTACATTAGAGAATCATATTACTCTATGCCGCAGGTGAAACTGAATAATATTTCTTAGTTCTATATTGAAGTACTCAAATTTTTCTTCCTGGGTATTTAGTGGCTAATAAACATTGAAGGCATCTTATACAAGAACTAGTTTGTTTTAATTATTCCCAATAAAAACAGATTTTTTTTGGAAAACTTCAACCTATTTCATTTAAAGTGAAAAGGAAAGATGTTGACTTTACCTGCAAATGTTTCATTGCCTTCAGTGAAGCGAGTAATATTCAAAAGTAAAAGTTACAAGGAATGCCACTGGTGTATTAGCTAGTTAGTGCTAAAAATGAATCATATTATTCCTGAAAGCAATGATACTGTTAAGATTATGAATATTAGGTGAAATATTATTAGTATAATTATAATTTTCAGTTTAAAACATTTAACTAAGTCTTAAAATACATGGAGAGATCCATTAAATGACACTGAACAATATTATCCGTGTTGAATAATATTGGTTCCAGAGTTAGTCATGACACCTATATATAGAGATACACTGTTTTCCATACATAATTTAGACCAAAAATATGGTTGGAATTAATTATCAATTACTCATGTGTGCATATTCATCCTCATTTGAAAATTCACTATTGCTCTTATTTCCTCCTTTGAAACCCATGCATTTACTTTCTGACTCTTCATAAAAATAGGTATAAAAGGCATGGCCTTTTTTCTCTATATCTGTATGAGTTGCTGGCTGGTATGTCTTTCAAAACAAATCTTAAATAAAAATAAATTCTATATGTGAAGGTCTATTATTATATGATTATCTTCACAGTATATGATTCCATTTTTACATTTCTATTTAAGCCTATATATTTATCTACTCTCATTTAAAGTTGAACCTACAGTGGAAAAATAAAGGGTGACAAAATATTTCAGAAACTTTGAGACAGTCTCATGAATGTAGTTCAAATGGAACTTACTGTTGTGACATACTAACAATCGTTAACTAAGGAAATAGTTGCCTAGATTAAGAAGATAAGATTTCCCCCAGAAGAAACATCCTTGAACCACCACCACCAAAATCATAGGCTCTGAGAAGAAGTGGAAGTGACTGAAGGTTAACTGAGAGGAACTGATGGAAGATAAAAAACAAAATGGCATCAGCCCTGCACCCTTGCTCAGGCATTCTTCCGCTGCTTGCTGACACAACCCCATTTGTTCTATACTTTGCTTATACAGCATTAAAAAAGTAACTAGGATGCACTACTAAAGATTCTGAACTTGGCTAATTGTTCAATTTTAAAAGATGAAAAATTTACATTGTGCCACCCAAACGTTGTAGAACAAAGATGGTGGATTTTTACCCAATGAGCTCAATGACCAATTCCTGAAACACCCAGGTTTCAAAGAGAGAAATAGTTTAGTGCAAAACAGGAGATCAGAGCCTATTGGCCCCAAAATTTGCCTCCCCAAACTGTGTGATTATGACAGTTTTATAGTATTGAAAGATGGACAGGTTTTAGGATAATGGGCACAATGGTTCTAGATGATGTGATTAGAGATTATCTAATTATTGAACATGAGCAGAATGATTACATGCTTAGTCACAGAACATATGCAGGAGAATTTCAGTCTTAATATGATCATGGGTGTGATTTTTAGTATTATAATGAGCTATGAGTGACTTATAGTTTAAAGTTTAAGCCGCTGTGCAAGTCAGGCAGGCCCCTTTTGTTTAAATCCAATCTTGGTTATCAAGATAACTTTGGACTTGGTAGGTTAATTTTGGGCTGACCCAAGGCTTTTCATTAATAAATATTAAGGACTGTCTTTGATGATTCCAAGAATCTAAAGTTGAAAAACTGGATAAATGGGTACAAGTGAAGGCTAGTCACAAGGTTTTTACAATCACAAGGGCACAAGATCAAGTTTTACAATCATTATCAGAGATCAAGGCAGCTGGATTACAGTTCAAAGTTTCAGATATTTTACTCTGTCCACTCTACTATACAAGAAAGTAAAAAGAAATATCTATATAATGATTCAGTAATCATAATCACCCATTAAAAATCCTAACTTCTTGGTTATACAAATTCTCACTCAAAAAATACAATCAGAAATAAACAGAAACATAAAAGACAATTGCTCTGTGCAGTTGGCACATTCCTTTCTATATTGTGGCCTCTATAGTAGTTCCCTCCCATTATACACCATACCTCAAGTAAAAAATGACAAAAGTGGTTTACAGGCAACAGTTATCCAAAAATAAGCTTTCTTTGTTCAACAAGTGTTTTAAAAGTTAAATTTGGTTGTATATAGGCAGGGTAGATACTTTCTATTTAATTCTATCTCTCACTGCCTCTTCTAGTTTCATAATGTGCTGCTTTATACATTGTTTAAGCCATTTGGATTGTGACAAATAAAATTGGAGACAAGAAGGAAGGTTGGGCAAATTATTATTCAGAAGTGAAGTGCAAATAAACTTACAGCTCCAAATAAGGCTTACTTTTGTATATTAGTGTTTAGGATGAAATACCAGCATCAGCTATCCCAATCACAGTGAAGGTGTGGATTGTGTACACAAGGCATAATATGGTATACTGTTGTGATGGTTTATATTAAGAAAGTTGTATACAACAAAAAGGAGATTTATTTACAGTCAATATTGGCCTGCTATGCTGAACAGAATTCTTGTAACAAGGCAAACATTTGATGCCTTTACCTTTCTCCTCATAAACAATGTCAATTAAGCAAAACAAAACTAAAACAGATTTGAATTTCTATTTAACATGAAATTGATTTTTGAGTAATGTGTTACATTATCTTTAAGATAATATCTTCTGACATAGAATGCTAAATAAATTGGTCAGGATCATATTGAAGAAAACAGTAATCTAGAATATGGCTTAATAGAATTTCAATGGCAAGCAATAAATGTGCAAAGAAGGTAAAATATATGAATAAGAGAGACAGGAAATTCAGGCGTAAAATAACAGAAAAAATGTTCCCAATCTGAAAAATGTCCCCAAAGTACCACAAATTACCAACTAATATTTATAAAGCATAGATATGTTTATGTTTTTCAGAATGAAATACAAACTGCTATAATCATCCAAATATGAAACAACATACAATCCTCCCACACACATACACACAAAAAAATGTCAGCTTAACAATCAACTTCACCTCTATAAACAAAAATAACAGTAGAATAATCTATGACTATTAATCTCCTTTTCTCCAACCACCAAAGAGGGGATAGATGAAACACTCCTGGGAAATTTTACTAATCTCAACATGATTTCTAATGATTTCCCTTTATGTAGAAATTTTAGCATTAGAAAACCATAGCAATAGCTTACTCGTGCTACTACTGCAGGGTAAATGACACAGCTTTCTGTTGTACAGGAAACCAGTATGGTGGGTCTTGCTTAGAGGACAATTTCAGAACCATATAATCACACCTATTTCAAATAATAATGTTGTGGAAAAAATATTTTCATCCTGGTTAATACTCATTTGTGAAAAAAACTAATTCAAGGCCACAGAAAGCATCACATTTCTGGTAAATAAATTTGTTAAATAAGTGTCCTAATATTTTGAGAAATAAATCACACAAAGAACTCAGGAGTGAAGCATGTGAAATAGAAAATAAATGGTGAACACTGAAACCAGCAAAACTTAGAGTTAATATTTAAAGTATCCTTTGTAGTGTGATAATAATTAATGCTTATATTAAGTTATAATATTTAAAGGAGGAAGAAGACCAAAATTGTTGCATCAGCAAAAAAGGTGGGTAAACCAAAGAAAAAGGAATTGCAGTATCCAGAAACTACAGGTTCTAACACAAAAGAAAATCAAAGGCAAAATGCCAAGACACATCAATATATGTGTCCTAGAAAATAACCTATCCGCAAAGCATCTCTAAGGTAATAAACCATGCAAATGGTTCTCAGGATCTAAAACAGAAGAACTAAAAGTAGTCGCAACGTACTTGTGTTTTGAGAAATAATTTATAAGCCTGAGACTAATTTTTAAAAGAATTTGCTATTAAAAATAAAAGTAAATTTCAGAACTACTGCAACAACATTAGAGAAAATAATTTTATTTTTCATATTTATAAGAAATAAATCTAGGTATTTATCATATACTTATTGGTCTATAAATGTTAGGAAATGAAAAGGGTTTTGCTTCTGGGCAGGTTAGAATAGTTTACAGCAGACCAATGTACATATAGAAAGCAATTAGAAAAGGATGAGAAAATATGGAAGTTACATGTTTAAAAGCATCAGAGAAATTCCAAAGCCTGAACAAGAAAAGGACCATGATTCTGAAATGGAAAGAATCATGAAAAATGAGCTGCCATCATGCAGCCAATTTCCCCTAAGGAAATTTTCCATTTCTGAGCCCAGAGCAAGAGGCCGAGAATCTAGGATTCTCAAATCAGAATTTCCCCAAGCAAAGGTCATTCCTCAGATGACAGAAAAACCAGCAGAGCTTTTAGTATTTTCTAGGAAGAGCTGGACATATAATGCTGGAAACTTAAGAAGCCTCAAACCTCTGCATTATTTTCCTCTTAAATTGTTTCGAATTCTGAAGCAAAATGGAGCAGGCAGCTAAAATGAAGCAGGAACAGTTTCAAAGTAATGTTTGTTTTATAAGCAATATCCTGCATTATGAAACAGTACACATTCCAAGATACAGAAACATGTGACATAAAAACCCAAGAAAACACAGTCATTAGGAAAAAACTACAGGCAATCTAGATATGAGATTTATTTAAATAAATTATTTTAAAGATAGTTTAAAAATAATTGTGATTACTATATATTTTTAAAAATAGAAAAACATATAGATAAAATGGGCAGGTTAAAGAATTGCCACAATGCAGTTGTCAGCGTTGTCAGCTGGGCCTGTAATGTCACTAGAGGTTCAATTGAGGAACAATCTACTTCCAAGCCCCCTCAAGTTTCTGGTAGAATTAATTTCCTGGGACTGCAGGACTGAGGATTTCAGTTTCTTGCTGATGGTCATTGTCTGTTTCTAGAGGCTGCTTGCAGTTTCTTGCCACATGGACTTCTCAGCATGACCAATTACTTTATATCTTGCTCCATCAAAGACAGTAAAGGAGAAAAAGAGAGCATGTTAGTTTGCTAGCAAAATGGGTTTCACATACAGTAATATAACCATATGAGTGCATCCATCACTTTTGCCACATTCTTTTGTTAGGAGTAAGTTATAGCTCCTGCCCATATACAGTGGGAGAAAATTGCACGTATACCAGAATTCAAAATCACTGGGGATCAATTTAGTGTCTGTCTTCTACATAGACATAGATAATATAACCATAAATAATGTACTTTTAATAATATCTTTTAAAAACACATAACACTAGAGTATACATATACACAGAGGCACGTACCACATAGCATATAGGTGAACCAACTTTTTCATTTCTTTTTATCCATGTGAAACAGTGGTATACATACATGAGCAGTGCACTGCATGACAGAGAAACACCTTGATGGTCTCCGAAAAAAGTCAGGGAATGCAAGGTTGCATTAACGATTTGAATAAAACATTTGATATTTTGAACTGCTCAAATGGACTTTTCAGTTCATTTTTAATAATGGTATCCATTTGCAGTGTTGCCTCACTCATTACTCCATATAAACTGGTATGTTGTGACTCTTGAGATGAAAGAAAAACTTCACAACTTAGAATTATAATGTAGAAACATAATATCTTGCTTGATTTCTTCCCCTGCTGTTCAATCTAGTTTAGGAAATTAGCAGTTAAAGAAACCTTTTCTCACTGAACTAAATGCCCATTTTCACATCAAGAAATGGAGGGTGGCATATACATTAGCATATTTATTCATAAATCATTTTTTGACAGCTTTGAATAGATGTCTTGCCATATACAACATACTGTGCTTGAATAAAATGTACTTTAGAGCATGTATGGACAGATTCCAAGGAAGGCAGCCCATCATTTAGTTATTTAGCATATCTAAGCTCAACTACTTGAGAGGGAAGATCTGGCATGAAGAGACCAGTTGTCATGGTCAGGTTCATGTGTCAACTTCACCAAGTGGTGGTACCTGTTTGCTTGGTTGGGCAAGTGCTGGTCTGTCTGCTGCGATGAGGACATTTCATAGAATTAAATCATGATCATGTCAGCTGCATCCACAGCTGATTCCATTTGTAAGCAGCCAAGGGGAGGGTCTTCTGCAATGAGTGATGCCTAATTTAATCACTGGTAGCCTTTTAAGGAGGATTCAGAAGAGACAGGCTCTCTTCCTGCTTCGGCTGGTCAGCCTCTCCTGTGGAGTTTGTCCAGACCATCCATCGAAATCGTTGATGTCACACCCGCCCTGCAGATTTTGGACTCTGCATTCCCGTGGTCACATGAGACACTTTTATAAATTTTATATTTGCAAGTGTTCCCCGTTGATTTTGTTTCTCTAGAGAACCCTAATTAATACACCAGTGTATTTTTCTTAATTTTCACCTGTATCTAGACTCCCAAAATTAAAAATACATTTTCTGATTTTCTTATTGTCATTACTATTTCTTAGACAATGAGGCAATGTTGATTTTAATGCCACAGACTTTCCACTGATTTAAGATGTTGAATAACCTGCTTTATTTCTTTTTTTCATTTTGATCTTACTAATTTACTTGTAGCATTAAAGAACAGAAAATCACCGAAAATTTTATTCATTCTGGTGACACTCAAACCATAATGCTTGTAAAATTTCTATTTGTAGTTGAACGTGAATAAATACTAAATTCCTGAGAGTAAAAATTTTGTAGTCACGATTCTTTTCTTAAACATAGAAAAGCTTTGGTTATGACCTGCAGGTATTGATGATTTGGCCAGGGATTTCTTACAATGAGAATTAGTCTTCCTCGTGGAAGGGGCCCAGGGCTTAGAAAAAGAAAAAGTCAACATTTTTCTGAGATATTAATATTCTGGGAGTACATTTTTTTAGAAAACTAATGAAGTAAGAATATAAGCATAAAATAAATATATTTTATTTTTGTTTTCCCTCTCCATTGACAAGAGGAATATGGCAAACAACTCTCTTCATGTAATAAATATCTCTTTGTACATCATAATTTATGTATCCTAGTTCTGAGTTGCATACTGTTTTTCCAAGATTTCAAAATATTTTACTGGAACAAATGGGCCAAAGTAGAATGCTTCCTCCATAGCGTGCAGTAGATGAGGTCCAAGATATCACAAATACTTCTACTAGGAAAATAACCTTCCTTATCTACAATGCTGTCACATAGCTTCCTTGTTAGGCACATGACATTTATTTCCATCTTCTTTTAAACTTTATCTTTTGTATATGAATCTTGAAATATATGGTTGTACCTGCTCCTGAACTATACAAAATTAGGATATAATCATTCTTCAAATACCATTCTGTAAGAGATCTGCTGTTGTGCTCTGCTTAACCTGAATTGACTTTAAAAGATGATTCTTACTTCTAGTCCCAGTAAGATGCCTTGGACCCATTCGTTCTTGTTCCTCTCTGCTATCACTGTAAACCCAGGCAATGACTCAAGTGGGGAGCAAGGGAGAAGTATGAAATGTGGTAGAAGGAAGCAAACTAGTAGAGATGGGTCTTAGATATCTGGTAAAATTAAGATGGTTAGAGTGTATAAGGCAGAGAATTAGAGAGAAGTGATTTTTCACATTCAACGGACCCTGGAGATTTTCAGGGAATGCCCCCTCAAGTATGTAGTTGAATATTGATCAGCACATGCTATGGATAATTTGAGTGCTAATCAGGGGACATAGCTTATAACACTATGAAATGTGTTGCTCCAGTAGTAGGGAAAAATTAACCCCAGACTAAATAAAGTTATAATCTTACAAAAAAAAAAAGCTTAAACACAAGTCATGAAAGAATCAAACTTTATCCAAGACATGAAAGAATCAAATGTTTTTGCTATTTTCCCAAATAGCAAAGATAAAGAATACAAATAATATTCAGCATTCCCAAGATAAAATTCAAAAGGTCTGGTATCAATGAAAAATTTACCAAGTATGTAAAGAAGTAGGAAAACACAATCTATAATGGGGAGAAAAATCACTCAATCAAAACTAGCCTGGAAATGGGGTAGAGGATAGAATTAGTAGATAAGGACATTAAGCCAGTTATTGTAGCTATCTTTCATATGTCCAAGAAGGTATATCACATTTATCTGTCACACTTAATCTGTCATCTGTCACATAAAGGTATGAAAGATATATAATAAAAACAAACTTTTTAGTGATGAAAACTACAATGTGTAAGATAAAAAAAATACACTAGTTGGCATTAATATCAGATTCCACATTACAGAATTAAAAGTTAACAAACTTAAAGATAAAATAGAAATGATCTAAAATGAAACAGAGAAAAACCTGAAAAAAAATTCACAGAAAATCAGTGAACTATTAGGAAATATCAAGTAACCACATTATCTATGCAACGATCATCATTAATAATAAGGGGGAGTCCAAAAATATTTGAAGAAATATGGCCAAAAGTTTTCCATATTTGATAAAAACTAAACCTACACATCCAAGTAGTTCAATGTAATTCAAACTTAAGAGACAGAGGAAAACTATAAGGCACGTGTTATTCAAACTGCTCAAAACCAGTGATAAAAAGAAAATATAAATTAGCTAGAGTAAGAGCACATTGCTTACAGAAACACAAAGATAAGAATAACAGATTTGTCATCAGAAGTAATGCAAGTCAGAAGAGAGTAGAACTGCATCTTTAAAAGTACTGAAAAAGGTAAAAAATAAAATAATTACTTTTAAAAACCCACATACACTGAAAGAATTCACGACCAGCAGACATACACTATAATCGAAACCATAAATCAGAAGAAAAATGACATCAGATGGAACCTGTATCTACATAAATGACTGAAAATGGTACATTACATGGGAAAATACAGTAAGTTTATCACATATTTGTTTAAAGGAAAATTGATTTTTTAAAGCAAAAATAAATCACAATGCACTGGGGGTGTGTATTAAAGAATTAGGCTTTTCCAAAAGATAAGTCTGGTCTGTGTCCAAAGCTCCTGTGATGTAACCTTCAAACCTCCGGAATTTCCTGAGTGAGAGGAATACCATTTTTGTTCAGTGTGTGCCCTTCTGAACACACCTTACAGTTGGGCTAACAGGGTGGCTTAATGGTGGGCACCCCCATCAGGCCATATGAGGATAACTTGACGTCCAGAGAGGTGAGCATCAAAAAGTGACTTCAACCAGATGGGCAATTAATCAAAAATGCCTATGTAATAAAGCCCTACAAAAATTCTCGTCGCCAAAGCTCTGGTGAGCTTGCCAGTTTGGTGATACTCCGTGTATGTTGTCACACGCAAATTCCAGGAAAGTAACGTTTCCTGAGGAAATGGAAGCTTTGTGTTGGAAATCCTTCTAGACCTACCCCACCCGTCTTTAATTTTGGGTGTTTCTAATTTGTATCATTTTTCCTGTACAAAAATACTTATGTGAATATAATACCTCTCACTCAATTCTGTGAATCACTCTAGTGAATTATGTAACCAAGGTATGGTTTTGAGAAACCCCTGAACTTGCAGTTGGGAGTCAGAAATCTTGGGCAGATTTGGAACTCTGGATGACTATGCCCTCAAATTTGCAGTTTGGCTAACTCTGGGTTGTGGGGTTAATAATATAACTGGATGTAAAATATATTACAGAAATACCACACAGGCTGTGAGGAAAAATTTTGTACTATACTGTTGTAAGATTTAAATACGACACAAGAAGTAATATAATATCACTTGAAGGTAGAATAGGATATGTTGAAGATGCATATTAGAAACCCTAAAGCAACTAGTAAAATACTACAACACAGTGATATAGCTAATTAACCAGCAAAGGAGATAAAATGGAAACCAGAAAATATTCAATTAATCCAAAAAGTAGGCAGAAAAAGTGGGAAAAAAAACAAAAAGAAAAGATGGATAATTAGAAAACAAAGAACAAATCTGTTGTTTTTTGCTCTCTCTGAATTTCCAGCTTTCTCCAAAATGTTTCCTCTTTTATAGGGTTTCAGTAAAGTAATCAAAACCCACCTGGAATGGGTAGAGATGTGTCTCCACCCAATCCAGTTTAACGGCCACTTTTGGGTGAGTCACATCTCCATGGAGATAATCTAATTAAACTTTCCAATGTACAGTTCTGAATAGGAATTAGAAGAAATGGCTGCCTTTACAAAATGGGATTAGTTTTAAAACATGGCTTTTCTAGGGTACATACATCCTTTCCAACCAGCAGATATGGTAAGACTAACCAAAAACGAAGCAGGAGAACAGGAGTGTATATATTAGTATCATATAAAATAGATTTGAGAGAAAAAATATAACCAAGGATGAAGGGTCAGTTCAAAAGGAAAAAGGGGTAAATCCATCAAGAGGACATAACAATTCTAAAGATTTATGCACTTGATAATTTAGACACTTCAAAATATCTGAAGTGATACAGGTGGAACTACAGCAAGAAGTATGCAAATGGACGATTATAGTTGGAGCTTTCAACAATCTTTGTCAATAATTTATCAAACAAGCAGAATAAAGTCAGTGTGCATAGAATTCTTGAACAATTCTACCAACTAATTTTAACTAGTGTAAGTACTGCATGATTTCATTTATATAAGATTTTATAAAATTTAAAATAATCTAATGTGACAGTAAGCAGGTGAGTATATCACTAAAGTAAAGAGAATCAGAGAGGTGTTTAAGGGAGGGATTACTAAGGGGAAAAGGAAACTTTGAGGGTGATATAGATGCTCATTATTGTGGCTGTGGTGATACATCTAAAAGTATACACATACATTAAAACTTACCAAATTGTACAACAGAAACATGTTTTGTTTATTGAATGTCATTTACTCTTCAGTAAATCCATTAAAAATGAAAAACTAATTTTATTTTCAGCGAAAGAAGGGAAAAATTTTCTCTCTGTGTTTTCGAACTTTCAAAGGTTATTTGTAACCTCAACTAGATTAGTCACAATAATGTATGACTGTAATTATTGCTGTAACACAAGTCAGCACATTGTCACAATGCCATGCCTGAAGTTAAATGCTTTTCAAAATTCCTGCCTCTCCTAAAAAAGAAAGTTCTCCATATTATTTACTAAACGGATGGTGGAAAATGTGTTAAATAATTCCTTGCTCTTGGACAGAATGATAGTTTGCCATTATAATTGCCATGTAAATATTCTGTATTATTGAAAATAAAGTTGAGAATATGGTCATCAACTTAGCTTACTGAGTCAAAGATACAAAAGATATTGAATGAAACAATATACAAGGGCCAATAAAGTCCTATTATTAATACTAACACTGATCAGACAATATTAGAAAAATAAATATAAAAAATAAATAAAATTACATGCCAGAGACCTGGATTTGATTCCCAGTGCCTGCTTATGCAAAAAAAAAAAAAAAAAGAAAAAAGAAAGAAAACAAAGGAAAAGAAAAAGTAAATAATATTAGGTTTCTGGAATACAGGCCAGAGGAACAAATGGAAGAACTAAGAAAACCTATTGAAAGATAGGGCAAGAAATGGATGGCATAAACAGGGGAAGACAATTTAATGATGGAAACAGAAAGAGTGTTTCATTTTGTTAGTGCTTCCAGAATGCAATGTACAATAAATGAATTGGCTTTTACAAACGGAAGTTACTAGTTTACAAATTTATAGTTCTAAGGCCATGAAAATGTTCAAATTAAGGCACCAACAAGAGGATACCTTCTCAAATAAAAACAAACTAAAACAAAGATAAAATAGAAAAACAAAAGTAAAAACAGAAATCAAAACAAGAGGATACCTTCTCGGAAGAAAGGCAGCTGGCATATAGAACACTTCTGTCAGCTTGGGGAGATACATGGCTGGCATCTTTTGGCACTTGTTTTTGTTCATTGCTTTCAGCTTCTGATTCCAGTGGTTTTTTCATGCTAAGCGTTTGTGGGGTGTTTTCTTAGCTTTTCTGGGGCAAACTCTAGATTTCAGTTCTCTGCGCAGCATCTCCAAACGTCTGTATCTCTTGGCTCTCTGTAGCAGCATTCCCAAGCATCCGTTTGACTCTCCAAAATAGTTCCCTCTTAAAGAACTCCAGTAGGCAGATAAATCCCCTACCTTGAATGGCAGGGGTCACATCTCCATCTAGGCAAAAGGTCCAACCTACAAATGGGTTGGTTACTTCTTGGAAACAGCCAAATCTAAAGGTCCCACCCTGCAATAGGTCTGCCCCCACAAGATTGGACTAGAAGAGCCTGGCTTTTCTCGGGTACATAACAGTTTCAGAGCAGCACAGAGAGAATTCAAGGAGAGCTAGGCAGAGGCCCTGCCTCAGTCCTTGACTGAGGAAGTTAAACATGATCACTCATTCAAGTTTTGAGGAACCATGAAGCATGGATTAGGAATTGATTTTGTGAATAGAAAAATTATCTCAATTACTGCAGCCACAGTGTACATTTTATGATAAAGTTTCATTCAGTACTGACATTCATAAATACAGACAGTATTTCAATGTTTAGGATCACTAAAACTAAGAAAAGAATGATGCAGGTATATGAATCTTCCTCTTGGCATTTAATAAGCTAATCAAAAAGCTCCACATTTTAATAAACTATTTTTTCCAGACTTATCAAATATTTTCCTTAATACCTGTTTAATAGCTCAATAAATATCAGACAGTTTTAAGATGCTTTGATTATTTTTTTCTTAAAGCACTATTTAAAAATTTAAATATGAATTAAGTGATGTTAACCGAGCCAATGAGGTTACACTCTCCTCTTTGACTTTATCATATGTAAACAGAAATGAAAAAATATATGTCTTATTCATAACCAAAACACATTATGTGTTAAATCTCACATGAAGGCAACTTTTTCTTTTTCTAAACAGAAAAAAAATTTGAGACACAGATCTAAGTAAATTATGGTGATATATTTGATTTTTTTCGTACATTATTTCCTATGTCCTCCTATTATTTCTACCATCATTCAGTGCCCTGTCCCACCTAACCTAATATAATGATATTCAAATGCAAATGAGAATAATTTAATCCAAATCTACATCTCCCTGATTTCATTGTTTCTTTTCTCCTCCCCACATTTCTTGCGATTCAGTTTCTATATGTGAGAGAGCTAAATTAACCTTTTTTTCAAAATTAAGGTCAGAAAATATGACAAGTGAGTCAATAAATGCCTCTCATGTGTTCAAATATATTTCAATATTATATTAGGTTTGCAAATGGGTACAGCAGCTGACACAGGATTCAAAGCTGAGTCGATAAAGTGCTTGCCCTCAAGAAGACAGCAGAAAGAAAAGATAAATATGGGGACCCTGAATTCAGTATGTAACATTGAGTAAATGTGACCATGGGTTTTAATTTAGTTCTCAACTGTAGTGTAACTGGTAGAGAGAGAGAAATCACTCCAAGAAATAAATGAAGAAATTAAAAACAGAATGGAAAGAAGAGTAACTGAGAAGGATGGGCATGGGCAAGAAAAACAGCCGCATAGATAAAGAAAGAAGGGAGAAGACAGCTATGAAATGAAGTTTCCTGAAGATATACTTAGATAATATATGTACTCTTCATAGCACAGTGCTGGCACTAAAAAATTGGCTCAATATCTACCAATGAATTGAATTACTGTGGCTATCTTGTCCAGGTTTAATAAACTGAAATTTATCCAGGAATGGCTATTAAGGGGAAAGTGTATTGTATTTAATGCCTGGCACTTCTATTTCATAATCAGGCTTAAAATTTCTGAAAAATAATTCATATTTGTTTTGTGGCATTTGGGACTGAGTAAAACACAAAATAGGAAAGGAGAGAACTTGTTAAATAGCAGGGTTATAAATTTCTAATATCAAATTTCCCCTGTGAAAGTAGTGAATCAAATAGTAAAAAAAGTAAATCGAAAAATGAAAAGAAAAAGCTTGTTAATACCTTGCACATGAATAACTTAATACTTTTATATTAATTGTTCTTTTTATTTTCATTTCCTCCCATGACATATGAAAAGCTTAATTTTATTGATTGCTAAAGTTATGCTCTTAAATGTATCCTATTGATCTAGAGGTAGGGTACATCATATAAATATATGTAATTCATAGGTCAAAAGGAATCTTCCAAGAGAGAAGACCATGAAAAGCACAGGCACAGAGATGAGCACTATTCCTTTTCTGGAACTAATATATTTTCTGTTTAATTCTGTTTAGTTCTAAGCATGATTTTTTCCATGTCTTTGATTGAGGGTCTATAGATTTCAAAATTAATAGAACTCTTTATGAGATTAAAATCTGTAACCGGGTGGGCCACGCTGGCTCAGCAGGCAGAGTTCTCGCCTGCCAGGCCAGAGACATGGGTTCGATTCCTGGTGCCTGTTCATGCGAGAAAAAAATAATCGTGCCATAAATTGTCAAAAAATGTTATTATAAATGAATCAAGCAAATCATCAAATACACAGAAAGGAAATCCTTTGGTTTGAAATTCTTTAGGATTAGTACTTAACTGATAGCAAATATCAGTGACTATAGAATTAGGGCAACATTTAGGAAATGGCCATAAATCTACAACATCTATATATGGATTGCTATGAATTCCCAAGGCTATATTTCATAAAAATTCCAAATGAAGGAAAGGAATAGATCTGTGAGGATTTAAACTTATTATATTTTCATTTAGAGACAAAAAGAAATAATTTGTGACGTTCTACTAGAGTCAAAACTAAGCTATGGTGGTAAGGCTTGACTTGAGAGGAACCTTAGGGAACACTTTGGAGGATAATCAAGTTCTAGTGGTTACATGGATATGTACATTTATCATCAAACTGTTCAATTAAAATTTATTTTAAGTAAATTCAGACAAAATAAAAAGACCACTTTTTAAACACAGAGGACTGTGTAAACTATACTCAAGACAAGGCCTTTAGAGAAGCTCAATTGAAAAGCAAAATATCAAGAAAGACTAACACAAAAAAAGGAGACTCAAAGCAAAATTTAAAAGGATACATCATTATTAATGAGAATGGTCATAGCATCATGGAAAAAATATATATATTAATTATGAGACCACTACTTAAAACTCTATAGTAATAAATTTTAATATTTCTACTAATTTTATGATTTTCCAGAGAAAATATAAATTGTTTCAGGATGTTGTGGAAACATGCATGTTGGTTCCAACTTTATGTTAAAAAGTACTGCTCTAAAACAGATATAATTAAGAACTGATATGGCTACTGCTTTGCTGGAAGACACCTTTAAACAACTGTAGACTATTAACAAATAGATGGAAACCGCCCCATAATGTGAATGCACGGATCCAGTGATCAGGAGTAGAAAGGGAGTTGCTATTTTTTATTATATGATATAAACCACTGGTGTTATTTTTGCTTCCTATTCAATAGTAGAGTTTCTGGATTGTTTACATCTTATACCCAAGGAAAGAAACTAATTACCTCTCAACAACTCCATGAGATAATTTCTAATTTTATTCCTACTTTAAAGAGAGGGAAACAGAGGCACAAAGAAGGTAAGTAAATTGCCCAGGGTCACACAGTTACTAAGTGATAGGGCTAGGATTCTAGCCAAAATAATAGCATTATAGATCAATTTCTGGGCCACTTAAAGTAATAATTCTCATAGTTCTTTTTTAAAAGTGTGCTTCTTAGCAAATCCATCAAAACAGAATTCATCTGAAGCCCTTATGTTAGCTTGCTATCCAATCAGATTGTTGTAGAACAAAAGGGCAAGTTGGCCTGAGCCAAAATACAAATCAATAGTCTTTATTGCACATCCCAGGGCCTGTTGCCTGTGTCACATGCCCACCTGATACTGCCTTTGCCCGCTGAACTGTTATTACTCCTCTGTGAGACCATTTTCTTCTACTATTATCCTCATCTGCATATAATTCTAGAAATTAGCTCAGGATTCCCTTGTGCATAGACATATGCTAGGCAAGAGAAAAACAGAATTGATATGAAGGATGAGTTTTGTTAATAAAACTTTAAGTTACTTAAACATTCACATTTGGTCCAAGAAGTTTTTGGGTAGTCTGAGGGTTTCTGTTGTTGTTTTGTTTTGTTTTGCCTATGCGAATTTTAAGGCTCTGTTCAGCACATATTTGTATACACATCCCACATACTTTATAGCTCTGATGGGGTAACCAAGCTGAAGCTTCTTCGAAAATCTCCTTCCTGAATCACACTGTGACAGGTTAATACCTCTGTTCCATCCCTGTTACTGTGCCAGGGTGATAGATGATATAATGTGCCTGCATCCAACCGAAAAGAGCCACTGAGCCTTGGTATGAATTTAGGTATTGATGAAAGATGAGCTTCTGCTTAAAAGAACATATGTTGTTCACAAAACCTCCAGAGAAACTATTAAAAATGCACTATTCAATTTTAAGAGAGGTTTAATTACTACTTAGACAGCCTATAACTTTATTCCTATAATCTCTCTATTGCAGTCACTGGTGTGAATGATCAGGCTGTGAAATATACCACATATTATTTCAGAAAACTGGAAGGTAGCAGGGATAATAGCCTCATTTATGCATCATCTGAAACACTCTATAGGGAAACCTGACATATTGCGAAGGCTATTCTATCTCATACTGCTACTTGACATTTAAGTAAGTCACAATATCATTTTGGGCATATAGCATTATTTTTTTCTGAATAAAAAGACCATGTAAATGCATAGCAACTATGAACGATAGGAAATTTTAGAGTCTTTTTGCTACCTTCAAATAAAAGGTCAGATGAGCCGTGAATACGGTTTTGCTGGTCAAGGCTATAGAATTAGCTATTGTGGTGAATGCAATGCCAGTCAGCTGAAATAAAACATAGCAGATATAGACAAAACAAAATTATCCAAGAAATAAATCATGCTTCTTCGGTATTGCTTCTTGCTTGACTATCAATACTAGGCTCCACTGAAATATAGAAAAGGGGTCAGTCCATCAATCCAATTAGCTCTACTTATGCCGAGGGGTTCTTTGGGGAAACAATCCAAGAATTGATTGAAAAAGGCTATAAAAAAATACCTGCTATATTTTTTTGCTTCTAAACTATCTTTAGTTTTAAAATATCACATTAATTGAATCATAAATTGTAAGGAAATTTAACACAACATACTAATGTATCCCAAGTTTTTGTAATTAATAACAGGAAACATCTATCTTTGAAATAGCATGTCTTTATTTTTTTAGTGTTTTTTTCAGAGTTTGAATATTCTATTGATTTAGATATTTATAATTCTTTCGTATTGTCAATGGCCACTTGTGAAAATTTGTAGTATCACACAGGCATGCTGCTTTGTACAATCAATTCTCATGATCTTGACCTTTTAGATTTATCAATTTTATTATTTATCAATTTTTTTAAATAATAAAATTATTTAAAAATAATAAAATTATTTAAAGGATATAAAACAACCTTCAAGATTTGTTCGCATTTCATATGCTTAGCTATTTACTTGAATTGCATGTTTTTTCTCTCTTATGCTTCATTTTGCATATTTGATAGGGATATGTTATATCGTGATATATCGTGTCATTTTAATATTGCTGCTAACGGAAAGACCAAATTCCAGATAGACGTCAGCACTAAAATTGGATTCTTCAATGGACATAACTACTAAGAAAATCCATTGACATATTTCTTGAGGTATTCTAGTTAGTTATCATTTTGGTATCACTGTTTCATATCCATTTTTGAATCAGCTTCATGTTCTGGATTTGAAATTCTTTCAATCTAGCTTGCATGCTTCCATTAGAATGTTGGTTAAGTATCCAAAACTGGAACCTGGTTCTGTTTGTTGTAATTTAGGCAGAAAAGTTAACTGCTTTATTCAATTGTGTCAGCTCTGGACTGCCTGAAGAAAATGCTGTTATGTATAGTGAAATATCTTTTCTCACCAAAGCTTAATTAGTGAATCTCCTACAACTTCATTGTCTGTCTTGTGGTTTTGAGGCTTTTAAATGCAAACATTTCTCTCAAGTTAAGACTATAAACTTTCAGAAGTTCCTTGTATTATCTGAGATTGGTTTTAGATCTTCCATTAAGAATAAGGTTGGACAGGAAGAGAAAGACAGGAACTAGACCATAAAGCAAATTGCTTAGGGGTACAGAAGGTGTTATTTGTGGGTAGGGATAGGGAATTAAATAAGAAGCTGGGGATTTATAAGGAAGCCTACAACTTCCTTTATTTACTGATTAAGAGTCTATGAGCTCATAAGAAGACTGAAACAGCCTCCAGATCATTCAGCAGAGAAACAATGGGTAAAATTGCATTGTTTTTGGTGTGGAAGAGAAGGTGTGGTCCATCCTTAGCTGTAGTCTTTTTTTTTTTTTAAAGAGAGAGTGGGTTTTAGATTTAGTTTTGAATTGCATTTTTGCTATTCATTTTCTGTGTGATTTGAATAAGAAACTTAAGTTTCAACTTCCCTCCCTATAAAATGGGGAGAGTTATAAGACCTGCACAACAGAGTTGCCTTGTGGGGTTAATAATAGAATGTATGAAAATAGCCTAGAATGGTGCCCTGCCGAGAAAAGATCTTCCTTATTGGGGCTACTTGTGTGTGTATACACACAAATATCTGCCAAAGGCAGAGGAAAGTAGAAGCAAGTGGTAGGACAAAGCACAGGTTCTCTCCCCCAGTTTTGAGGTTTCATATGCTAAGCATGAATTGTAGCTAAAGAGAAGCTTAGTACAGCTGAGTGACTGCATGGTGGCTGTTGCTTGGTTATGGCAGTGTACTACTTAGGTTCTAGGGTTGTAACTGAGAAGTTAGGAATTAACAAATGATTATGATTATTATGTCATTATATAAATAGTTCTTTTTACTTTCTAAGGTTTTAAAATAGACAGAGGGAAATATCTTTATGCTGGTTTACAACTATTATACACCTCAGAAAAGCCATATTTTAATCTTGATCCAATCTTGTGGGACCAGACCTATTGTTTAGTTAGATTACTTCTATAGAGAAATTGTGGGTGTGGCCTTTTGACTGGATGGAAATGTAACTCCACCCATTCAGGGTAGATATTTTGGTTTGCTTAAATGTTGCCAGAGTGCAATGTACCAGAAATGGAACAACTTTTAAAAAGGGAGTTTTTGAAGTTGCAAGTTTACAGTTCCAAGGCCATAAAAATGCCCAAACTAAGACATCCAGAGAAAGACATCTTGACTCAAGAAAGACCAGTGTTTGTCACATGGGAAGACATGTGGCTGGCATCTGCTGGTCTTTGTTCCTGGTTCTGTTGCTTCCAGCTTCTGGTGCCAGTGGTTTCCTCTCTGAGCGTCTATGGGCCCTCACTTAGCTACTCCGGGGCAGAACTTTGGGTTCTGATTAACTTGACATCTAATGAGAAAGCACATGGCTATGCCTGCTGGCCTCTGCATCCCCAAATGTCCCTGTATAGGCATCTGTTCTCTTTGTCAGCACACCAAGCATTTCCAAATGACTGTCTCTTTCTCAGCCCTGAAGCAACTGTGACCAAGTGTCTGCATATGAGGGTTCTTGAAAATGTTCCCTTTTTAAAGGACTCTAGTAAACTAATCAAAACCCACCTTGAATGGGTGGAGTCACATCTCCATCAAATCAAAAGGCCACGCCCACAATTAGACATGCCAATCTCCATGGACATAATCTAACCAAAAGGTCGCACGCACAATTGAGTTAGTCAATCTCCATGGAAACAATCTAATCAAAGATTTCTACCCCAAACAATAGGTCTGGCCCCAGAAGATTAGCTCAGGGTTAAAACATGGCTTTCTTGTGATAAATAATATTTTTATTATTATTATGGCACAGTAGGTCTTGATTGGTTTACTAGAGTCCTTTAAAAGGGAAAACAATTTCAAGAAACCTCAGATGCAGATGCAGACACAGGTGTTTGAAAATGCAGAAGACCCAGGAGACACCACGAGCTGAGACAGCTGATCAAAGCTAAACAGTTGGAACTGACAGAAATACAGACATTTGGAAATGCTTGGAGCACCAACAGAAAGAAAAGATGCCTAGGCAGGGACATTTGGAGATGCAGAGCCCAGCAGACTTTGCCATATGTCCTCCCATGAGATGCTAAGCAAGTGAGAAACCAGCACTGTGCCCCAGATTTGCTGAGTGAAGACTCACAAATGCTTAAGAGAGGAAACCACTGACATCAGAAGCTGGAAGCAACGGAACCAGGAACAAGGACCAGCACATGCCAGCTACATGTTTTCCCAGGTGACAAACATCAGCCTTTCTTGAGTCAAGTTATCTTTCTCTGGATTCCCTAGTTTGGTCATTTTTATGGCCTTAGAACTGTAAACTTGTATCTTAATAAATTCCCTTTTAAAAACCATTCCATTTCAGATATATTACATTTCAGCAGCATTTAACAAGCTAATACAACCCAAAGTCTCTGAACTGTAATCTAGCTGCAATGCTGTCTGATAATGAGTATATAACCTTCATCTTGGGCCCTTGTGTTTGTAAAAACCTTGGGACTAATGTTCACTTGTACCCATTTATCTAGTTTTTCAATTTTAGTGTGTGTAACCACTAGAGACAGTCCCTAATTTTATCAATGGAGGTTCAGCCCAGAGCTATCCCTCCTCCGAAATCCAAAGCTATCTTGATAACTGAGACTGGATCTGACCTAAGTGGGCCTGCCTGACATGCACAGGAGCTAGACTTTAACCTATGTCAATTATAGTATATCTCATTATAATACTAAAAATCATGCCCATCATCATATTAGTTGCCATTTTTTCACATATATTCTTTATTTAAGCAAGTAATCAATCTGTGCATGTGCTATAATTAAATCACCTTTAATTACATTAGCTGAGGGTCTTGGTACTCATTATCATAAAACCTGCCCATATTTTAATGCCACAAAACTATTAAAATTATAGTAGTATTGGGAGACAAATTCTGGGGCTGATAGGCTAAATGATCTACTTTGCACCTAGTAATAAACTCTTTCCCTCTTTGAAACTCTGGTATCTCAGGAATTGGACATTTGAGTGCACAGGCAAAAGTCATTGTTGAGTAACAGGATGAGATTCCAGCCTTTTCTCACTTTGTTCTCAGATGTGGACTCTTTGGAGACAAGTCTAGACTTTCTTTTATGTTAACAAAGTGTTCTAGTTTGCTAGCTGCTGGAATGCAACATACAAAGACATGGATTGGCTTTTAATAAAAAGGGGATTTATTTCATTAGTTCTTCAGAGAAAAGGCAGCTAACTTTCAACTGAGGTGCTTTCTTATGTGGGAAGGCACAGAGTGATCTCTGCTGGCCTTCTCTCGGGTCCTCTGGGTTCCAACAACTTTCCCCGGGGTGATTTCTTTCTGCACCTCCAAAGGCCTGGGCTGAGCTGCGAATGCTGAGATGAGGTATGCTGAGCTGCTTGGGCTGTGCTACATTGTGCTCTCTCATTTAAGCACCAGCCAATTAAATCCAACATCATTCATTACAGCAGACATGCCTCCTAGCCGACTTTAGATGTAGTCAGCAACAGATGAGGTTCACATACCATTGACTCATGTCCACAGCAACAGAACTAGGTACCTTCACCTGGCCAAGTTGACAAATGAATCTAATTACCACACAAAGTGTCTTTTTCAATATAGTAATCCTTTTTCAAATTTGCCTTTTTGGGAAGTATTTAGAAAGCCAAGAAATTTTCTATCCAAAATTATCAATTAATACAGTATGGTATTTCCTGTAAATTAATGAGAATGCAAGCTTCACCATATCATGTGAACTTCATCCACAGAATTATCAAAACCCAAGTTGGTTCCATTTGCAGTTATTTCTATTTGACTTATCTAGGTTGAAATTTTGCATGTTTAAAGTTTCAATGTAAAAATTATACTCAGTTATTATTTTAAGGTATGATTCTGGGATTCAATTTACAAAATAACTTTTAATTTTGTGAAATGATCACTTTTTCCCATCTTCTTTACTTTGTTAACTTACATAATTAGCTTAATCTCTTGCTTTACTCTATCACTAATCTCTATAAGCATAACATTTCTGGCCCTCATTTATTATTTTTGAATTTCATGTATAATTTTTCCAGTATTATTGTCCAATGCAATTATCTGTTAGAATGTCATATCTAGCTTGCGTATATATGTATATACACATAAAACTATATAATATGCAAATTCTAAATTGTAGTCCAAAGGTATGCCATGAAAACTATTAAGTGAAACATTTAAATAAAAGGGTTACATATATTTTTATTAAGAGTATTGATAATGCATGTTATCTTTCTTGATTTTTTTTTTTTTTTTTTTTAGTGTTCTGCCCAGACTATGGACTGCAATACATGGTGTTTTTTCATGTTTCTGGAGGAGTGTGGTAAACTACTCTCCCCCTGCTAAATCCCCCGATTCACTCAGAACCTGTAGGTAACTAATGAGATATGCATGGAAATCTATTTGTAAATATGTGGGAATTAACTGGTATCATACCCTCCAGAGCCCAGAGCCAATTTATTTGAAATTTGCCCTCCATAAACTTACCATCTTTACTAATCTTTCTGCTTTAGGAAATCTCCTGTATTTCACTTCAATGTTGGGCGAGAAGGTAAAATCCGTATGATTATATGAGTAAGCATTCTATTTATGGGAGCTTGAGTTTCTGCCTATGTAAATGTCAATGTTAACACTGATTTCTCAAAATTATTTTAAAAATTTTATAAGAAATATTGATGAGAAAGCATATTGTGTAAACAGTTTACAAATATGAGTAAATAGTAATAGCTACAGTATTTTTGAAGATAATTTTTCATGAATGGTTGGTATATTGAGGTGTTTTTGAAAAAAAATGTTAATTGACAAACTGAAAATTAAAGTTAAGTTAATAGAGTGCTTGCATGACATTCTTATAAATTTGCTAATCACTCAGAAAAAAACATGATAATAGCTTAAGAATAGTATTTATTAACCACAAAACAACAAGTTATCATGGTATTTGTAAAACTGCTTTTCTGAAAATCATTGAAAGTGGGATTTGCTTTGACCCAAAGTAATTTATGTATATTCTGACTTCCTGCTTATCATAAAACTCTCTATAAGATTAATGGCTTGCAAAGGTATGGCTAAAAATGTATAAATATATATATGTGTGAAGACATATGTATGTGAATATATATATATATATATATATACACACACACACACACATGTGTATGTACTTCCTGGTAACTTAGTCACTTTATAAAAGTTCACATACAATATATCATTCAAAATTATCATGGTAATGAATTTTTAATTTGCTGACAATAATGACAAGGAATAGTGTAAAGAGGAATACGTGAAGAGTTTTTTTTTGTATAGCTGCACAAAAAGGTATTATTCAGCCATAAAAGGAATAAAAGGAATGAAGTACATGACACAACCTTAGAAAAACTTTGAAAACATGGTAAATGAAAGAAACCAGTCTCAAAAGACTTCAAACCATGTGATTTGATGTATATGAAAAGAGTTATTTTTCATAAGCCACTGCATAGATAATATACAAATGTCCAAGATGTTTTAGTGTTCCCTCATTTCAAGACAACCTTTATGAATTTGTCACACTTAACATACCTCATCTATCATTGGATACCTTATAATTTATTTATATTTGCTTTTATCAATTAATTTTGATTTAGATTCATCTTCAGCAATAATACCCCTGATATCAAGGATTTGTATTATTATTTATAGTTAAAATAGTACTAGGATTTCTTTTTTAAACGTTTTTCTAAGTTTGTATCAGTCAAGGCCAAGTCTGAAGAGAAAAACTTCACTAGTAATTTGAATAGGAAAAATTTAATATAAAGAATTAATCGCCCATGTTGTTAGCTACCACTACTGTGGTAAGAGAAGACTCTAAGAAATAACAAATAACAAATACAGAAATAACAAATGCAGAGAGCAGGCTGGGGAGGAATGAACAAGAAAAAAGAAAGAACTTAGAGGAGGAACTTCATACTGTAACCAGGGTCCTGCTGGCAGTGGTGCCAGCTCAGCCCTGATCCAGGTTCAATAGTCTTGAAACTAAAAGAATTTAGAGATGAGAGGGCCAGTAGGCATAGATAGTAAAGCTTATTAAAAAGAGAGAGCACACATTAGAGAGGTTATTTGGGGCATGGCCAAATGAGGGGCACACACTGAGCGGAGTGGGTCAACTTGTTTATAGGAAAATTTTGTTGCTAGCAGGTTTTCATAGTAACCTTTGAATACTCAACGTCTTCTTTGTTCTTGGAGGAGATAGCTCGCAGAATTCTCGGTTTGTTGTCACTTACCTAAAATTTGTCTTTGGGCAAATGTTCAACAATCTTTATGACCCTATGCTTCTTATTATTAAGAGTTGCTTTAGGCCCAGAATTTCACAAGTTTTTATTGTTTGGGGAGGTTGCAATGGTTTTGGAAGGTTTGGGGGCTTTAGGGAAATTTTTGTCCCAGAAAGTTTGCAGCTGAAGTTTGCAGCTCTGCTTTAGTTCCTTTGGAGCTAGATGAGAAACAAGGTACTTGCTTTTGTCTGTTCACTCTTTCAGAGCTGAATAAGAAACCAGGGACTTACAGTTGTTCTATTTTATTCTGCTTCAATACAAAGGCTGGGATTCAGATCTCATTGCCCAGGGCCTAGCTCCACAGAAATTCGTAAACTGCCATTAGTAATGGAATGTAACCAGGCTTGAATCATGGCTGATAACAGGAATGTCCCACTGGGTGGCAGAGAAACTCACAGGAAATCGTAAACAAGAAGATGCATTGGCAGCTGTGCTAAAAATTAAAGCACAGAAACTGCCAAAATCAAGAATTGATGTCAACTCCCTCTCGCATGGTCTTGCAGTTTCCTTCTAGTACCCTTTATTAACAACGTCTAACATTGTGCCAGCAGACAAAGGAGACATGCCTATATCTGCATTATCTACATATCTGTATGTTCATATAACACAAACACAGACATATATATATGTAAGTTTATACACACACACGTTTAGGTTTTTTCAGGACCCATTCTCTGATAAGTCTATTGTTAAACATTGAATCACAGTAATTATATAGCTATTTTTCTGGCTCTTTTTGCCTGCTCTTTTTGATACAACTGCCCTATTCAACTGCCTTCCCCCACCCCACAATTATTAATGGGCTGTCCTGCAGAAGAGAGTTGGAGCAGGCAGAAGATTAACACCTATACTTAATAAGTAGTTATTATAGAACAGGCAGTATACTGAGTTTAAATACAATTACAGTGGTAATTTAATATAATTTAACCCACATAAAATGCTTACTATGTGCCATTGTTGCAAGTACTTTAAATATAATAACTCCTTTTGTCAAGAAAATACTGTGAGGTAAGCACATTTACTATCTTAGTTTTATAGATAAGGAAACATAAACAGAAAGGTTTAATAGCTTGCTTTACCACACAGTATGTGATAGTGAGGAGGGGTCTGAGATCAGAACCAAGGCTGTCTCCAGAGCCCAAGTCTACTGCTAGATGTGTGCTCATTCGTTGAGCTCTTTAAGTCAGCTCATGCATACAGTTCTAATTTACCATAAAATAGTCTTTTTTGCCCTTTCTCTCCTGTTCCAACTGATACCAATGGACCCCACAAATCCCTATAAAGTTTTTATTGTTGCTGCAGATGGTGACGCAGAATCTGCCACCAAATCCTCTGGATTTCTCTCAATATTTCACTGCGATGAGCTACTCACATTGATTAGTAGCATTAACCATATTCACTTCTCTGACCAAGTTGGGGAGAATCCGTGAAGCCTTGTTTTACATTCTATTATAATTATGTCAAAACATAGAAGGTGCATGCTGATCCTCATGAGACAGGTTAGATAGGGAAGGAGGGAGGGGAAGTGACCCTACAACATAAAGTTTCTTTTGGAAGACACACACCTACCTAGCCCTACCACTACCTCCACTCCACACACCTAGCCTTCACTTAGGTCAGCACCTGAAAAGAACCAATGAAAACTGCAGCATAACCAGAGGGGGAAGGGCCCCTCCAAATCCTTACAATGTAAGGATCCTGACCTCAAACTGCTACTCATCCTTTGGAGAATGCCTGCATTCATCTTCCTTTGAGTGCGTACCTTCGTTGCAAGTTAAAGTTTTGAGCTAAACACACTGACTAGTCCTTGAGTACTTTCCTGTGGCTGAGCTTCCTGCAGCTGAGTCAAGAACCTTATTTGCGTCGGCCCCTGGACTTCTCCAAGAATTCCATTGGTTCTTTGGCATCCAGCAGAGAATTCCTGGAGCTCTGAGGCACCCAGCTTAGAACACCCGGGGTTCTCTGGTATTGAGTTCATTAACGTATTTAGCTGTACACACTGACTAATCCTTAAATTCTTTACTGTTACTGAGTCAAGAACCCTCATGGCTCTAGCCCTTGGTTGAAGTTTCGATTTCTCTGAGAACTCTCAAGGCTGTCCAGTTTCCCTCATATCTGATACAGATTATTTCGTATTTTCTTGTAGATGATTTTTCTGGCAGTCAGGCAAGAACTTGTAGGCTGGCTGAGAAACCATTGACAGTGAATTAATTGTTTTGTGTACATTCATCACAAGCTCTAGTGATTGTCACTGGACAATCACAGCAATAAAATCTCATGTGTATTTTCATCAGATGAAATGTACAAGAATGCCCAACCACAGCATTATAGACCAAACCCTAAATTATCTCAGTGTCCATAACCTGGAGAATAAGTTAAAAAAAAATGTATTATGCTCATACAATAGAACACTTTACACCAACAGGAAAGATAAAACTCTAATCATAGAAACATAATATTAAGCAGAAGAAATCAAACACAAAACTATACATACTCTATTCTATTTTTATAAGGTGCAAAAATATTCAAAATTAAGACAAATTTAGTCAGTGTACTAATAAACTCAGTGCTCTGTACAACATTTGTAAAATGTTTTAGATATCTAAAAAATATTTTAGATGTTGTATCTAAAAATATGTTAGATGTTGTATGATAAGTAAGGGAATTTTTTTGTTCAATTCATGCTTTCTAATGTTCTAATAGAATAATAGCAATATTTTTGTCCTTCATAAAATTATTTCAATATGCTGAGATCATTAACACAAGAGAGCTTTTTCCCATCTGCTGAAAAGTTGCTATAAATTTCTGAATTGTCCATGTTGGGGCTATAATTTTATATTAAATATGAAAAAAATATATAAATCTATGCCATGAGTATTGTTTCCCATTATATGCCACATTCTTTGCAATAAACAGCCTGAACAACTGTCTGCAGTGACCTGAAGCATCTTATTTTATCATAAAAAATTCCATTTAAATTATCAGGAAATATTGGCATGGAGTGGTGTTTCTCCAAAGTTAATAGAATTAATAAGGAAAATGCTTAAAGAACTTTGGATCCAAAGGAAAAATATAACTCTGTCAAACTATAACAGGAAAACGTTTATATTGCAAATGATAAGCACATATATGTTATCTAATCTATTATCTTAATATATTTCTGGAATTTTTTTAAAACACACATACATTTACACACATATACATGGTGAAGATTTACATTGCTGGACCACAAAAAACCACATCTCCTGGCATTCACTAGCTTGAGCAGTCCTCTCTCATATTTAACTGTGGCCTAGGCCAAGAGTTTTGTTTGACTAATGGGTCATTAACAAGTGTGATGAAAGCAGAGGTTTCACATAAAGACTTGTATCTTGTCTTAACTTCTTGGAATACTCTGTCTTGGAAACCAGTCACCATGCTTTAGAGAAATGTTGATTCAATTACTAAATGAGAAGAGGTCATATGGAGAGTGATCCTAGGGAGCCCATTTTGGCCATAACCATCTCCACTGAACTTCTTGCTGAATGCAGCTGCTTAAGCGATTCAACTAGTACATGCATGCTAGAATGACCCAGCTGGGCTCGGTCAACTACAGAATTGTGAGAAGTAATGAAACATCACTTGTTTTGGGGCACTTTGCTGCGCAGAAGTAGATAATTGAAATAAACACACATGAAAAAACTTTCTTCTTCATGAAATTTTGCATGAGCTTATTTTCAGACATTATTTTGCCTGCACTTCTTCAGTAGAATAGAAGGAAATGTGTACCTCCATGTGACTGGCTTAGCATGCCTAGTAATGGATTTTGCATCTAATATACAATGTTTTATTGCTCCTCAGAGACTTGTTTAGAAATGAGAAGTCCTGCAGGGGATCCATAGTTAATTTTTTAAAAAAGCAAGCAGCTATAAATAGCAGGGAAGAGTAAGCCAGCAGTGTAATGAGACTCTTAAGGCAATTTCAAACAATTCCAAAGTAATTTCCCACAGAGATGCAACTGAAATCCAAGTTCTCAGAGACGTTAAACTGATTAAAGCTTCACAAATTCTTAAAGGGATAAACAGACTATGGATCTAAAGAAATTGAGTGTTAATACAAGGATTAAATGTGCTTATTAACTTAAGTGGGTTGAAAGTTATTTTTTATTTCATAAAGCAAAGCATTTTTTAGACTTTGGTCATTATATATAGACATGTTTTTGTGAAATATAAAGCAAATGTAGGAATTTAATATACTTTTTATACATCTTTTAAAAAGCCTTAGCAGGCTGCTTTGATTCATATATCTTTGGATGAAACATAGAAAGTAAATAAATGTGGACTGAGCACACTGAAAATACCATAGGTAGTTTCCAGTGATACCACATATAATGCACGATTATAATTCCTGGGCTACATGTTCCATATATAGGGTCAAAATGTGATGCTTTTATCTCACAAAGCAAAATCCCATTGCTATCAATTTCTGAAGCTTGCTGCTACCTTCCCTTTGAGAGAGGTAAAGATATTTTGTCCAAATTTTGAACCACTTTGTTCTACAATCAGTAGAAATTAGACAAATCCACAGAGGCTACTACTCTACTAGGAAATTATTTAAAATGTCTTAGGGCACCTGTGATGGATATGACCATCCTACTTTGAAGAATGCCCCTATTAATCTGAGGACCTTTGCAACAAACCTACCTGAATGCAAGACTAACTACTCAAACCTGTGCCATTATTATCAATAGGCATGACTTATATTAACTAAAGAGAAGTAATCAAAGAGAAGACGTGATATGGTAAAAGGGGAAACAGAAAAGAGCTATTAGAAATAGAAGTAGTATGCTTAAAAATTTAGAAAACATATGGAGTGAGAGAGAAGTACTTCTGAAAGAAAGAAATCAACAGGTATAAACAAAATGTGGAACCATTTGAATTATATAAACCTAGAGTGAGGACAGTCAAGAACTCTGAATGTCATGCAACATATTCCACTTCGAGCTGATTTAGCCATAATCCCTCCTTAATATAATAATCTGATAATGATAAATTCAACATATCAATAAAACTATTTAGGTGGAATTTCATGTCGTTTAATTAGATTCACTTGCAGAAGTGTCTATGGAAGTGTTTAAGATAAGTTTATGTCGCAGACAAAGAATGAAGTCAAGAAGAGAAATGTGATGTGTATAAGTGAATTCACTTAAGTTTTTCGGTGCTTCTTGTGTTTATTCACCTGAATATTTCCTTGATTTAATATTAAATAATAAAGAATGTATTATGTAGCAATACTTAATTGCTTAATCTTATACTATCACTGCTGTTTTGAAGAAAACTATATACCGGGATACCTGATTTTAGAGAAAATGAAGTTCATTTTCCTAATGTCCTGTTTAAGGATGTAAGAATTCGATAATAATCTAGGTAACCTGCTCTTGACATTGCCTTCAAATTTGTATCATCCAGAGGGAAGTAGGAGGAATAGAAGAAAGAATCAATATTAAGTTATAAAAAGAAATAGTTTTATAGTGCTACAATTTAACAGTTATATGACATTGGACCTATAAAGTTTTCTATTCATAGAAGAAAGATAGAATTTCAATATTGTACTCATATTTCAGAAAGTAAATGGGGGAATCTGAGAAAGATGACTCTGGGGACAGCATTTATTCCAGTCTTCCCAACTCCCCAAATAAAAACAGAACATCTAGATAGAAAAATCAAAACTCCTGTGGCCTACATTTACAAGTCTAGGTAACAAACTGTGTTGGGAGTCCACAACACCATCTCTAAGCTTGATGGTGATTCAATGGACGAACACACAGGACTCAACATGTAACCTCATGAATATGATTTATTACAATGAAAGGTAAGAAGCAAAAGCAACAAAGGGAAAGATGCAAGCAGCAAATTCTGAAGGATACCAAGTGCAAGTTTCTAAGAGTCCTCTTGCATGGAGTCATACAGGATGCAATTAACTCCTCCAGAATCGAATTGTGACATCACATGTTTATAAGGAAGGCACATTAGAGATTCAGTGCCCAAGGTTTTTACTGTGGACTAGTCATGTTGACATCCTCTGCTAGCATGCCCCAAATCCCAGGCTCCCAGAGAGAAAAGAAGTTGGTCAGCATAGACCACATTTTTTGCACAGGCAGCTTAGACACAGTGAGATATTGTGATAAGGGAATGAAAGGAACCCTCTGAAATCCAAGTTCCCAGATGTTAGATGAGGGCCACCTTACATCTAATGACTGAAGTTTTGACCTGCTATGTTAACTCTTTTCTGCATGCACAGTATCTTCACAAATGCCAAAATAACAATCAGGTGGGTAAAAACCACCAAATGCCACAGAACTATATTGTATCATTACAGGGTCTATGTGGGGAAAGGAGAAAGCAGCGATGAAACATATATCTGTTCAATCCTCCCTACGCACTCCTCACCTGAAGAAAAAAATATTTAAGATAAGCTATAGATCTTCACTGGAAAGCACAGAAGGCCAGTTTTAAAACAAGCTGAAAATTGGAGAGGTTTTGCAATTTCAATATGGAAAGGCAGACGCCTGCCATAAGCAAGACTGAGCAGTCTCATCTCTATAAACTCATACACTTGACCCACTAGAGTTTTATTCTATGATAAGGCCTCAATATGAGAATGATTTGTCATACAGGGAGAATGATCTGCTGAGAATTAAATTTACCTCTGATAAGGAACATGGAAGGACAGAGAAAATCTAGACTAAATTGGTGAAGGGAATAAAGCCAGAAAGCCTTAGAAAGCAAGGTATTATATTTTTGTACAGTACACAAAACACAGGAATTCTGTGAAGTTAGAAAAAAATCCTAGCTGTACATTTTTCTAAAAGTTCAATGAAGCTAACTTCACAAAAACAATGAGTAACATAATCAAGATTAAATCCTTTAGGAATTTATTATAAAAATATGGCAAAAGAACAACATATTATCCCTAAAAATAATGAAATTTTGCCACAAACAATGAAATTATGCCCATAAAGCAGATCAAAACAGTAACTTAAAATTTCAAAACACATTAAAATACATTAGGAAGATTATATAAGACATGAAAGTACAATACTAATCAGAATTAGAAAAACTCAAAACTAAGCTGAGAAACTGAGAAAAGAAGAAATAAATGAAAAATATATATATTTCAGAAATATGGACTAAACTAGAAGGAACACAAGAAAAGTTAATTAGAACAATTAATGCAATGTAGAAATAATATCATTATAATCTAAGTATAATTATATTTTGTTTTATACATTTATTCAAAAAAATGAATTTTACCTATTAAAAAGCATGAACAGCTATCAATCAGCAAGGACTCAGGAAATATTGTTCTCATGAACTCTTCTTGAGGAATCTATTAGAGTACACATTAAGAGTCCTACCATACCAACATGGGACAAAATGAACTTTAATAATGATAATAATTACAATAGATTGAAACCCAGTGAATATATTGTTTTCTATATGAATTCACAATTATAAAATAAAAGATTGGTCATCTTCAAAGTAGGATATGAAAATATTTTGAAAATTGGTATGCTAAAGGAAAAAAATCAAGCATCTTTCTCATTTTTTCCTATGTGAATTATGGCATTGGATGACCAAGTATTAAGAGCAAGGATGTGTCTATTTATAGATTATTATAACTAATAGTTGAATAGAAAGTGATAGGATATAAACATCTTGTAACTCCTATAATAGTTATGGACATTAGACATCAAAGACTTCTAATATCACACAAAAAAATCCCAGTGATGTCTAATACCATACAACCACTAACCATAGTCTTGCAAAGGAGATTGAACTTAAGTCCAATGCACTCATTGAATCTGGATGTCTGTTTACAGAAAACACAGAGGGCATTGCAACATATTTAACTGTACCATGAATACACAATCAGCAAAACCTAGCCTAGGTTCTTCACGGATATATTCTTAAGGACAAAAAGGGAAAGAGGAAAAAACTAGATTAAAAAAGATTTACATGGGGGGTGTGAGTTCAGGGGTAGAATTCTCACCTGCCATGCAGGAGACCTGGGTTCGATTCCTAGCCCATGCACTTCCCAAACAAAGAAACCAATAAAAACAAACAAACAAAATTCAACAAATGGTGCTGCGATAACAGGATACTCACATGGAAAAAGGATGAAATGTTACCCCACCATACAGCATACAAAAAATTAAAAAAGATAGAAATGATATACATTTTTAAATGGCCGAGATCAAACTATAGTGCTTAGGGATACTCATTGGAATAGTAATACCATAAAAATTGCAATTGTAGTGACTTGAAGAAGACAAGATAATAGTTAATCATGACGGAGAAAAGGTGTTTCAATGGCATGTTGAAGGTGAAAGGCAGTTTTGATTGATATATGGCATATGGAAGGAAGTCTGAGGTGGGTGTTAAAGTTCTATTGGGGTGTTGGTTACAAGGAAGTTTGCCTATACTATTTCATAATTTTTATGGTATGGTTTTCTGTACTTGTGTTGCATTTTACAATAAAGACTTTATAAAAGAAAACTAAATGAAACAACTTTAGACAAGCTCCTGATAAATAATAAAAACATGATAAATGATCATTCTTTACCTCTGTACAGGCAAGGGAGATTAATAAGTGAAGGACAAATGTGAGACAAAGCATGTCAAATGAGTGTAACAAATTTTTAAGAATGATTTTTCAATTTGGTATTATTCATTCCAAACTTTAGCCAATAAATGAATAATAAACAATGGATAATTTAAATAGACTAGTTTTTTTTTTTGGGTAAGCACTGTTCTAATTAGTTACTTTAGGTACTACATAGTATTGAAACCATTAAAATACTTAGAGATAATAATGATATCATTTCAAAAGATTTATAGGTTACGCCACCAAGAAGAAATGTTTTAATATCACCAAAAAGCTAAAAAAATAAAAAAGACTGAAAGAAGTTCAATGGCCGGAGAGAGCTACAAAAGCTAATTTGGGAAATTTTCTTCTCAAGCATCTCTCTTTTATAAGTAATTTTAGCAATTTTGGCATATAAACATAAGTTAGTTGATATGTTAAGTATAAATGATCTCACATCAAATGAGTTTGTTGTAGTTATTGAATTGATTTTGAAAAGGAAGCATCTCTGAGACTGGAAAACACCAAGAAAAGACTTTTTTTGGTAAAAATAAAAATGAAATATATGTGGAACTAGTTACCTAGACTATTTAATTCATTTGGCATATTATGTTAAATTACATTAGCTCAGATATTTTTAAGGACCATATAACTAGAGATTTTGTCATATTTAAATGGCTCCAATAATTCTCAATGAAGTTACAGGTGGCTCCTCTTCTTGGGTCTGCTAGAGGTTTTAGAAGGGATATATGTGTCTTCCATTTTACTAGACCTCAGGTGGAGAAAATTCTGTAGAACAACAACAACAAAAAAAACGACTATGAAAATGAGACAAATGAAAAAGCTCTAAATGTATTTATTAACTAACCAATAATAAAACTACTGTTTGTTCTAAGGGCTGTCTGAGCATAAAACTTCCATGAGGTTATTTTAAATGAAATATATTAGGGTTTTTTTTTTGACCCTTTTTACCCTTCAATTTTTAAAAATAGATCTCAAAGACTAAAGTTTTCAGAATGAAGAACCTACAGTGATCAATAATATTGTCATTAAGTAACAAATTTTTAAAAATGACATAAGAGTAGTTGACTATGTGTTGCACGCACATTGGTTTATTCTTTGCAGATGAGGATTTTGTGTTTTCAAATGAATTCTTTGATTGTCTTTCAAATATATGGTACAGTGGAATCAATGATTTCCACTACTAATTTAGTTAACTCTTCATGAGAAATATCAAATTAGTTTTACTAGTCTATTTATTTTGACTTAATTATATGGGTAGAGTATAAACAGAGACTGCCATGCTAGGCAATGACATTGAAATAGTAGTCTGCAATGTTAGGTTCTAATTTAATTATAGACTGAAAACCAATGCAGCAATTAGCATATGGTCTTCAAATTAACAGGTACAAAATGGTATAAAAAAGACACCAAAATTATCTTCATGTGTAAATTAAACTATATTAAATCAGAAGATAATTTAAGAGTATAGCAAAAGAATTATGAAGTCCCACTCTGTAACCTCCCAAGACAGAGTGAAAATTCAATGACCAATATGCTGTTTGGCTACATCTACATGACCAATTAGTTCATTAATGTGTCAGAATATATGAACTGGAATGCTAAGAAAAACCAGATTCACATTTTGAGTCATACAATTAGTTAGAAATCGGAGAACTAAATGAGTTCTGATTTTTTTGATAAATATCCCAATGGAATGCTCAGTAATAAGAGTAAATCAAAGAAGGTAATACTATCATATAAATTGTTCCCATTTCTTATTTTTTGTTTCCCTCTGGAGAATAATCATGGTTTGGATTAATACTAGTGCTAGAGAAGGCATAATCTGGGAACAATTGAACGTCTGTTATATCATCCATATTTTCTTTAAAAATGGGATAGAAGACATTATTTTGGCTGACAGTAAACAATTAGATACTGCCTGCTAGAATGCTCATGTCTGATAAAAAAAAAAGTATAAAAGGCAGTGACCTTTGCTGGATAAATGAAAGGATGTGTAGACACTACTAAGAAGAAATCTGAACATAGGAAGAAAAGTGGCGTAGACATTGGCAAATCAGTTATACACATTAAGTGTAGTAAGTTATATAAGAAAGAAACATGAGATTTGATGTTAAAATGTGAAAATACAAAGCAGACATTATAAGAAGTAGAAAAACTGGATAATTAAGTGCCTTAAAAAGCATTAACTTAATCACTATTTGTTTATCTCAAGCATTCTAAACACTGAAGGTACAGCAGTAAATGAAAATCTTTCCTCCCTTAGAGCTTACATTCAACTGTGTGAGAAAAACAATATAAAAATATAGGGGCAGCCCAAGGTGGCTCAACAGGCAGAGTCCTTACCTGCCATGCCAGAGACTCGGGTTCAATTCCTGGTGCCTGCCCATGTCAAAAAAAAAAAAAAAAGTGTATATATATATATACACTCAGGAAAACTGAGTGTATATATATATACACTCAACTGAGGTTGCTCAGGAAAAACTTTCCTGAAAAGTGACATTTGACCAAAGTCTGAATAAAAAGAAGGAGCATGTCTCCAAAATTTTTTTGAGGAAAAACAATTTAGGTGCAGGGAACAGCAATAACAAATTTCCACAGTCAGGTTCATGCTTGGCATTTTCCAAGATTTGGAAGGAGGCCAGTGGCGCTGGAGCATGGCAGGCAACAGAAAACTGAAAGGTAGCAGAAGCTGAGTAAGCTTTGGTAAAACTTTGGATTACATTACATTCTTAAAAGCTCTTTATGTAGGAAACAGTTAACGCTTAAGCAGGGAATGACACAACCTGATTTATATTTTAAAATACCTCTTTGCCTGCTTTGTGAAAAATTGATTTTGTGGGGAGTGGAAAGTTTGGAAACACAGGGACCAGTTAGTGAACTGCCCGTTTGAGGTGTGATGAGATGATGGTTCAAACTTGACTTATTAGATAGAGTTAGTGAAAAGTGGTAAGATCCTGGATTTGTTTTACAAGTAGAATCTACAGCATTTGTTATTGAATTGACTGTACAATGTGAAAGAGGAGTCAAGGATAATTCTGAAAAGTTTTCCTGTGAATAAATCTCTGAATGGTTGAACGCAATTTACTCAGTTGTAAAGCACTAGAATAGGGGAAGTGTTTTGGGGGAAAATTAAAAATTCAGCTTTGGACACATTCTTTGAGTGACAATTTGTCACTCAAGTAGAATATATCAAGTACACCTTCGGATCTATAAGTCTGAAGTTCTGAAATAAATGAGTGTTATGGACGTCCTTTGGGAGCCATCAGCATATATATTGGCTCCTAAAGCTATGAGGCAAGACCATAATATCTAAGTATTTAGAATAGTGAAGAAGTTGGAGACTCAACTAATGGTACACGGAAATCCAAAGGTCAGGAAGTAGAGGAAGTTGCAGCAAAGGAGACTGAGAACGAATGGCATTCATGAACTTAGAAAACTGAGAATATGTGCTGTCAGCAAGCCAAGAGAAGAAAATGTTTCAACAGTGACCCATGGTTTCAAAGGTAGTTCAGAAACTAATAAGGTAAGCTTTGAGAACCATTGGATTTTGAAGTCTGGAGATTTCTAGTGACCTTAACAAGAGCACTTAGGTGGAGTGATGAAAACAATAGTTTAATTGGCAAAAGTTTGAAATGAGAAAAGAAAGCAGCACAAACGTTCTTGGAGAGAGAACTAAAATTGCATGACATGAAAGAATACAATTGAAAGAAAAGAAACCATATAAACTGTTTTATAAATCATGTAGTAAGGGAGAAGGCAGTTTCAAGAACAGACGATTTCAATAGGTGGTAGTGGGTGGACTGTTACAACTTGTTACACTTTCTGAAAGGGGTCATTTGTCTAACCACGCAAATTATGGCAATCTTCTAATCTCTTACATCATTCAAGATTCTGTATTGTTCCTTCCTCCTTTCTTTGACTTCTAAATATTGTAGGGCTTCAGGATTGAGTCCTGAACTTCTCTAACTCACACTCTTGGTTGGTACTTGCAATTTCATAATTTTAAATATCATCCATAGACTGAACTGCAGATTTTTATACTCAAGTGGCCAACAAGAAAAACTTTTGGATGTTTATTAGGCATCTTTAATTTCAGTATCTAAATGCTAATTAACGATCTTTCCCATACGCCTGCTTCTTACCGCTAGAGTGAAAGTCCAACTCTATCTTTCCAAGTTTTTCATACCAAAATAATGCATTGCTCTCTTGCTTTCACACTTCACATACAGTTTTTCAATGCATATCTTTAATTCTATCATTAAAATATATTCAGAATCTAACTGTTCACCACAAATTCTATTACTATAATTCCCCATCCTCTTTCTATACACTTTATTTTTATACATGACAATTGTCTCCACAAGGCATTTGTTTTTCTTTGGTATTTTTCAACACGACATGAAAAGCATAAAGTTTCATTTGTTTTGTTCTTCCCTTAATCCTGATTCCTCATAAAAATAACCTGGCACATAGACAGGCTTTCAATAAATATGTTTTGAATAAAATAATTAGAGATAGGAGATTATAAAAACAGGATATTGATGCACATAGTTCTTTAAATTTATCTTTTTTTGAAGCATTAATATATTCATGTGTACAAAATTCAAAACATACAGACAAGTGCACCATGAAAAGTCTCCTTTGCTACGAATGAAATGTGAAGTTTCCACATGAAATTGAATATACAAAAGGCAGATTAAAAACATCCTACAAGAAGGGAATTACTCTCAGGAAAAGCATAACAATTTGAACATAATGAAGTTCCTTGTGGAAAAAGATCCTAATGAAAAGATGAAAAATATCAAAGAGATTCGAGTAACAGTGTCTTTGCCACACTCAGAAAGGAATGAAAGAACAAAACAGAATCATTTCAAAAGTAAAAGCATCAGTATACTGGAAGTGGCTTATATTGGTGAGAGAGAGCTGATTCTTAGATTTGCAAAAAATAACATGAGCTGGTTTTTAAACACAGACAGTATTAAAAAGTACATTTATAGTTGTAATTATATAAATCATACAAAGCCATATTTTAAACCTAAAATTCATCACTTCCTAATTGCTTTTCTGTGATCTTGAAGTTATTTATGTCTATGATATTTGCATGGTGGAAACACTATTCAATGGCATGCTACTACATGTCTCTCAAAGCTCACATTCAATGACAGCATGTCAGTGGTTTGAAATCAGTGTTGGTGCAATATTTATATCACAAAATTTATAAATACAACAAATCAAAACCTGATTTATTAATTTGTTGATTTTCTTGTCTAAGCAAGTGTTGAAGAAAATATGAATAATGTCCATTAAATTTAAAAGACTGTCATGTCTTGTTTTAGTTTCCTGGGCTGCTTAAGCAAATATGATGAAATGGATTGGGTTAAACAGTGACAATTTATTAGCTCATGGTTATGAGGCTCTGATGGAAGTATAAATCAAGGCATCATCAAGGTGATGCTTTCTTCCTGGGGCAGAGTGCCTGTGATCCTTTCTCCTTATCATGTCCCAAGGCAAAGCCATGAGAAGCACTGCCGGGTCCCTCCCTTCTCCTCCAGGTTCCGCTGATATCCAGTTTCTCACTGCTCCTTCTGTGGCTTTCTCTCTCTCTCTCTCTGAGTTTCATTCTCTCATAAAGGACTCCAGTAATAAAATTAAGGCCCATCCTGATTGAGGTGGGCCACACTTTCACTGAAGTAACCTCTCCAAAAGGTCCGATTTACAATAAGTTCACACCCACAGGCATGGATCAAGTTTAAGAACATGTTTTTCTGAAGTACATACAGTTCCAAACCCCTATGTCTACAGCCATCTCATTATGAATAGCATCAGAAAATCCTCCCAGGATTTAAAAAGTTTTATCCAATTTGGCAAAAAACCTTGCTCATGGAATTGAGAAACAAGTGAAATCCTGGCATGCATTTTTAGTACTCAACTTCATCTTACTTGTAAGATTAACATAAACTAAAATACCAGTCAACATTCATATCAGAACTACATGTAGAGAGTTAATTGTTAAACTTATACCAGCATACCATTAAATCAAAGCTACATTATTGAAAGAAAAAAAAAAAACTTGAATAAACATGTCTGAAACCAGCAAGTGATATAGGCTTGAGATTGAGAATATCACACAAACTAAATGGAATAATTTGACAATATAAAAGTGACTAGAGAGAAGAGACTATTTATGAAACACTGAAAATAAAGATCTGACATTTAAATTAATAGTGTTCAAGAAGAGAGCAGACCAAATAAGAAAATAAAATATTATCTTTGTACAAAAATAATATTTGAGGTATTTGATACCCTGTAAGCCACTGGCAATGACCAATCGCTAGTTCTGATCTCAAAAGCACTGAGGACCCTCCATTAGAATTAGTGTTAACCCTGGAAGTCCCAGGATCCAGATGGTTGAAGCACAAGGGCCATGTAGAGAAAGGAGCCCTCTGAGGCTGTGGTTCAAGGACACAGCATCATAAATGCATGAACACTGGCTTCATCCTTTGTCTGGGACCTCCTACAACGCCTCCAATCTCAGCTCTCTTGTCATTTCCTTCATCACCCAGACTAGGTCAAATGCTTTTACCAGATGCTGTAATAAACCTACACGTCCTATTCAGGCATTTCCCTCAGGTACAATTTTACATTTATTTGCATGATTGAATAGCAGGTTTTATCCTCTGCTGAGTGAAAGAGAAGGAAAGTGAAGTATGATCTTCAGGAGCTTCAGTTCAATATTGTTCTCTCAAATAAGTTCTTTGTGTTTTCTAACCAGGAAAACCTTTTATCTCAGTTTTTATTGTTCATTTCTGAGGATAAGATGATCAATGTAGTGTACAATGAAGGCCATTAAGGCAAAAATGATGAATCTGATAATCTGGTGATTGCCTTCTTTTCATCCATTCTTCATCTGCTGTACTTCAGGTTTTCCTACCAAAGGAAACCAGGGTTTATAACAAACAGAGTTTTCTGTAATATTCATTAAATTTCCAACCATTAAGGAATTAAATCAGCAGGCTTGGGTTAGTCAAACCCTGCGTGTACCAAAGAAACACCTGTCTTCAATATTGGTCGCTAATAGGCCCATTGGAGAAAATCTCTGAACCCTTGGAACATTCTTCCTGATGAGAGAGTATTTTGAATGTTTAAAGTTTTGCACTCTGATGTACCAGTTTGACCAGATAAGTTTATTCTAGAGAAATAATAAGCTGAATACCTATATTTGCCTTGGGTGAAGAAAGGCAGGTTGGAGAATGATTAGCTGAGATTAGTCACATGGGCACTACATGTTCATTTGACTGGTTCCAATAAAAACTCTGGACACCAAGTCATGGGTGGGTTACAGTTTGATTGGGAGGATATGAGATGCAGTGTATTGAAAGCTGGGATGAAAATTGAAATGCTTAAATAGACTTTATGTGAAGTAATACGTCTTCTTTACCTGAATGTATTATTAGATGGAATGTTATTTCTGATGTGGGAATACTTCCCTTACCTACTGTTCTAGTTTGCAAGCTGCTGGAATATGACATACCAGAAATGGAATGATTTTTTAAATTCTAAGGTCGTGAAAATGTCCAAATTAAAGCGCTATAAAAATGTCCAATCTAACCTTGGTTCAAGAAGGCTGATGATGTTCAGGGTTTCTCTCTCAACTAGAAAGACACATGGTGAACATGGCAACGTCTGCTAACTTTATCTCTAGTCTCCTTGTTTCATGAAGCTCTCCTGGAGGTATTTTCCTTCTTTACCTCTAAAGGCCTCTGGCCATGTGAGCTCTCCGTAGCTTTTTCCAAAATGGTTCCCTCTTAAAGGGCTCCAGTAAGTAAACCCCACCTTGAATGGGTGGAGATGCATCTCCATGGAAACCATCTAATCAAAAGTAACCACCCACAGTTGGGTGGGTCACATTTCCATGGAAACAACAAAAAAATCTCACCCAGCAATATGGAATGAGGATTAAAGAAGATGGCTTTTCTGGGGTATACAAGATTCAAACTGGCATACCTATTACAGTAAAACAAAAAGCGTGTAGCTTTATATTTCAATAACTATTAATTGGATAAGCTAGATAGGAACCTTATAATTGCCAAAACCCACCGAGAATGATGGTTTAAAACACTGTAGAAGATCTGGTGGAAACTAAGATATCAGCACTTTGACATGTTAGATTCTCTGTACAATAGCCTTGTGTGGGCAGTAGAAAAGATGGATGGCTCATGGATGCTAACAGTAGGCTTCTGAAGTGTGAATAAATTAGTGCCACTTATAACATCAGTCATCCCTTATATGATTTCAACAGTGCAAAAAAATACATCAAATTGACTGAGACTGATAGCCAGTGATTGAATTTGCAAATGCTTTTTTCTCTATGCCTATCTTAGAAAAGAGTTAACTACAGTCTCTCGTCACATGGCAAGGGTCCTGATGTACCATTTACTATCTTGACATGGGGTTAATTGAATTCACGGGTTTACTGTTCTAATTTGGTTAAAAAAGATTTGGATTTGATGTAGGTCCCAAGTGAACTAATCCACAGTATTGATAATATAGTAATATTAGAAAGTGAAGAGCAAACTAGAACTGATTTAAATTCAGTGGTGACACACATGACTAACAGAGGTCCCTTGATAAATTGAGCAAAGATTCAAGGGCCTTCCCAAACAGTGAAATTCTTGGGAATAATCTGCACAGGAGCTACCTGTGACATTCCATAAGCAACTGAAATGAACTACTGTTCTCGCCTAACCCTGCAACTAAGAAAATACTATAGCACCTGTTCAAGTTGTTCAGATTTTATTCATAAAACTAACTGAAAAAAAAAAAGCCTTATAGGAATAGGAATCTGAACAAAGCATGCTATGTCTGAATTTCTAAATGTGGTAGCTCAATCAATGCCTTTGAGCACTAATGGTCCACACTCAGATAGGATAGATCTATAATTCTGGAAGTATCTGCAACTCACACTTGCACAGACTAGCTAGTGTATATGGCAAAAGTCTTTGAGCATTGGCCAGTAACTACAACCGGGATTTTGTATTAGAAAATTCTTGACTTGCTGGTAAGGTACACACCATTTGAGAAACAACTGGGGATTAATTGAAATTATCACAATGACTAAAGGATGTTAAATAATCTCGATGCCTGAAGTACACATAATTTTTTAGGTTATATGGAAGAGACACTGTATTCAGGAAGGCAATGCCCAGAAATGCTCTGTAATGAAGTGGAAATGGTTATACAGGAACATGCCACTGGAGGAATGCAAGGAGGTATTCATTATAGTACCAAGCAGTTATCTTATTTTCCTCTATGGCTTACTCTAATAATATACCAGTATATTATTTTTCACGTTACAGTTACTATAAAGACTTTCATTTGGGCAGGAATTTCCATGAACTACACCCTACCTGTCCGTTGTACTGTGTGGTGTATAGCTTATGGCTGATTGATTACTGTGCAACTATAACCTTGATAGACAATTGCTTAGAAAAGTCCATGGTTATAATGGATAAAATATAGTAATGGAATGTTAAATATGCCTCGGTATGTTATGTACAAACACATATCACTCTTGTCTTTGTAGATGAAAAGGTATTGCAACAAAATAGGGAAAAAAAGTTTCTAATGGAAAAAAAAAGCAATCCCACCCTGAGAAGAAAAAGGCTGTGGAGGCCTTAAGGCATGAACAAACTATATCACATCTAGGTGTGTGTACCACTCTTCTAAACCTTATATGGAATGAAGCGTTTTTTGGCACAAAACATGCATTCTAGCTGCACTAGGGTCATTAGTACCAAATGGCAAAAACATGCCTGGTGGATCAAATATCACTAATGCACAAGACATAATAGACTTTAGGTAAATGCATGCTCTTCTAGGCATTGTGGAATAAGGTAAATGTGCTTTAAATGCAGAGCAGCATCTGAGGAAAAAAAGATGTATTAACTAAAATAAGCAGATTAGAGGGCATTCGCTTCCAAAAGGAAGGTAAAGGTTAAGAGTCTGCCAGGAAGATAATGAATCTTTAGTGAAGTGTACTAGGCAGATCTACAAATAATGATGAATAATTCTGGGACTGGGTTTTGGAAAAGGACAGTGTCCCTGACTCAAGAGGACCTCACCCTTCCCCAGAGAATGGATTAGAATAAGGCATAAACAATAGTACAATCAGCAGGGAGAAGAAATATTTTGAATAGCACCAATTTCCTCCCCATAGGAGGGAGGTGGATTTCGCTACATAATAGCACATAATGGAAACCATGATCAGTACAAGTTTATCAATATTAAGTGTGACTGGCTTTGCCCCCAACTGACTTAGAATTCAGAAGTAAGAAATCATGGCCAATTGTAGTGACACGTGCTGTGTTAGTTAGCCAGGGCTATTACAACAAATCCCAAAAGACTGGCTTCAGCAATAAGAATTTGTTGTATCATAGTTAGAAGTCCAAAATCCAGGAGATATCAGGCTCATGCTTTCTCTGATATCTGCAGCATTCTAATTGTGGCTTGCTGGCAATCCATAGCTCAATCTCTGCTTCCATCGCACGGGTAGCCTGTTTTCATGACTCCTACTGACTCCTGTATCAAAATTTTTTCTTCTCATAAGAACTCTTGTTATACTGGATTAGGGCCCACCTGATTCAGTTTGGTTTCACATTAATTAATAGGACCTTCAATAATCCTATGTAAAATTTTGACAATATTTAATAGTATAATTATAATAATATTGTTTCATCAATTGGAACAAAGCTCCTACACTTACGGAGAAAAGCAATAATAATAGGGAAAGCTGCGCATATGAGGGGGGTATATGGGAACTCTATATCACCTGAATCATTTTTCTGTAAACCTACAACTTCTAAAGAAAAAAACAAAACATCTTTTTAGAGATGTTGCTTTCAACTGTAATGACTTGTAATCAGTGGGATAATTGGTAACATGCTTATGAATTCCTGCTCCAAACTACTAAAATCCATTTTCTGGTTCATATACACTGGAGGTAAGAAAGTACAGAACATAGGCATAACATATTCCTAGCAAGACATTTTTTTTATCTATTAAAATATATACAAATATATTATAAAATTTAAATATTTTAAAAATGGTTTGAGAAGAATTGTTTTAGATAATTACTTGACTTGAAAAGAATAGTATGTTTCCCACTATCCTATGTCATATACCTGTAAATCTATCTCTGAAATAAAGATTAGCATGTAAGAATTTTATTGGAGAGTGTTCCATGGATCAATACATTGGAAAGGAAATGAAAGATCAACATCTCTGTTACTGGAAAGAAAAGAAGATAGGATGTAGGGTGAAGCTGAACTGTGATGCTGCTTCAGTGGAGGCCTCAGCCAACCTTAAATGTGGTTCTGAAGTTGGGATGACTCTGCAGAGTTGTATAAAATTGTCCAATCATTCATATCATTATTATAATATCAGTTAATCATTGCATTTGAGCTATGGCAGGTCTTGTAGAGGCTGACTGTTGAGTGATACGTGTGTCAATGTTGACTTTTACCTGAGATCAGTGTTCCAGAAAACAGTGACAGTTAAGAAATTCCCCCAATAGTTTGCATTTCAGAAAGATTTAGTTAAGGCTTGTGGATGAACTCCTTGCCTACCTATGACTAAATTAGACAATCTCATAAGTGTTTCTGTCTCATAAGTGGTCAACTGAATTATTTGTTCTCAGTGACCTGCTAACTTAACTTTACTAGTTACTAGTCAGGCTTTCCTCCTTCTTCTAGGACCCTGAAATTTGACCCACATTTGAGCTTACATAAGCATTGCAGTAAGGAAAAATTCTTCCTTAATGGTACCTCCCGAGAATCTGCTGACCTTGAGAGAAAAATGCTCTTTTTAACTGTCCAATCATACCACCTGCTCACCCCACCTCTCCACACTCAGTTCTTTTTAGCCTAATTTACCTCTCCCTGTGAATGAAAATTTCACCCTACCTGACTTCTGAGGTGCTTATAGCTTATAGATCTAATGGTTGGGGCACTGTCCTATTAGTCCTCATCCCCCTATTCCAATAGTCTTTTAATAAAGTCTTTCCTTACCTAAACCTAGATTTGTTTCTTATTTGTTATCTGTCAGAAGCACTGAGAACTCAAAGCAGATGGAGAAATATTTTGTTCCTGAAAGGGATCTGGACAGTACATCATAGCATCTACTACATGAACTCAAATGTATTGTCTATTAAGAAAATAAATGAATTTTTAAAGCAGGCATCTTGAAAGCTCAAATGGAGTTTTTAGTTGACTGAATCCATTCTAATATTCCTTTATATAGTATAAAATATTTTTCATAAAATTATTTACATGAAGTATTCATTATTTGAATAAAATGAAAAGGTATTTTAAATTAAAATATTTTAGAAATAAAGCGAAAAGAAAGATATAAAATGAGATATAAAAAGTAGCCAACAGGGTGGTGTGATGGTGGCTCAGTGGCAGAATTCTCACCTGCTATGCCAGAGACCCAGGTTCAATTCCCGGTGCCTGCCCATGCAAAAAAAAAAAAAAAAAAAAAATAGCCAACAAATGATTTGAGAAAATTCTGGATGATATAAGTAAGCATCAGATTGACCAAAGATTTTGTCTCCTCACTTTTATGAAAGTATATTAAAATTTCCAAGAAAGGAATAAAAAGTATATACTAAAAAAAGATATACTCATCCACAAAGGCAAAGAAAATGGGAAAGGATGTAATAGCAGAGATGTTAACAACTTTTTCAAAGATTAAAAGTTACAAAGGAGAAGTAGCATGATTAGCAAAGAAGAGGCAGCTGTTCTCAGAAGGAGATGATGAAAAAATAAGCAGTTTTCCTCAAAGAACATCATAAAGTATTGACTACTAGGAGTAGAGAAACATCTTCATTATTAAGAACTGAAGGAGGAAACATCTTTTCCTTACCCCAGGCTTCCTGTCTCAGGCTGAGGGAGGGGAGATGATTGAACATTAGGTCAAGTCAGAGTTTGATTAATATTTTTGACTAGATATCCTAACTACCGGAGCATTATAGTGTTTGCAACTTCAAGTGAGTACAAAAAGTGGACTGAAAGGAGCCCCATTCCAATCAAATTGGCAGACTGAGAAACTTCAGAGCTCTATACCTCCACAGAGGCTTTGAGCAACCAGCAAGAAGTGACAGAAACATCTTTCTCAAAACTCCAGAAGATAAGCAAGGGCTTGCAGTAACAGACAACCCCTGAATCAAGAAAAAGGCAACCTAAAATTGGATGGATCTCCCAGTACCCTGCCTGCTTCCCACCCTCAACCCCTAATGGCTTGACTTTGAGCTGGTCTGCCCTGCTAGTGTGGGTTCCTGGTCCTGGCTCTGGAGGGAGCAGAGTAAGATTTTTGCACATAGTGGGAGCAAGTATGCCTGTCCTAATCTGTCTGGTGGTGGTCTGAGGAACTGAACCAAGACTCTTACTGCAGGCTTACTATCACAATACTTGCTCTGTATGTGAAGGCAGCTCACAGAGCTCTCTACCTAATGCTGTAGGACATTACTGGATGTAGGACTTTACAGTGCAGTGCCTGGGGCTGGGAGAAAGTGTTTTCTACTGAAGAGGAGTTTTTCATAGCTGTATAACTTGAGGAAATCCTAGTGCCACATGTGCATGCCCAAGACAAAATGCATGAACAGAAAAGAGCAGAAAGACTCCTACACTTTGGTCTGGAGCTAGTCTCTAAAACCATTGTATGAACAAGCTCTGCAGGATAGCACTAGTCAAAGTCAATCTATGATGACAGAGATGGGTGCTTTTTTTTTTTCTCTTTTTCTAGTTTTTGTTCATACTACTCTTTCTCCTCCTCCTCTTCCTCTTCCTCCTCCTCTTTTTCTTCTCCTCCTCCTCTTCCTCTTTTTATTTCCTGGTACTAAAAGCAATCTCTGCCATAACGCTAGCTGGATGTAAGCTTATGGATTAGTATGTGTAAGAGTCTAAATGCCGGTGAAAACACCTTAAAATATTAAAACATCTGGGTTTCAACAAAAGGTGACAAACATACAAAGAAACAGAAGACAATGGCCCAGGCAAAGCAGATGATTAAATCATTAGAAGCAATCAATGAGGAGGAACAAACCTGGAACATACTAGACAAAAACTTTTATAAAATGGTCCTAAATGTGCTCAAAGAGCTAAAGAAAAATATGGCCAAATAACTTAAAGAAATTAAGAAAACAATAGATTAACACAAAGAGACTATCAATAAAATAGAGATGGAAATTATGAAAAGGAACCAAAGAGATCTGAAAACCACAGTGTTAGAAATTGCAAATTCCTTAGAGCAGTTCAACAGCTGATTGGAACTGGCAGAAAAAAAGAATCTGAGAAAGGGAAGATGAAACTTCATTCAGTCCGAGGAATAGAAAGGAGAAGGAATGAAAAAAAGTGAACAGAGCTCGAGGATCCTGCAGGACACCATCAAGCAGCAACATATACATCACTGGTGTCCTAGATGGAGAAAAAAGAGGGGAACAGAGAGAATACTCAATAAATGATGGCTGAAAACCTCCTAAGTTTAATGAAAGAAATGAATATATACATCCAAGATGCTCAATGGATTCTAAATAAGATAAACCCAAAATAAAGCCATGACACAAGGTTTGACATACATCAATATTAAATATATATTGATATTACAATATACAATACACTCTGATATTATCATCAGATTCCTGAAGGCTAAATATAAAGTGGGAATTCTGAAAGCCACAATAGAGAAACAACATGTCATGCACAAAGGAGCCTCAAAAAGATTAAAGCTGGTTTCTCATTGTAAACCATGGAGGTGGAAGGCAGTGGGATGACATATTTAAAGTGCTGAAAGAAAAAAAAAGCAAACTATGAATTCTATATACAGCAAAACTGTCTTTCAAAAATGAGGGAGACGTTAGGATATATCCAGTATAACAAAAGCTGAGGGACTTTGTCACCATTAGATTGGCCCTACAAGAGATGCTAAAGAGAGTTCTGCAGGTTGAAGGGTAAGGACAATAGACAGAGACTGAAGCTGCGGGAACAAATAAAGATCTCCGGTGAGGGACATAGCATGAATATGCATAAATGCCAGTACTATTATATTTTTGGTTTGTAACTCTACTTTTTAAATTTCCCAATAAGATTTAAAGGCAAATTTGTAGCATATAATGAAAAATCAGTTTTGGACTCATAATGAATAAATATGTAAAGCTGGAAGGATGGAGGGGGATAGTAAGATGGTTTGTGCATACTTTTGAAGTTAAGTTGGTATCAAATCAAATCAGCACTATTATATATTTAGGGTGTTAAATATAACCCCCACAGTTACTATAAAGAAAATATCTGAAAATGTGCATCTCATGAAGACAGGAATTAGAGTATATGTTGCCAGGGAGGGGTCAGGCTAGAGGAATGGAATTTGGGCACACTGAGTGGAGGGTTTCTTTTCAGGGAGAAGCAAATGTTGCGGAAGGCAGTGAGGGTACTGCAATATCTGACTGTGATTAATCCCATTGAATTGTATGCCTCGGGGTGGTTGAAATGGGAAAGTTTATGTTGCATATATATTCCCGCAATTTAAAACTAACAGTGACAATTAAATGCGATACACATTCCAGGATGGGATCTTTCAAGGGAGCCATACAGTTTCAAAGGGACATTATCGGGACTTATGAAAAACAGGAAAATAGACTGTAAACTTTATATTAATGTTAAATTTCTTGAACTTCATAATTGTACTGTTAGTTATTTAAGTGAATATCCTTTTTCTTAAGAAATATACATGGAAATATTAAATGTTAAAAACCTTGATGTATACAACCTACAATTCAGTGTTTGGAAAGTACACTGGTAGATGGCAGGTAGATGGATGGATACACAGGTAAACTGATAGCTGAGTAGGTAGAATGATGCGGCTTATGCGGCAAAACATCAAGATATCAACATTGGTGGATCAGGATATGTGGGGGAACAGGAGTATATTAGACCTTTCTGTATGATTTTTGTATTTTTGTAACTATACTCTATGTTTGAGACTATTTCAAAATAAAAACATTTTTTTTTAAGTGGACTAAAAATTCATGCTCTTAAGATAGTTAATCCATGGTTGGGAGAGTTAAACCACAGTGAAAAATATTTAAAGGAATAGTGGGAGAGGAACATAGATTACCATTTTGAAGATTAGTTTTGATACTTTTTATATTTTGGGTTCATTTGTTATTGCAAAAAAGAAAAATCTTCAAAGAATCCAAATGTATGATGAAAATATAACTTATGGCACCTTTATCCAGTGTATTATTCAGCAATGAAAATAAACTGAAAAAAAACACATATTACAACCCACAGTTAATCCTGATTGTAGTCATTTTTCCTCTCATTATATTCTATCACAAATACATACATACATATATATATGTATATATATATATTCTCTGCCATTTTCCTATTTCAGTGTTCCTTATAACTATTGCCAGGAGGATGTGAAAAATAACACAGTCAAGGTAAAACCAAGAATTTATCAGATTTAAAAATTAATAATGCATCTATCACTAGTGCACAAGTCTAAAGCAAAGATAATTATTTAGACTTTTTCTTAAATCTAAATGAGAGAAAAAAATCAAATTTCATTTCTGGACTGCAACCAAGATTCTATTTGTAACTGCATAACCACTTGCAATGATTTCTATGCTATTGCAGTTTTGAAAATCATTCCCACAGATGTTGATTCCGGCTTTTACAGACATTTAAACAAACTATGTGTTCCTAATTTGCATATACTGTCAACAAGCTGTGCTTTGGTGTAATCCCTGCCAGAGTTTCCCTCCAGTAGAAGAAACAATCATGATGCGGTTGTATTTCAAATGGCTGTGGCACTCAAGAGCTTCACTAATTACACTATAATTTAAAATAAATCTTTGATACACTATCTTAAAGAATTAATATAGTATGAAGGAAAATCACTCCAAGGAAGATGGCTTCATTTCATTCTGTAAGGCTTGAAAATCTGATGTGCAATAAGCGGGCAGACAAACCATTACTGAGCAAGCAGGAGTGACATTCAAAGCAAGCATTTCCACAGCCTCATCAAAAATGCACTGAAATGACAACAGTGAATGTGTATTAGAAGTTTAATTTAGTCTCCTAAGCGACCTTGATCATTTGATGGGGCAGTATCTGAGATGTGTTTTCAAGTATATTTATGAATGCCTAAAGCAGGAGATGGGGAAAAAAATACCCTTCAAACGGCATCCCTGATGATTTCGTGGCTTAGGAAAGAAAATGAAAACACGAGTTTGGCTCATTAATAATTCAACATCTTTCTGATTTTGAAATCCCCTTCAGTCAAAATCTTCCTGTTTTCAGAAAATTCTTATTAGTACGAGCTCTAATGCACTAGTGAAATGGTATAAAGATTGTTTCTTTTGTTTGTGTTCAAGTTGTGCCTTTCCATCTACTTTGCCACCTACCAGTAGTCCTTCTGATATTTGTCTTATTCTCACTTGCTGCCATATTACTGGTTTTCTGATGCACTTAAAGTGGCTCAAATGTACATAACTTATACAGAAATCTTTTTGTTTTCAAAATAAATACTTTATATTAATGAGCCATGCTAATTAAAATATTTTAAAATATTTTTGTTTCTAATATTTGTAAGAAAAACAAGACCCTCTATTAAAACCTTTAACAATACCACAGATTCTATTCTATTGAAGATCATGAATCTATCTCTTTCATTTTCACCTTGAGTCTCTGAACATGGGTGTTATCCTTATTTTAATATACATATCATGCATGACATATATTTTATGCTAAAATTTGAATATTTGGTTTATTTCTGTGCAAATACACGAATGGAAAAGTCCACTAATCCAATGATTATTTATTGAGCATTTAAGTGCCAGCAATTGTGTTCTCCAAAAAAACATTCTTTTATGCACAGAAAACAGTCTCCACCTAAAGAATCTTGTTATGTAGTGGTGAGCCACAAAGAGGGTGTTATTTTATTAATAAACATAGGGTGTTATGTGAGCTTTAATGGGAATTTAACCGAATTTTGAAGAGCGAGAGCAGACCTCCCAGAAGATGCTGTGTCTAAGCTAAGATCTGCAGAATAATAAGAATTAGATCCAGTGATATTGGGTGTGTGGGAGTTTGGGAGCAGGGGGATTTTCCTGGGAATAGACTTCTGCAAATAGAGAATATGCATGTTTAAGGACACTAAAAGGATGGAGTACCCTGGATGAAGTAATTTCCTAGTGTTCAACAACATTTTATGTTATTTCTGTGTAAATTTACAAACTTAAAAAATATATATATAGTGGATTACCAAAATTCAATAATTAAATGTGGATATAATTCAGTGTACAGTGAGGAAGGAGAGGCTGAGGAGGTGGTGTCTTCCCTGAAACTCATACAGAACCTATGAAATACTTTGAGCCTCACTCATGGAAATTCACTTAATCCTCTGTGGTCGCTTTCTTCATTTTCTGTCTTGTGCGAGCTTGTGTACACACCGCATCTGCTCTCCCAGACTGCAAGCATCCTGAAGGCACAGTCTCCATCTCCAAAGACTTCATACAGAACCTATGAAATACTTTGAGCCTCACTCATGGAAATTCACTTAATCCTCTGTGGTCGCTTTCTTCATTTTCTGTCTTGTGCGAGCTTGTGTACACACCGCATCTGCTCTCCCAGACTGCAAGCATCCTGAAGGCACAGTCTCCATCTCCAAAGACTTCCTTTCTGGTCTTCCTGCCAAGCCCAGAGTAATTCATGCAGCAGATGGATGAATTTGAATGAGCAGATGATTGCATATGGGCAAGCATTCAGAACAGATACTTCAATTATATGTTTAATGTTTTTAAAGAAGGAAAAACTTACTGTGTAATACATTTGTCAAATGAACCATCACCGTTTTGCTTTAACTCCTAAAATTTTGGTATCAGATAATGAATTGCTATTCTTTCAATTTATTTTTTTCTCCTTGTCTATCACTTAATACTGAGCTCCACCTTATTCCAAAGGAAGAAGTATGTATCAATAATATGTCAGTGATAACCATTTCTAATTCACAGTTTCCCTCCCCCTTTGATATTACAATCTCTTTTGCAGATACCCCATTCAGTGTGATCATCAGGCAAGTCCAGGCTGACAGCAACGGCACAGGTTCTGATTTGTTTTCCTGAGCTAATTGCCCCTCCATCTGTGTTTATTTTAGGACATAGAGATTATATCTGAGAGAAAGTAATCTGAATCTTTTGAAATTCTCTCTTTATCAGCTCTCAGAGTATATACACAAATGAATAATCACATACATCAAAAATCATGCAAAAACTGACAGTTCTACAAAAATTGGCATTTAAATAATCTTGAAGATTTCACAATTTTTTGAGATCAGTAAACACTGTTGAAATACCTGAAGTGCTGGTACACTTTTTTGAAGTCATGTAAATACTTGATTACAGATAATAAAATTTACAATTCCTCTAAATGTAAGCTATATGGCTATTTTAAAGAAAAGTTAAAAAAAAGAAAAGGTTTTCTAGATATATTACAGAGGTAGGTAGATGTTAACATTTTAAAAGTTAGGATTTTTTTTTTTCCCCGTATGGGCAGGCACCAAGAATCGAACCCAGGTCTCCTGGCATGGCAGGTAGAATTCTGCCACTGAGCCACTGTTGCCCACCAAAAGTTAGGATATTTTTAAATGCTTTTATTTCACACTACTTGATACCACAACTAACTACAGCTTCAAGTGATCCAGAGTGTTCTACATTTCACCTAGATTTTAAAGTGTCAAATAACAAGAAAAAATTTTGATAGTATAGTTTGACAGAAAGCAAGCTTTCAGGGAATTCCCAGGGGATGGTAAACAATCAGCCGAATTTCTCACACCTCCTTCTCCAAATCAGTGAAACAAATATTGAGGCTATGGGTAATAGTATGGTTAAAAAAACTCAGTCAAGAAACACATAGTGCTCTTGAGTCTAGATATAGACAAAGGAAAACTTTTCAGTTTCCTGTAGGAGGCAATATCCAAACCTAACTATCTGACTTAGGACCTCTCCTATGAACTCATAGAGCAGAACCTTGCAAAAATCTTCTGTCGTGGTCCCGCTGCACTTCCTTCAATTATGCATTTGTTTTCTCATTTCCCTTTTGCCTAAAAGCACCTCAAAGCCCACACAGTGTTTTATCAAGATTTTTTTGTTTTTATCTCTAGAGCATAGCATAGTGCCTACCAAGAAAAGCTCAGAAAATGTTTGCTGCATTCATACATGATTGAAAAAAATAAAAGATTTAGATAGATTTTTAAGTAACAAAACTCAGTTGACTAGAATATTCTCATTTTCCAGAGAAAGATTGCGTCTAATCTTTAAATGACTAGCTCTCAAAGTTCATCTCCGCAGACAAATTTCCTCTGACCCTTCAATTTAAAGTTGTCTGCATCCAATCCCCACTTTACATACACACACACACACACACACACACACACACACACACACACACACACACACACACTTTGGTTTCATAGCACTCTGATTTACCTTCCTTAAAAATTTTTTT